>NC_067400.1:532221176-532532492 GCF_016432865.1 Antechinus flavipes
GAACAAATGGAAAAACCCAGAAGCTCTATGTGGGCAGCAATGGATCAGATGGAAGTCCAGGATTCTTTTAGATATATCAATAAATCAGATGATAATGCTGAGGTCTGGAAGGCATGTTATCATTATTATTATTATTAATCTCATTGAAATATATAATATATGCAATTCACATTAGATTCTGTCTGTATTTATATAATTTGTGATGCTTACTTCCTATGTAATCTTACAAAAGTCAAAATTCCCTGGCTCTCAGTGTCTTCATCTGGAAAATAATGTCTGCAATTAGATAGGACAGATAAGTGACATAATTGATAGATCATAGGGCTGGAGTCAGGAAGATCTGAGTTCAAATGTGGTTTTAGGCACTTAATTAGGCACTATGATCCTGGGTAAATCCTGTTTGTCTCAGTTTCCTCATCTGCAAAATGAGAATTTAAGAAGCAAATCACTCCAGTGATTGACCAATAAAATCCCAAATGAGATCATGAAGAGTTAGACATACCTGAAATGACATATAACAGTAACAATGTGTATAGCTTATGTGTATGTATAAAGAAAATAATAGATAAATTTGGACTCTCAATTCAGTTCATTTTGCATCTGTTGACCTTTCTGATTTCAACTTCACAGAAGATCCCTCTCCTAGGTACGTTTATCACTTCTCAATTCACAACCATTCTCTTAATTCAAGCCTTGCTTGAAACCCTCCCCTCTGATGGAGAGCTTGAGGATCCAGGAACAAACTCCTCCTAATGTCTTTTTAGATTTCTCAGCACACTCCAATTTGCATATGTTGTTCTCACTGGTTTCATCTCCATGGAATATGGAGATACCAAGTACCTCCTCCTGGTTATCCCACCACACACACACACACACTTCCTATCCCTTTTCATATGTTGTCTGTTTAGATTATAAGCTTTGTGAGGGCAGAAACAATATTTCATTGTTACTAATTGTATCTCCAGTGCTTGGCACTGAAGTGTCTAACATATATTAGCTACTTAATAAATATTTATTGATTCAAGAGTCTTCTCAGCCTTCTCTTAAACCAGAAAATCTGCATCTGTGAGCCCATCTTAATCTCTTTGCTCATTCCCACCTCCTTCTGTTGATCTATGTTCATTTGCTTTGTGTAATCCAGAAGAAAACATATGACTAATTGAGACAAATCAATGGCTCATGAAATGGAAGTTCACTTCATGAGTATAAATAGAATATATATATTTATTTATGAAGGTTACTACTGTATATACTTATGCTATTATAATAAAAAGAATATGAAAACATGTTTATATTTGAATAACAATTCTTAGTTTTTCTAAATACTTTACATATATATATATATATATACACATATAATATGTTCATTTGACCCTCTTTTAAAAAAGAAAACTCTGTTAAATAAAGCAAAGTGTTAAAGTCCACAAAGCTAAATGAGAACTAAAATCCAAATCTCCTGAGAAGAATGTTATGAACATGAAAGCTTTGTTTAAATACTTATTTTTTTTCATTTCTAACTAAAATGATGTAGAGGATTCTTAAAATAGAAACAAAAGAAAAAATCAACAAAAAGCATTTATTAAATGCCTAGTAAGTGGCAAACACTGTGTTATAGTCTACAAATGTCTTATTTGATCCTTATAATAATTCCTGGGAGGTAGGTGCTAATGTAATTCCCATTTTGCAGTAAGGAAACTGAAGCAGGCAGAAGTTAAGTGATTTGGCCAAGGTCACAGAAGTACTTTCTGACTCCAAGTCCAAATGTCACTCACTGTGACACCTAGCTACCTCTGTTCCTACAGACTCCTTAGCAACAATGCATTGGTCTTACAGACATGTACAATGAAACTTGCTTGGAGATTCTAGTGAATGTAGGTCAGGTCTGCTTAAAACACTTCTGCATCTATGGGGTTCTGCTTGTTATTTCCAATTCATTCATTCCATAAACATTATTAAGTGTCTCTGGTGAGGCAATCAGATGTAGTATAGAGTAACAGAAATGTTATTGGAGTTGGAGTCAGAAAACCTCTATTCAAAACTCTTTTAAAATACTTATAATAATTATATGATGGACAGCAAGCTAATTAAATCTGAAGAGCCTCATTTTTCTTCTCTATAAAATGGAATCATTACATTGGTGCTACTTATTTCACTGCAAGAAAAGTATTCTGTAAATCTTGAAGAGGTACAGAAGTTGTTGATTTTATTAGGACACAGGCACTTCATTGGGGGAAATCCAGTCCATCAAAGACTCACTTTGCACCTACTAAGTGCAAGATACTAAGGCAGAAACTCAGAATACAAAGATATAATCAAATTCCCTATATAAAAGGAACTTACAGTATTGTGGAAAAAATGAAACATCTAAACAGATATATCCTTAATATAATTCATGCCTTAGTATCAATTTGATTTTCCTAAAGTGTAGATTTGTTGAGTAGCTCAGTGGATAGGACACTGGGCCTGAAGTTAGGAGAAGCTTCAAATTCAGTCTCAGACATTTAATATACATGTGACTCTTGACAAGTCACTTAACCCTTTTTTGCCTCAGTTTCCTCATCTGTAAAATGAGATGGAAAAAGAAATCACATATCACTTCAGTATCTTTTTCAAGAAAACCCAAAATGGGGTCATAAAGAATCAGCCATAACTGAACTGACTAACAACCACCACAAGATCTGACCCTGTCATAAGTATATCCTCCTTTTTTGAGGTCTGACCTTCCCCCAAGTCTAAATCCTAGTGGCTACTCAAGGTCCAGGGTCATATATAAATTCACTCCTTAGAATTTAAAGCTTTTTAATAAACTGGCCTCTTTTTACCTTTTCAGTCAAAATATGCCTCCTGATGTTATTGATCATCTTCAGAAATGAAGGATCAACAACAATAAGAAAGCTACTCCAGCTATGTGGCACACGGATAGAGTACTGTGCCTGTAGTCAGAAAAACTCATCTTCCTGAGTTCACATCTGTTCTTAGACATTTACTAGAAGCAAGTCACATAACCCATTTGCCTCAGTTTTCTCATCTGTAAAATAAGCTGAAAAAGGAAATGACAAAACAGTCTAATTTCTTTGCTAAGAAAATTTTAAAATTGATTCATAAAGAGTCAGACATGATTGAAACTAATTTTCCACATTCTTTATTCTTCTCCATGCCCTCTTCAATCCAGTTACACCAGGGTACTTGCTTCTTTCATCTCCTTACCTTTATAGTTTTTGTCCCCAGACCTGAAATGGTTTCTCTCCTCTTCTCTGACTTTTACTTTGCTTAGGTTTCTTCAAGCTGAAATTCTACCTTGCTTAGGAGACCTTTCTCAGTCTCCCACCAGTCCCCATCCCCTACTGGCTTCCTTGTGAGATTAAATTTCATTTACAATGTTTATATCTTTTAAATATCTAGTTATTACATGTCATATCATCTTACCCATTAGAATGTGAACTCACTGAGAGCAGGGGCCATGGTGATGGATGGTTTTTGTTTATTTGTTTTCTTTTACTTTGTTTCTTGCCTCTCTTTGTAACCCTAGAGTTTAGCACAGTTCTTGGCATAGGAAGCTCTTGATAAATGCTGCCTGAGTACAAATTAAAATCTACATTTCTATGAGGAATACAGAATGCTTTGAGGTCCATTAAGAAGTAGATTTCTTCTATCATGGGAAGCAATGAGAATTCATCCACAATTCAGACAGCAAGCTTCACAAACCATATAACAAAACAATGCAGCAGATAATTGATAGGCAGAGTTAAGGAGCGCTGTCTTCAAGTACTTCACTCTTCTGGTATGTTCTATTGTTCCATCAAAAAATGTACTTCCAATTTATCTGAGCACTTCAGGCAGACTTCTTTTTATACTAATAAAGATATTGACTAAATTGAGCTATTAAAATAGGTGTTTGGAAAACAGGTATTAAATCAAGACACATTTTGCAAACAGACACTAGACTAAAAACAGTGTATATAAAAAAAGCACTGCACTCCATCACAGCTATTCAGACTGAGTTCTCGGTTGAAGCTTTATGAAATGTTGAATTCACACCCTACATGGTTACCCTCAATTTACTGAAGAGCATGGAATACCCTTCTAAAGGAGAGATAATGGAGAGCTTTGCTTTTTAGAAAAAGAGAATAGTGAATCATCTAACATCCTTGACTCATGCTAGGGGAAAAAAAAAAAGGAATGTCTGCACAATTGTAAAACATTTAAATGCCCTTTGATAAGAAGCAAGCCTGTTACTATAGACATTAAATTATTGGCACCTTTCAGGTTAGAGTGATATCATTTTATCTTTCTAACTTCTTCAACTGATTATTACTCTTTGACCTGCAATAAACATCCAAGAAATTGTTTTATTTCCCCTTTTGTTTTATTCAAAATTTGAATTATCTGGTCTTGACAACTGGACGGGAAAGGCAATTTGCAGAGTGAGGTTAATTGTAGTCTTGATAGAAGTAAAGGGACAGATCACATGACCACTAGCCTTGACAATGAAAGGATTCTAAATCAAGACAAATGGTGACTTGGCAGAACCAAAACTCTCAATTATACTGTCCAGAGCAAGCATCATAAAATATGACCAGCAATGTAAAAATTTCCCTTAAATCAACTTTTAAGGCCAAATTCAGTTCAGAAGGGATGAAATAGGGGAAATTGTAGTGAGTGTAGGAAGCAACTTAAATTTCAGACCCTCTAAGAGAAATCATCCCTAGATACCACTGTACCAAGGGAAATATAAGGACCCTAAGTTTCAATCAGGCTACTGTTGAAAAGGAATGGGCAGAGATTCCAAACATGGTAGCCATGTGAGGACCCTCTGTCCACTGGACCCTCTGTCCAGTGCCCTCCTTATCTCTATCTTCACCTATCTCCTTACTTCCAAACCTAATAATAAATCTCTTTTATCAATCTAAAAAAAAAAAAGAAAGAAAGAAAAGGAATGGTAGCATTGGTTTATCTAATCTTACTATTTCCTACGAAATGCCAAACAACTATTTCTATCTTTTAAGGTAGCAGAAGTGCTATCAGTACATTCTTTTTTTTTTACTACTTTGAAAAACAGCCCCAGTTTTTCACCCAACTTGTTCTGTAGTGTCAGTATAAGAATGAATGGTATGCCCTAATCAAACATGGCAGGTGGGAGGAGAAGTGACAAACCCATGAAAGAGAGCCTTAGAGATAGCCTCTCATGAGGCTGTCATTTCCTACTGGTGCTGAGAGTAGGGGTGTACCAGGCCAACCATCCATGAACTAAGCACTGTTTAATGTCTAGGGAGATCATTCAGGCTTGTTCACTCCCAATTAGCTTCTCAAGTCATCCCAGCCTTGAAGAAGAGTCCTCAAAGCACACCTGAGTGCTAAAAGAAAAGGATTTCTGACTTGTGATAGTCCATTTCATTTTATTAGACTTGGAGAAAATAAACTAGCTTACTTACTGTAACAAGAAACAAAGATTTATAGAGGGCTCTAAAATATAAAATCACAATTACCAACCATCATTCAAATTAGAAAAAAAAAGAAGCAATATATAAAATGTGAAAGAATCTAAGCCTTCCTCACAGGCGGTCATTGATTGGTCATTTTCTCTTAACTCAAATTGATTAATCATTGCTACTTGTATGCATCTATTCCAATCATAGAAAAATATTTTCATTGGCTTTTTAAAGCATAACTACATACCATTAGCAGCTCTTCATTTTTTTCTGGATTGAAATTTAATGGAATCTGGGGACCACAGAAGTACTTTGAAAATATTTCAAATCATTCAGTTCAATAGGATCCTATGATCAAATGCCTCTTTGGTTCAAGAATATTAAAATAGATGACTACTCCAAATATTAATTAGTAGTTACTTGTTTAAGTTACACATATTGGTCTATGTAAGAAGAAAAATAAAGTGATTTATTCAATGCACTCTATAGCATAGACTCCATTCAAGAATGAGGCAATGCTATTTTTATATACCATGCCAAGTCTTGTTTGCAAATTAACTTTAAAAATTACTATGTTTCAGGTTATTGAAGTCAACATTTTCCCGTTTATTTCTGACACTTAGAATGTAAAAGAAGGTAAAACTTCAGTTCTCCATTAGCAGGAAGATTTCTGCCCCTCTGCCTCTGCCTCTCTGCCTCTGCCTCTCTGCCTCTGGCCCCGCTGCTCCCTCCGCCTCCCCCTCTCTCCATTCTCTCCTCTTTTATCTCTCTCTGTCTCTGTTGCTCTCTGTCTCCTCTCTTCATTCTCTCTTTTCTCTCTTTCTGTCTCTGTCTCTGTCACACACACTTTCTTTCTGACTCTGTGTGTGTGTGTGTATGTATGTGTGTGTACACACATCCCACATACAATATATACATACATTTTTACTCATCTATAAGATTTAAAGATTTCAAATCTCTCAAAGAATAAAGTGGAAAACTTGTTTTCTTTGTATCTGTTCTACACACTGGTCACTGAAAGAATGCAAGGAAAAGGACTGAGTCCTAACTGGCTCATGAATCAAGAATGCCTCCCCCTCCTTATTGGACAGCAATCTCTTAGGCTGTATATACTGAATCCCACAGGGCCACTTTTCCTAACAGTTGAGCCTAAACCTGAATTAAACAGAACTGGACAGCTCAACTTTTTTTCACATGCTGAACTGGCATAAGGCATTTTTTTTTACCTTGGTTTTTACAGTTATTCATGTTGTCTGACAGTTCTCTCATTCATACAACCTATAATTTTCCAGGGAAGAAGACACTTTCCTTAAAATATTACTCATACTACTCCCTCTATAGAAGGGGGGAATAAAATACAGGTCTTAATTTATTATGACTTGGTTTATTATTAATGTAAAATTTAAATGCCATTAGTGCAGTACATTGCAGGAAAACATATTCTTACTCCCTTAAGGTATTAAATAACTTAGACTTTTGAATTTGTCCACTGAACTAAGTTTAACAATTTTCAAAGCTGGGCATTTTGAAAACCTCTGGTCTTGAATACATAATTCCAATATCTACTCTTTACCTCCCTCTACAATCCAACTTTAATCTATCATTAGTCTATTATTTATTATCATTAACTTTATCAAAATAATTTTTCTTACTTCAGGTGCCAATAGCCTTTACACTGAATCACTATGAAATGAATATGATAGGAAATTGACTTTGGGATGAGAACTATAGCCCACACAAGGAAACCAGATCCTGACCAGAAAGTCATTTCTCTACATTCCCACTGGTACCCTGAGGCAGAAAGGACTTCTAGCTGGACATTCCATCATGGGTGGAAATAAAATTAAACTTAATTTTCCTGTCTCCTATCTTTTTTGAAAGTTTCCCTAATATTGTTTTTCTTTATTTGGGACCTGAATCCATAAGCCATACTTGTTTAGCATGGAGAAACTCAGCTAATAATGGAAACAATCAACTTGCCCTTTCCCCAAGTTTGTAACACTTGGCTTGATATTAGAAGTAATTTCCATTTCACAGAGAAAGGACAACTGAGAAGGTAAGTCTGCCAAAAGACTCTCTGTAAACAACTGGTCAAATTAAATCAGAAAGGCATTATAAAATGCTCCCCCCCACACACACCCAAGAAATGGAGTCAGATAATGACAAAAATAATTCTTGCCCTTTTTAAACACTTGGAGTTTGGAAAAGATTAAAACAAACAAAAACCAATCAAACAAAAGAAAACAAAACCAACAAATCTTCCCACCTTCAATTACTTCTCCCTCAAAAAGAATATGTCCAATTTACTAATGGCATATTCTATTAGTCACTAAACTTGAGCTAATGTTTTCACGAGTACTTGGAAGAGGAAAACCCAAGGTATTGAAAACAGCTATTTTACGATAAAACATCAGTCATAAAAATAATGCGGTTCTGCAACAAGTTTGCTCCAGACCTCTGGACCAGAAGAAACAGGAACTGGACAGCTGTTGATTTTTATGTAATTTAGGGACCATAAAGACTTTGGGGTGGATACTCTGTCAAGTGATGGTTTAAGGAACTAAGGCGGCAATACATATGTATCCTTAAACCACCCCCCACAGTCATTCCCCTCTCCCAAGGGTTAACAGTCCTTGCAAGGATCACACCAACCAGAACAGGTTATGATCAGGGCTAATCAAGGCTGGGGGCTGAATACTAGGGCTCCCATTCCAAATCCAGCAGGCAATTAGGGGTTGAGGTAATGACCATACCACTCATATCATACCTTCTCTATCTTCGCTTTTCGGGCGTTATGCACGAACCTGCGCCCCAGCTTCTTGGCGTACCAGATAGAGGCGAACATAGTATTTGATAGAAGGGAATTCCGACTGAAATCTGCTGCGCGACGAACTTAACCCTCCCACCCTCAGCTTCAATAGCAATCTCACGGCGATGGAGATCCTCACTTCTAGGCTGTTGCCTGTCCAGTCCCTGTCATGTTGCTTAAACAGGAGGAAAGAAGAGCAGCAAAGAAATCCTAAATCCACCACCCCACCAAGCCCGTCGTCTGTCCGGTCTGCAGGTATATTTACATACTGCCAGCAGCAGGAGGTCCGGGGTGAGCTAGCTTTGCATCCAGCTCACATCCAGTCTGCTAAGTGCCTGTCTGCAGTTCCTTAGCACTGTCACCGCCAACTACATGCGTGTCAGCATGAAAGGAAGCCGCAGTCAACTCGTACGGCAGACAGCTCACCTTCTGCTTCTGGGCTCCGGCAATTTAACTCCTTGGTTCTCTTTGCCTCTGCAGGCAGGCAGTTTCTGGGAGGGAGTGGGAAGGAGGGGTGGGGGTGGAGGGAGGGGGTGGAGCCGTGACTGATGAGAGCAGATTGGGAGACAACACAGCTTCACAGGTAAACCAGCCACCCCAGATGCAGGGAGGCAGCCAGGAGGGATACGAACAGGTGTCTGAACGACCCAAATGCCATCCTCTAAGACAATCGCCAAGATAAAGACTTGAGGGGGCCGGGTGGATCGGAGCTCCTGGAAGTATGTTCTGTGTTCTGTGCACGTGAGTGTGTGTGTGTGTGTGTGTTTTCTCCTCTTACTAATTCCAGCGTATTAATGACAGCAGAGCAGCCGGTCAGTTATTAATCTGGCTGCAAAGATTCCAAGATGAAACAACACTTCCTTTCTGTTGGGACTGAAGCTCGAAAAGTGCGTGGAATGAACCAGCCTGCCCCAAATTACCTTTGCCAAGGCCAGCGAAGCGAAACTCCTCTTGTCCCTTATTCCTGTCACCACCAGCTTTTCCTAGTGGAAAAGCAGTTCTAATGTGCTTAAAGGCACTTTCTTGGCCTTTTTAAATGATGAAAGTGCAATCTGCTACTTCTCTTTTGCCAGGTAAACTTGACTTTAACCCTACAGTTATCTCTTTACTGAGGATTCCTATTGGAAAGAGGGCTAGGATGATCTTCCTAGGACATCAAGACTTATCTCACGACTTAGAGAATTGTTCTGCGAATTAGCCTGAAATCTTGAAGATACAATCCAGTTATTCAGAGACTCGCAAACTGGGATTTTAGAGGATGCATAGGATCTTTGGATACCATTGAATCCAATCTTCTCATTTCACAGATGAGAAAACAGAAGCCAAGAGAGAGTCAGTGACTAGTTCAAGGTCAAAATACTCCCTTATGACAGAGGCAGAACTAGAATCTAGACCCTCAGACTCTAACCCTGCAACTTACCCAGTATACCATACAGCTCTTCCTGATTTTCTCACACTGTTTCCATGAACATTCAACTAATCAATAGCAAAAACAAACAAAACCTCTAGTAAAATAAAGCCCAATTTTAAAGCAACTTACACAAATTTCCTTTGATTTATCAGATACAATACTTTGTCTATGTTTGTTTGATTGGTGAAAATAATGTTGTTGTTGTTGTTGTTTTTTCCCCCCTGAGGTAATTAGAGTTAAGTGACTTGCCTAGGGTCACACAGCTAGGAAGTGTTAAGTGTCTGAGGCCAAATTTGAACTCAGGTTCCTCCTGAAGTCAGGGCTGGTGCTCTATCTACTGAATCACCTAGCTGACCCAATATACTCATTTTTAAGGAGGAAATGAATCCTTCCAATGAAACATCCATAAATCAAGTATACTGATTTACTGTGAGCTATATACTTTGCAAGGAACTCGGGAATGTTTCTTAGGACTTAGAGTTGAATAAAGTTTTAGAGATCCTTTAGCAAACCTCCTCATTTGGCAAGTGGGAAACAATAGAGACAGAATTCAAATCCAGTTTATTTGCATTATTTGCAATCTATGGTTTTCCCTATTAGTAAATAACTTCCAGATTTGACAAATCCTATTTCAGACACTTATTAGCAAGCTATGCAACTGTCTGCAAGTCAATCTACAAAAATTCACTTCTCTTATTTGTAAAAAACAAAAAAGAAAAAAAAAAGAAAATTAAAATTCTTTCAGTATTATCCCATAATTTTTTTTGCATGAAAAAGCACTTTACAAACATTAAAATCCTTTGTAAAATGAATTATTAGAACTATTATTATTGTTATTATTATTATTAAAGGGAATTATTTCATCATAGAGAAGGAAACACTTTCAGCCTCAGGAAGACCTTTGCTCAAGATCCACATCTGGCACATTCCAATTATTTATTCAGGGCAAATCTATAAGATTATAAATTACAAATGGGGTGTTGATTTGCATTGTTAGAAGAACTTTCCTCATCCAGAAGTTCCCTATTCCAATAAATCACAGGTCCAATACCTATCCTTAACATCATCCTAATTATCCTCATCATCCTCTCCCTCTTTCTCTCCCTCCTTGTTATTATTATTATTCTGTGTTGTCCATCTCAGTAAATCATTTACATTTACTAAATATTCTGACCAAATTATTTACTAAAGATACCCTCGTGGCCAGAAGCAATTAATGACTTGCACAAAATGAAAAGAATTAACTCAATTTTTATCTTAATAATAGATGTTTTTGACCTGATTCTACAAAAGATTTGCATTAGATTATACTTCTCTGCTTTTAGGAGCTTTTTTATGTTTTAAAGGTTCCCATGGGGCTTCCATGTGCACATATTCATTTAGATGTTAAATCAAAATCCTTGTGATATCTAAAAGTTAGCCATTTTCAATAGAGACTAAACCTATGGATAATCCTCACAAAGACAGTGGTAGAACCCCTGAGGGCACCAAAGAATTTTTAGATTCTAAATACTAATGACCCCCATTTTTATAGCACTGGAAGTTTGCCAAGTTTGAGAGGCAATATATGGAAGCAATAGAACTCTGGACTTGAAATCTGAAAGGCTATGTTAGATGACTTCTAAGATACTATCTAGCTCTAAATCTATGATATTAAGAGCCTTCCATATATCATGGCATTTGATCAAACCACTGATCCCTGACTTTAGCCATCACATAAGACAAGGGATTTAATTTTCCTGACACAACTGACTCCTTCATACTGTTCCTCAGCCAGGACCAAAGATCCTATGTAGTTCCAGAGAGAAATTATTCAACATTATATCAAGCTCTGGGACATAGCTGTTCTGGTAGAGCATTGAAGAGTAAGTAATTCAGACATGTCTGATTCCTTTCTAGGCAGCCAGTTCCTTAAACTCAGGTTTATCAGACTATTTGGTCATCAAGCAATAGGGACTTGTCATCTGGATGGCTCTACCATCTTCCCTTAAAATACCTTCACACACATAAAACAAAACAAAAAACGAGCAACAAACCATCTTTTGCTCAAAGAATTGTCATTAAATCAAGATCACCATTGCTATTGAGAGTGCTGTGACAGTCTCCAGTCCTACTGGCCCCCTAAGTGTTTCCCATAATATGGAATAATTCCTCATATATATTAGTCCTGTCCCTCCTATGACCCTCTTTCACTTTTCCCTCCTTTCCTCTTATGCCCTATGGTAGAAAAAAACAATAAGTTTTTATTAACAAACTCTCCTATGTATTAGACTTCTTCCTTTCATCTTCTTCCAATTATGAAATCATGGAAACTTACCTCTCTTAAGAAGACCCCATCCAGTGCTATAAACTTTTTTTTTTTTTTGCTGAGGCAATTTTTTGAATGTAGTCTATCCACAAATAATACAGTCAAGGTTCCCACATTTGGGAAAAATTACAGAGATCAGTCCACATGGAATGCAATCGATAAGCCTTACCTTGGGGAAACCACCTTTGTGATCATGGAATCATATTGTTCCATTGCCAAATGTATGCTTGCCAAAAAAGATTATTTTATGAAGAATTTACACAGTGCACTCATAAGGTGGTCAGAAAAAAAAAAACAGTACAAGGACACTCAAGGTCTCTTTTAAGAACTTTAGAATTTCTTGTATGACATGGGAGATACTGGCACAGGACCAGACAGCATGGGTACTCCTCATCAGAGAAGATGCCGCGCTCTATAAGTAAAGCAGAATTGAATTAGCTCAGAAGAAATTCAAGATGTGCAGAGTTAGAGAGTTGACCCCAAATGTTCATAGGGACTATTTATGTCTGACCTGTGGCAGAGCAGTCCAAGCTCATATTGGTCTGATGAGCTACAGTGGGACACACTTAACTTGACTCTAAAATGGTGATGTCATTTTGGTCTCTTTGAGAATGAACAACAATCCAGTGTTGTCATCGTTTTTACTTATGTGTCCAATACAACAAGAGAGGATGAGGGGCAGACAAGCTTCTTGCCCCTTAATAACACTTCCAGACCCATGGGTCCTGCTACCATTACTCAGCCAGTCTCTTCTCATAGAGAAGTTGCTGGCACAGTGGAAAAAACACTACTTAGGCCAGGAACACCTCAAGCACTTACAAGTGGGTGTTAGTTTCTATTTGCCTCAGTTTCTTCAACGGTGAAATGATAACACTTACCTTGAAGGGCTATTGTCAAGATCAAATGAGTTATCTTTTAAAGCACTTAGCACAGTATCTGGCACGTAGTAGGCACCATATAAATGTCCCTATTCCCTCTCCTTCTGAAGATCACTTCATCCAGAGATATCACCCCATCCATCCAGATCTGAGTGGTTATTCTCTTCTAAATCCTTAGGTCATTTTCTCTCTTTTCTAGCACTTGACACATAATGCTTCTTTCCACACCAGTCTCTAAACTTTCACTTGCAATCATGTAGGGGCAGCCAGGTAGCACAGTGGATAGAGCACCAGCCCTGAAGTCAGGAGGACCTGAATTCAAATCCGATCTCAGACATTATTTAACACCTCCTAGTTGTGTGACTCTGGGCAAGTCACTTAAGCACAGTTGCTTGGGAGGAAGGGGGGCGGGGGAGAAATGGGGAAAACAAACAAAAAAACCCTTTCTACTTGCAGACTTAAATCACCATGTTAATGCCCTCTTTAAATACCCTTGCTTCCAAGGTGATTCAGCAGCTTTCCAGCTTTCAAGATCAGAATCTCTCATTCTGTCAATGATAATCTTACTTCTTGATGTCATTATCGTTTTCCAAGTTCCTAATTCTAATAGGCTTCCTATGAGTATTCTTTCCTGATTTTCTACATGCTAGAGTCTTTTCAATCAAAAGCAGAGTATAACTTTGATTTCTTCCCCATGCATAAGATTTTTATCTTCAAAATACATAAAAGTCAATTATAGGCATACCATTTCCTCTGATAAAATGTATCAGGCCATTGGCATCTTTTGTTTTTAAATTTCAGTAGCTAACACAATGACTGGGACATAACAGGTACTTAAACATATTTCTAATTAGCCATAATTTCCTTGCCTTCTAAATCTCTTTGTGCTATATTGCTCCAAAATCAATTCTCCATCCTTTCCATAACCTCTGGTTACTACATTCCTCTCTGCATTTGTAGACCATTATTCCTATTCTAGAATAATTTTATTTCCTTCAAAATCTTGACTTTTTAGTAATTTCTGTTTTACTCTGCCCTCTGCCTTTGGGTCTCTTGTCCCCTTGACTTATCATCACTCATTCTTTTTTAAATTCCAAACTTGGAAAATTTTCACAATCTACCTTTTCCACTTCTGCTCATGTGTTGCTGATTGATGCTGATAGAGAGGAAAACATATAACCATGTCAACCACATTCACTATAAATTTATGGCTATTAATAAATCAACAGGAATTTACTCAGTAGCTTTTAGGTATCATACTTGGCTGTGGGAATCAAAAGACAAAAGTGAGAAATCCCTGCTCTCCATGAGTTTATGTTCCCTTAGTGATGGCTTGGGATACATAATGTATCCAGATAAATAAACACAGTATGTAGTAACATATATACACAATTTTTAAAACAGTGATTATAGGGAATTGGTGGAGAGGGCCTAACAACTTGAGAACTCAAAAAATGCCTCTTGAAGGAGGAGTGCTGAAGATGAATGCTGAAAAGAACTAAGGATTCAAAGTGCCAAAGAGGAATAGGAAGAAAATTCAAGCCTGGAAAATAACCTGTGTAAAAGTCAGGATGTAGACCAATTAAATCTCACAAACAAGGAAGGCCAGTTTGGCTGAAATTCAGAGTACATGAAGAGGAGTAATGTGAAATCAGTCTGAGAAGACAGCCTGGAGCCAGATTGTAAAGGCCTTCACATGCCAGATAAAGGAGTCCATATTTTATCCTCGAGGCCATGGGAAGTCCCTAATGTTTCTTGAACAGGGGAGTAACATGGTAAAAATCTATGTTTAGTGCTATCATCTGGCCACTCCCTGTAGTTTGTCAGTTAATTTAATTCTTCCTCAGTAGATCCTATACTTGATCCTATTCTCCAGAGGGTCTATTCTAAATCTTTTTTTTTTTTTTTCCTTCAGCAGCTTTCTTCATCCTCTCCCTGATCTTTCCCACAAGATCTCACCAAATATGTCACAGAAAACACTGAGCCAACACTGAGCCCTCTACCTTCTATCTAATGCTACACTTCAAATGACCTCAATATCATCCCCTTCTCCCTCCTCCTTTGCTTCAGTCTAAAGGCTCTCTTGTCTTTGCTTATGTCAATATGTTGACTTGTGATCCTGATCTTATTTTTGCCAAAACCTTGACTTTATAAATAATTTCCTCACTCTTCCTAATTTTTGATCTAATCTTATTCATTCTATACTACGTACAAATGGATCCAGAACTCCCTCTCCTATTCTTTCAAAAAAAAAAAAAATCCAAAATATTCGTCACTTTCTCTTATTTTTTTTCTTGAAGCTACAGTCCTATATCACTCCTTCTCACAACCAAGCGCCTAAAATAATCTATCTGTTGTCTTGCCTCCATTGTCTCACTTTCCTTAGCTCTTTCAAACTCTGAATTTTGTCCCTGCTACTTAACCACTTGACAGAACTTGAGCATTCCAAGTTCACCAAAGAATTCCTAGAGGATGACTCCCAGATATACACATCTATATATATACATATATACACATATGTCATCTCAGTTTCTCCTCTAACCACCAGTCTTACCTTACAAATAATTATTTATTAGATGTCTCCAAGTGGCTAATTCATAGGGAGCTGTGCAAAAAAAGAACTCATTAGCATTCCTCCCAAATCTTCCACTCTTATTAACTTCCCTATTTCTTTTTTTTAATATTTTATTTTATTTTATAATAACTTTATATTGACAGAATCCATGCCAGGGTAATTTTTTTTTTTTTTTACAACATTATCCCTTGCACTCACTTCTGTTCCGATTTTTCCCCTCCCTCCCTCCACCCCCTCCCCTAGATGGCAAGCAGTCCTATATATGTTAAATATGTTGCAGTATATCCTAGATACAATATATGTTTGCAGAACCGAGCAGTTCTCTTGTTGCACAGGGAGAATTGGATTCAGAAGGTAAAAAACAACTCGGAAAGAAAAACAAAAATGCAAATAGTTCACGTTCGTTTCCCAGTGTTCTTTCTTTGGGTGTAGCTGCTTCTGTCCATCATTTATCAATTGAAATTGAGTCTTTGTCAAAGAAATCCACTTCCATCAGTATACATTCTCATAAATATCGATGTCGAAGTGTAAAGTGATCTCCTGGTTCTACTCATTTCACTTAGCATCAGTTCATGTAAGTCTCTCCAGTCCTCTCTATATTCATCCTGCTGGTCATTTCTTACAGAACAATAATATTCCATAACATTCATATACCACAATTTACCCAGCCATTCTCCAATTGATGGGCATCCATTCAATTTCCAGTTTCTAGCCACTACAAACAGGGCTGCCACAAACATTTTAGCACATACAGCTCCCTTTCCCAACTTCCCTATTTCTGACAAGGGTATCACTATCCTTCCAGTTATCCAGAATTGCTATATTTCATCTGTCCTCAATTCTTCTTTCTTCATTCTTTCACATACAATTAGTTATTAGGTCTTGTGAGTAGTACCTTTGCAATATCTCTCTTACTTGTCCCCTTCCCTCCACTGATGGTCACCATCCTAATTCAATCCCTTGTCACCTCTCCCTTGGACTGATAAAGTATCCTACTAATTGGTCTCCCTCCATCTAATTTTCCTCTTCTCTAATCCATCCTCAATAGGATTATCAAATTGATATTTCTAAGAACCAGGTCACTCCTCCTCCTACTCAAGATGTCTCAGTATTTCCTTAGTCCCTCTAGGATAAAAAAAAAAATTCTCTTATTTTAAAAGATTCCAGCCTGTTTTTCTATGCTTACTGGACTCCCTCTCATCACACATTCCATATTCTAGAAAAACTAGCATGCTTGTTCTTCTTCATTACAGAAATTTCTTATCACTGTGTCTAGGCAAAAATTATTTCATATGCCTAGAATGTACTCCAATGAAGGCATTGCCTAATATCTTCAAAATCCTTTGCTCCTCACAAAGCTCAACTCAAGCACCATCTCTTAAAGGCAGCATATTCTGATTTCCCAGTAGCTGGTGCCATAGATAACATTTTGCTACCAAATATGGTGATTTCTCTTTCTTTGTCTCTGTCTTTGTCTGTCTATCTCTGTCTCTTTGTCTCTTTCTCTCTCCCCTTCTCTGTCTCTCTGTCTGTCTCTCTGTTTCTTTCTCAGTCTCTCTTTGTCTCTGTCTCTGGTTCTCTGTCTGTCTGTCTGTCTGTTTCTTTCTCAGTCTCTCTCTGTCTCTGTCTCCCTCCCCCCACATGCTATATTCATGTATATATATATATATATGTATGTATAATATGCACACATATATAATAATGGTAACTATAAGCAATGTGTATGTAGTACTTATTATATGCCAGATACTGAGCAATTATTACCAACTATATGCCAAGCACTTTACAATTATCATCGTTTTATCCTAGCAACCCTAGGAGGCAGGTGCTATGATTATCCTATTTTACAGATGAGTAGAGAGAAGTTAATTAACTTGCCCAAAGCTACACAACTAAGAAATATCTGGGCTCAAATTTGAATTCAGGTCTTTCTGATTCTAGGAATGGCTTTCTATCTACTGTGTGACTTTGTTGCTTATATGTGTGTGTTTGTGTGTGTGTGTGTGTATAAGGTTTATATATGTGTATATATATAATGTGTGTATGTATACATACATGTATATTTATGCATCTTTTAATCATATGATCATATGTATATGTGTGTATGTCTACACACACATATATACATATGTATGCATTTGTGTTCATTTATATATTTGAATTTCCATTTCTGTTTACATGTTTCCAAACCCTCCTACCCCATAGTCCTTGAATTAGAGACTCTTTATTTTTGTCCTTTTTCATAGTGTCTATTTCACATGATATCTAACACATAGCAGATATTAAAAATGCTTTTAAAAAATTAAAAAAATTCTTTTTTGAATGAATAAATGGTCCTCAAACCCCACGAAATAATTCTACAAATAATTTTATAATTCTACAGATAGAAAAAATCCTACAAATAATTTTATTCTCACATTACAGAAAAAGAAACTGAACCTTAGAAAGGTTAAACACTTTGCCTTATTTTTACACTACTAGTAAATGTAAGAAGATCAGAACTCGAGTTTTGCTTGATTCTAAGTATATTTAACACTATATTGTGATGCTTCTCTATACTGGCAAAGATATTAAATGCTCCTAGAAAGTTGGTTTTGTTTTTACCTATTTACCACCTACCTGTAGATGCTTAGCTATCAATGTGTCCTGTTTTGCACTCCTCTCCTCCCTCCCCTCTTTTATCATTCTCCCTACTGATTGCTTCCACTTCTATTTCTTGGATTTTCAATTCGATAATGTTAGGCAGTCCATGTGTAAAGATCTCTGTAAAACACCCTGAGCTCTTTGGAGAAAAAGAACCATCTAAATCTGACAAATAAATAAATGATGACCCCTGCTTTACTGTCAAGGAGTTGCTGGCAGCCCAGAGTTTATCCTACTACTGCCAGCCTGCTAAAATGCATTCATTATCTCTACACACTGTTTTGGACTTTAGCATTTAGTTAAAGAATCTTTAGTTCCACCAGGAAGAACAAAATAAACAAGGGCCAAGCAATTGTCCTTCAGTGGATGCAATCTTAATGAATAAGTAGGGAAATGCAGCTTGTAAGTTTCTGAATAGTTCCAGAAAATGAGGAGGTAGCAATGTGTAAAAATCATTTTTTAAAAACTTTATTTCATAGAGAGATAAAAAAGTCTTAATTTACACAGAAGGAATTGTAAAAATATAAAGAATTTCCTTAGGGTTCACTTGTAACTTAAAAATTCATAAGTCATTGAAATTGGGGCTTGGAGGAATCTGTGCTACTTGGCATTTCTCCACTTTTTAAAAACATTCTTGTTATAAGAATATTTTCCCCCACCCCCTTTATGGTTTTATAGAATTTTACAGGCTATATTTCTTCAACAGATGAATTAGGCCTCCCAGCTGAGTTTAGCCTATGAGATTAACAAGCATTGTAGATGGATTGACAACCAGGACAGGCACCCAAGAACTGGAAAAGGTTAGAAAGATAGCAGGAATTTATTGATTAAAATTTAGCCTTACATGGGGCTTAAAGAAACTCTAAATCATCTCTATGAAACAAGTTAATTATCATGTTTCTACAACCATGTCAGCTCAGTTTTCCATGGACAGAGCACATATGTATTAAAGCAAAGTGACAGCTGCCTTCAATGAATCTTTATATTCTCTAATCATTGTTATCCTGTATTGAGACAAATCACATATGCTTCTCTGTGTTACAGAAACTTTTTTTCTAAAAGATACTTCAAATGCTTTATATATCTATATTATCATCAATTAGGCAGGCAATCCTCCCTCTCTCCTCACTCCCCTTTGTCCTATTGTTAATCATGCCCTTTTTTATGTAATGCTGTCTGCTTTTATATGGGGGACCAAGGAAGGTGGAAAGATCACAAAGTGTGGAATTAAAAAATATGGGTTCATGTTCCAATACTGTGATTTAATTTATTGGATATTTATGATGCAGTTAGAAAAAATATTCTTTAAGGGTCATTTAAATTCCAAATCCTACCTTCTTCCTAACTCTGTACCCTAATATTTATATTAAAACTCTTTGAGAGTTCAGTATATTGGGTGTCAGATTTTCAATTTCTAAGAGAAATAACATATTTAAACTGTCATCTTGTGAGTTCTGGCCCATCATTCCCACTTGTGGAGACCTTCTAGGATCTTGATTTGATTTTTTATCAACATTTTCTCTTCACTTTCCTATACAAAATGAATGGGTTGGAATCAATGCCCTCTAAGACCTCCAGATCAAAATCTATGATCTATCACTCTCAAATTTAGCAAGCATGTCATCTCTGCATTTATAACTCACTAACAAAACAGTGTCAAAGACAGATCCTTTAAGCACACTATTGGAGACCTTTCACACAGATTGAAGTTTATCCATTAAGAATGATTTGTTGAACTTGGTTATTTGACATGTTCCAAATCTGCCTATATTGCTATATAGCCCATATCTCTCTATCTTCACGGCCTGGTTTCATGTATGCTCAAAACATCTGAGATCATGTTTCTACTACATGAAAGGACCAGGAGAATCATGGAAGAAACACATTTTGATTGACTATGTAGTAAGATTGTTAAAAATCTTCAAAACAATCCCTATCAATTATGGCCAGTAGTTTGTGCTGCATATGCATCTTGGGAGCAGGGTATCTCCTCCACTGATGGGCAGTGAGACCTTGACTAGTAAAAGGAATGGCTGTAGGACCTCCTTTTCCCCTCCCAGAGGCCATATGTCCCTCTTGAAATAGACCTGAGTCCTTGACCTTTTCATTTTTCTCTTCTAGAGTTAGACAGAGGAATCTCCAATCTAGGGAGTTTTAAAGGTTTGGATCAGGAGCCACAGAAATCTGGAGGTTCAGGGGTGCAAGTCAATTGTTGCATCTGGCTCACCACGGAATGACCAACTGGACTGGTTATTAGGACTCCTTCCTGGAGTCTGGAAGGGTGCCACTTTCAGACATGAACTAGGTGGGCAACAATACTGTGGAGGATTAGAACTAAGTTGTGAGACTCATCCTTCTTCCTCCTTTGACAGAGATATAGGTATTATGTTCCTGAGATATTGGGGAAATATTCCTGTTTGTTTTTATTACATCATTCAAGTAAACTTTCCTTTGTAAAAGTTACCCAGTGGTTAAAGGGAACTAAAGGGCTAATTGTGGAATCCTTAAAATGAGAGTAAAGACAAAAATAATGGAGGCTTGATACATTATTCACAAAGATACTCCAGAACTCTAAGGGGCAGATATGGCCTCTTGAACCCTGAGAGAAAGTGGAGCCAGAACGTGCAAATAACATGGACATGATAAACATTAGCAAATACCTTGCCAAAATTTAAGTATATTATATCTATCTACCTACTTATCTATCTATCTATCTATCTATCTATCTATCTATATCTATAATCTATATAATTTCCTTGATTTAGGAAATATGTTACAAAAAAGAAAACTTGTTTTGCCTGATGCATATTGCTCTTTATAAACTCATCATGTTGGTTGTTAGTGATTTTCCCAACGATTTTTAAGTATTTATAAACCATCCTTTCTGAAATATTGCCAGGAGTTTCTGCCAAGGTCATTTGCTTACAGTATGATGGAGCCATATTTTTTTAGTATTTTTATAAATTGGAATAATATGTGTTATATCCAATCCCATAGCATCTCTTCCCTTTTTCATGATACTTCAAAAGTCCTGAAGGGACTATTTGACAATTAAATCCACAAATTCTTTCAATATCCTAGGATATAGTTTTTTTGGTCTAGTTACCTGAGTTCATAACACAATGCCTTACACACAATACATGATTAATAAATGTTTGTTTATTGGGATTAAAGGAAGAACAACTAGCAATATCTCCCCACCTCCTCACTTTTATAGATTTCATTTGCTGCTAACCATTTTTTTCCTTTAAATTATATTGTCTGTAATCTGAAAGTCAGTGTCCTTGGTGAAGAAAAGAAACAAACTAAGGGCTAACTAGTTCTACCCTATTTTTATCATTCATTATTATAATTGAATTCACCTCATCTCCTTTTTCCTCTCCTTTTGATGTCAACATAGTTAAAAACCTCATTTTGAATATTGTGTATAAGTAATCTGTGCCAAACATTGCAAAGGGCATTGATAAGATGGAGAGTATCAGAGGAAGGCCACCAGAATAATGAAGAGTCTCAGGATGTATCTACATGATACATGTGGATTGAAGGAAAATCCTGTATAACCTGAAATGAGAAGAGTTGAGGAGATAGGGCTAGGAATAGGACATGATGAGTATCCCACAAAGATGTCACTTTGTAGAATTTGTTTTGTCTCAAAGAAAAGAACAAGGATCTGTAAGTAGAAGTTGCAAAGAGGCATATTTAGGATTGATATCAAGAATAATAACCTAAGAATTAGGCAATGGATTACCATAGAAAGGATATATATGTATGTATGTTTATATCTATGTATATGATACATGTATATGAGAGCACATAGAAAAAGGTAGTTCTTTTTTTTTCTTTTATTATCAGATACTATTTTTAAAATGTGTTATACATATACATGTGAAACTTGTTCTGAGTATACTGGTTTCTGATGATAATTTTCCCCCTTTTTTTCCAATTAGTGAAATAATAGCAATGAATAGAAATTCTGGGTATTTTTTTTCTTTATCTTTCCAATGAGAAACAGAAATAAAAATATTCTTTATTAAATCCAACTTAGAGAATCTTCATGTTGATATATATTGGCTATTTAACATTAGTCAAATAACTTAAACTCTCAATATTCTGGGTAATTCTCTAAGACTATAAGGAATAGAGCAGGTAGCAAACTGTATTGGTTAAGGAACTACACTCACCTAGGAGTGTTTATTATTGAATATTCTGTTCAGTGTGACATAATAGAAAGAGAAAAAGATCTGGGTCCTCCCTCTTCTTTCAATGAACTTGAACTAGTAATTTCATTTAGGTACTTAGGTAGTATAATGAACTTGAATCAAGAAGACATAAGTTCAAATCCTACCTCAGATTCTTATTATATGTGTGACCCTGTGCACATCTTTAATTCCCCAATTCCCTCATCTATAAAATAGGAGTGGTACCTTCTTCTTCACATGAGGAAATCTATGTAGTGTCATGACAAGAAATGAAGTCTAGAAATGAAGCCAAGAAATAGTCTAAAAGAGATCACCTATTATTTATACATTCCTATATTAGATTATATATAATATAGGATTGCAATCCTATTAATAGGAATTTATAGATGCAATTCACACAATATAGGTATCAACATTGCTAAGGATTCTATTTTTCTGTTATAAGAATAATTTCGATAGTCTGCTATGTTCTTTTCTGAGCTAAGAATTCCACAAATTCTGAGAGTCATCATTAAATTTATCTTTCTCTCAAGCAAAATGCTGCAGTTATTCTGTTCTACTAAGTTGTGTAGGTATGTTGAACAAAGCTTAAAATAGTCCCAAGAGTTCTGGCACCACTGCAGATTTGAGGATGCAGCAGTGCCAGTAGCTGAAGCCAGGAGTTGTCCCTTTTCCAGTAGGTAGTATCACAGTTGGGAACCAGAAGTAATCATTTGTATCTTGTCAGTCTCAACATATAGATAACATTTGGTTAAAATCTAGATACAGAAATTAGCCAAGATACAAATGGATATAGGCGATGCCCAAATGTGCCAATTGACTGGAATCAAATCAGGAGATGCATTTAGGATCCTCTCCAAAGTATTAAAATTTGTTTCTCTTTCCAATATTAATGATAGAATGAATGAATTCCTACCCAAATAGGACTGGCTTATTTTATTTAATTTTGCTTTTGAAACTCATCAAATTCAAATTATTATAACTAGAATATCTCCAATGAATTCCCCTGTTTCTTTTTACTCTGATCTGGAGAAATGGTGGTTGTAGAAGAAAAATTAAAGAGAAAGGGAATTCAGGCCTCTGGATAGAAATTCCAGTTCTATCACTTACTGAAAGTCACTGAAATTAGCAGAGCCTCAGTATCTGACTTGCAACATGAGATTAGTAATACTTCTTGTGAGTAGAACCAAGAGAACATTGTACACAGCAAAAGCAAGATTATATGAGGATCCGTTCTGATGGATGTGGTTCTTTTCAACACTGAGGTCATTCAGGCCAGTTCCAATGGATTTGTGATAAAGAGAGCCATCTGTACCCAGAGAGAGGACTGTGGGGACCAAGTATGGATCACAACATTGGATTTTCACTTTTTTTGTTGTTTATTTGCATTTTTTCCTATTTTTTTCCTTCTTGATCTGATTTTTCTTGGGCAATATAATAATTATAAAAATATGTATAGAAGAATTACACATATTTAAAATATATTGGAATACTTGCTTCTAGGGGAGGAGGTAGGAAGTAAAAGGAGAGGAAAAAAATTGGAACACAAGGTTTTGCAAGGATGAATGTTGAAAATTATCTATGCATATGTTTGAAAGTAAAAAGCCTTATTAAAAAATAAAAATAATAATACTTCTTATTCCTATTTCAGATTTAAGTTGTAGGAAAAAGCAGTCTGAAAGTAACTTAAGGAATATGAATTATTATCATTATTACTAACAAAAATAGAGGTGATTTCAAATTTGCAATAGTAATATGTCTTCTTAAGGCATCTTGACAGTGAAGGGACCTGAGATATTTTTCATTTTGAGGCATCCATGAATGGATGGCTTTGTTGTCATGTGGGTTCTAGGTTAAATCATAACAACTGACCTATCTAGAATCATAGAATTTCATGCAGAAAGGGACAGAAAAGGTCATCTATTCCATCTTCCTTCTTTTCCAGAAAAGAAAATTGAAGTACAAAGAAGTCAAGAGTCGGAAATAAAATTAGAACTCATATCCCCTGACTACAACTCTAGTACTCTATTCATTACACTTAGGGCAATTTAATATTTAATAAGCCTACAAACTTGACAATGCACAGAATTCACCTATAACAAAGAAGTGTTACAAGGCCTTCTGAAAGATACCTTATTTTAATCTTCTCACCTTAACTGAAGACAAAACTCCAATTTAATCAGTTTTCTAATGCTTTGTTAAAATGGCTTAGGGAAATTTGGAAAGTTTTCTCTTGTGCCTGGAATTAAAAATCCTCACAGTGATGTCTTCCTTAAGTCTTAAACTAAATTTTTCATATTGCCTTTACATCTATTTTTGCTTCTTGTGCTTTTAACAAATGATAAAATTGAGTTGTCATCATCTTATAACAATGTTTCACATACTTGAGGACTGTTAAAAAGAAGTCTCTGAATTGTCTCTTTTTGCCTTGGCAAATAACTCATTTCTCGAGTTTTCTTCATAGAAATCATTTCCAAACCACTTCATTATATTAGTGTGGCTCTTTTGCCGGATATTCTCTAAAGCTTGAGATGTTTCTCTTTAATAGGAAAGTCCCAAATTTTGGCCCGGAACTTACAGGTTGGACCTTAACTGAGCTCTGGTGAATGAAGGATGTCCAAGATTTTCAGTTCCCATCCTCCAGCACAGATTCTGCTGACTCATGTTGGCTTTTTCAAAATCCCTGTCTCTATATCATTATGATGGACAGTGAAGGACATTGCAAAAACCTCTGAAATTGGAGTAAGGAAGAAATGCATTTGGATTTTGTCTCTGCCTTGCTGAGCAAATAACTTACTTTTCGGAGACTCAGTTTATACATTTGTAAAGTGAAGGGATTGGACTTCATGGCTTCTAATGACCTTTCCAAAACCAAATCCAATTATTCTATACCTCAGTCAAGCATTAAACATATATTTAATAAGCTCTTACTATGCTAGGCAAGATGATAAATGATAAGGACACAAAGAAAGGGAAAACATAGTCTCTGCCCCCAAGGAGCTCACATTGTAATAGAAAGAAAATATAAATAACTAGGAAGATAAAAGATAGAAGATAAGATAAATTAGATAGAAGTCAGTCTCAGAAAAAAAGTATTAATAGTTAGGGGGAACTGAGTGAGGAGTTCTGCAGAAGGAAGCTAGGGAAATCAGAAGGCAGAGATGAGAAGGAAGAACTGGGGGATGGACAATACAAAGGAATTGAATTAGGGGAATAGTATGTCCAGTTTGAGGAACTGAAACTGGGTTTGTGTAGCTTGTTTATATATGGAAGTAGTAAAGTGAAACAAGAATTGAAAGTTAGGAAGGAGTTGGGTTGTGAACTATCCAGCAACTTTCAATGCCAAATAGGGGAATTTATATGTGATCCTGGACATAAGTAGGAACCCCTGAAGCTCCTCAAGGGAGGGAGAAGTGGGACCTGGTCAGACCTATATTTTAGAAAATCATCTTGGAGTGAATGGAGAATTGGCAGGATATTGTAATAGTCCAGGAGACAAGTAATGTGGATCTGAAAGATGGCTATGTAAATAGAGAGAAGGCAAGTATTTGTGAGATGATGTGTAGGTAGGAATGACAAGTTTTGGCAATTGATCAGATATGTGGGATGAGTAAGATGGAGAAGCCAAGAATGGCATCAAAGTTGTGGGACTGCGTGACTAGAAGAATGGAATCATCATCAATACCGATAAGAAAATTTGAAAAAGGGGAGGATTTTAGGCTAAGTATAATGTTATTTTTTAGATATGTTTAAATCAATATTCTTTTGGGGCATCCAGTTTGAGAAATTCAAAAGGCAGTTGATGATATGTGTTAGAAGAGTCTATCTAGTCTAGGCCTAGATATCTAGATGTGAGAATGCCTTTAGTGGATTAATGCTTATGGATGATAACAACTGGGATCCCCAGGTGAGATCATACAGAGCAAAGGTTCTTAACTTGAGGTCCATAGACAAATTTCAAGATATTAATTAATTTAGATGGGAAATTAAATCTTTATTTCAAAATATTTGGCTTCCTTTGTAATCCTCCATATATTTCATGTATTTCAAAACATTTTTAAGCTAAGAACAGGACCATAAGTTTCATCAGACTACCAAAGGGGACCATAAACAAAAAGACTTTAGAACTCTTAATTTGGAATGAAAAGAGAAGAGGGGTCCTGATAAAGTTTTAGGGTTTATGCACAGTTATTGGGTGTTACATTGATGAAGATCTAGGAAAGGAGATTGAAAAACAGCAGTTGGATAGATAGGAGGATCAGGAAAGAACAGAATTATAAAAAACCCACAGAGGAGAACATATCCAAGACAATAAGTTAGTCACTAATCAGGATTAAATGCTGAATAAAAGTCTAGGAGGATAAGGACTACAAAAATCCAGTAGATGAGAAATAATCTTATTCTCCAATGCTCTCCCTCCTTCTCTTCTCCTATTGAATTCCTCCTCCTCTTTTAAAACCCACCCCTCATTCTCTTTCTCTTCCAGAAGCCTTCTTTGGTCCTCTTTGTTACTTATCTCCTGTACTATTTCAATGTCCTGCCAATTCTCCACTCATTCCAAGTTGATTGTTATAAAATATAGACCAAGAGACACTTCTCCCTTCTTTAAAAAACTTCAGTGGTTCCTAGTTACTTAAGATCACATATGAATTCTTCTATTTGGCACTGAAAGTTCTTCACAATCCAACTCCTTCCTAACTTTCAATTCTTCTTTCACTGTACTATCTTCTCCCACTCATAGCTGACACAGCACCATAGAGGGCTACAGAGAGAAAGTGTTTTTGGGATTTCAGAACTGGAAAAAACTCCCAGAAAAGAACTAATTATCAATTCTGATCAGTATCTTCTCTGCAACTATCCAGCAAGTTTATACTAAGCACCTCCAAAAGTGTCAGCTTCTTATGAGGTGCAAATACAAAGGATGAGACAATCTTACCTACTTCAATAAATTTAAATTTGAACATGGCAGACAAATATCGATGTGAAAATATACAGCATACACATAAACTGAATAAATAAAAACATCTACAAATGTTGACAAAGACAAGATAGTTTGGGAAGAAGGTGGTAGGAAACAGAAAAGACACTAAAAGCTTCATATATGTGTTTAAGGTATTACTAGGATCCAGATCTTCTCACTCTAAGACCTGATCTCTATACTACTTCTTATGCCCTGGATATCTATCACTCTAATCTACTTTTGATATCTCCAATGTACTTATGTTATAATGGTGTGCCTTAACGTCTGTATTATTAGCTCATACCCCTCCTAGACTAAGATGGAATATTTTATTAAATCTCTGTATCTTCCTCAGCAGTCAGTACCTGGAAACATAGTAGATACTTATCATGCCTACTGAATTGTAAGATATCTTTGGAAAATTCAAGATAAAGCAAATTTTGGTGAAAAGTACATTCAAAGCATGGATTTGGTTCAAAAGGTGATAGATGAGACTCCTTTATTTTATAGCAACTTTAAAGTCCTTATATCCTAATTCTTGCCCAGGGTCATACAGCCAATAAGTGTCTGAGGACAGATTTAAACTCATGAAGATGGGACTTTCCGACTCCAGGCCCTGAGCCCTATCCACTGTACTACCTAGCTGCTTTTGCTAATGAAAGCAAGTCAACATTCAAACATCTCTGTTTTCCCCATTTGTAATCTATATAGAATAATTAGAAATGGCACTGGATGTATATGTGTGCCTACACATATGTTTGTACAGACAGATAATCTATATACATGTATTTTTTCTTATCCCAGAGATAATTTTCAATTAACAAGACTATGTTTGTCAAAGATCATTGCAGAACAATGTAACGCCACCCCAATACAGTTTTAGGTGATGAGAAGTACCTCAGCTCCACCATTCTGATCAATTGGATAAACCATTTTATCTATAGTCTCAGTTCTCTCATCTGTAAGGAAGGCTGGACTAAACAATAACTTTCCTTCTAGTTGTAAAAACTATCAGCCTGAGGTCCAGAACTCAGTTACCTAGATATGTTGAGCTTCTTAGAAAGTGGTAAATCACACAACCAGAAAATGTTATAGGCAAATTTTGATACCAGGTATCTCTGGCTTCAAGGTCTAAGCTCTATTATATAACATTCTCATTCTTTCTTCATCTCTCTTTGTTTCTTTGTCTAACTCCGTCTCTCTTCCCCCATATACATATGTATTTGTCTGTGTATACCTGTGTATATGTGTGTGTTACATAGCATACATACATGCATATAGGATAGAGAATTGCATTTGGAATTAAGAACACAGGGGTTCAAATTTTCTTGAAAACACTCCTCTGACTTACATGAACTGATGCTAAGTGAAATGAGCAGTACCAGGAGATCATTATATACTTCAACAACGATACCTTATGAGGATGTATTCTGATGGAAGTGCATCTCTTCGATAAAGAGATCTAATTCAGTTTCAATTGATCAAGGATGGACAGAAGCAGCTACACCCAAAGAAAGAACACTGGGAAATGAATATAAACTGTTTGCATTTTTGTTTTTCTTCCCGGGTTATTTATACTTTCTGAATCCTTCCTGTTTAATAAGAGAACTGTTCGGTTCTGCACACATATATTGTATCTAGGATATACTGTAACCTATTTAATGTGTATAGGACTGCTTGCCATCTGGGGGAGGAGGTGGAGGGAGGGAGGGGAAAAATCAGAACAGAAGTGAGTACAAGGGATAATGTTGTAAAAAATTACCCTGGCATGGGTTCTGTCACTAAAAAGTTATTAAAAAAAAAAAAAAGAAAAGAAGAAAGAAAGAAAAAGAAAAGAAAACACTCCTCTGTGTGACTCTGGATAAGTGATTTCTCTATGTTCTCATCTGTAAATTTGGGATAATAATGGCAACTATCTTTTAGGTTTATTATGAGAATCAAATTAATATGAAAACTTAAATGACCATATAAATGCTATTTTTATTATATGGCTAAAATATGTATCATCTTTTTTTTTTTCCTTTGAAGCTCAATAAATTTAGCATAACACATAGATACTCTAGATACTATATATAATGATACAAAACTGGGAGAGGAGAATTACCATTATATAGAAAAAGTCATTTTGTCTGTTCCTCATCAGGGTGGTAGATTAACATGAGAATCAAAACAATGACCACTAACTACTCCCTTCTCCTGATCCTTCTTTCTCACAAAAACAAACAAACATATTCACAGGTTGACACATAGAATTTAGATCTAAGAGATCCAGTTCATTTCCAAGTAAGATAATAATTATTATTCACATTTGATAAATGAACAAAAAGGCCCCCAAAGATAAATAAGTGAATTAAGATCATTCAGAAAGTTGTTAACAGGACTGGGGCTAGAGACTCCCCTGACTTTCATCACTAAGTTCCTTACACTAGATAGTTTTTAAAGTATAATGGAGAGGATTGGACTGAAAAGCAATTTACTTGGGGGTTTCTTTCAATTTCTTCCCTCTAACCTTCTTTAAAACCTGCAACAAGTCACTGGAGCTTCCAAACCTTTAGATTTTTTTCTATAGAAAGCACTGGGTAAGAGTCATGTTTTGTCATGAACATTTCTCCCAGTTCTAAGATTCAATGACTTTGGTCAAGCAAGACTTTTAGATTTGTAGTTTTCTTCTCTCCTTCAAGGACACAATATTATACTTTTAAAATATGGATCTAATTATCCTGAATCTGAAGAGTTACTTTTAATTAAAGATAGACCTAGAAAAAGAAAGATTGTTCAGCAGCTCCAAGTGTAATTCTGAAACTGAGACCAGGAGATTAGTACAGGAATTCATGGAATGATTATCTCAAAAGGTAGAAAGGATTGTAAGAGATCATATGATTCAATCCATTCCAAGGCAAGAATACTTGATATTATATCTCTGAGAAGGGGTCTTTCAAGCTATCTTTAAATACCTCCAGTAATCAGGAACTCATTACCTCCTAAGAAACCCTATTCCATTTGGGAGTTTTGTTTTTAAACACTTCTTTTTTTTCTTACACGCAACTATCAACAGCAAATTCCACTCATAGTCCTGTCCTATGGAGCCAAGCAGAGTCTTTTTTTCTTCCTAATAATCTCTCAAATAATTGAAGATCATGATTATATTCTTCTGAAATCTTCTTTTCTCCTGAATAAACAGCCAAAGTTCTTTCAATATCTGTTGATGGCATGGTTTTAAGTCCCTTCATCATTCTAGCCAATCCTTTTTGGAGATGCTCCAGCTTGCATATGACCTTTGTAAAATGTAGTATACAGAAATGGAAAATAATACTTCAGATATGCTTTGACTATGATAGACAAGAATACCATTACCACCCCCTTTACCCTTTGCTTCTATTCAGACAGAATTTGGGGCTGCTTTTCATTGTTGACTCATTGGACTTGCAACCTATTACAATCTCTGGGATTTTTCCCATTTTATCTATTTTAACATCTCCTGTAACTATAAATATGGCGTTTTAAAACCCGTATTTAAGATGCTAAATTTCCCCTAATTCATTTACATCTTATTAAATTTAGCCTTTTAATCTTTCTGGTCATTATCTTCATCCCCTCACACTGAAACTTTGTACTCTACCCAGAGATGATCCTGACTATTTCTTACAGATGGGAATCAATTTCATCTTGTTGGGGCTTAGGCTTCTTTGCTACTTCTCTGGCATTTCCTTGCCATGAGCCTATCTCTACTTTCCAATAATTCTCTATGTGTTGTCTTTCCCTGTTAGAATGTAAACTCCTTAATGATGGAAATTATTTGCTTTTATTTGTATTCTCAGGGCTTAGCAAACTTCCTACAACAAAGTACATAATAAATATTCTCTCCCTCCTTCCCTCTTTCTCTCTCTCTTCTCTCTCTCTCTTTGTCTCTGTCTCTGTTCTCTGTTCTCTCTCTCTCTCTCTCTCTCTCTCTCTCTCTCTCTCTCTCTCTCTCTCCTCTCTCTCCTCTCTTCTTCTCTCCTCTCTTCTCTTCTCTCTCTCTCTTCTCTCTCTCTCTCTTCTCTTCTCTCTCTCCTCTCCTCTCCTCTCCTCTCCTCTCTTCTTCTCTCCTCTCTTCTCTTCTCTCTCTCTCTCTCTCTCTCTCTCTCTCTCTCTCTCTCTCTCCCCCCTCACCCAGCATATTTGTTGTTCCCTCAGACTTATCTTCAAATGTGATAGTCATGCTATCTATTCCTTCAATTAAGTCACTGACACAAAAATTCCAGTTCAATAGAGAATAGAGCCAAGAATATGTCTCTGGAGTAGAGCACCAGAGAACTTCTCTCAGGTAAAATGAACATTCTCTCAATTTGAAATCCATCTCAGTGTAATATCATCTAGTCCATATTTCTCCTTTTTGTCCACAAAGATACTATGAGAAACTTTTAAAAATGCTTTTCTGAAATTTAGTTAGTACTCATAACAATCTACTACACTAGCAATCCCATTAAATTATTAAGTAAGGAGTTTCTAGAGGACAGAATGTGACTTATATATCTTTAAGTTTCAATGAAAATATGTTCAGTAAATAACTAAAATCAGTTATTTTAGACTACACCATCCCAGATTTCCTTTTGGTAGTTCCTCTTCCTAATTGGAAACCCAGAATAATCACCTGAAAGGAAGATTTTCAACCTGCCATTAATTGCCTTCATTCATTAAGCTGGGTGTCCCTACTCTATGCTGAATTAACATTACCATCACTAGCCTTCACAAAGAAGTGCACCTTCAAATAGGCCAATTAGGGAAAGAAATAGTACAAAAGAAAAAAATTGCTGGAGAACACCTGAAAAATGCCCCAAGTCCTGACAGAGAGATTGATAAAATAAGAGAGTGGTAGTCACATGAAGGACAAAAGGAAAAATCAGAAGGTATAGAAAAAAGCAGCAGAAGGGAGTAGACAACAAAACCAAGGCCTCCATTTCCACTGGTTTTGCTATCTCTTCCTTCCTTCTGTTCCTCTCTTATCTCTTACCTGCAGAAATTCCCCCAATGAAATTTAGTTGCTGTCGCTTCCCGGCAGATTTCAACATCTAACCAGCATTATCAATGTATTTGGGGAAATATAGATCTGTCTAGCCTACAATGCAAAAAGATCAAATGGAAATTTAAAGAAACTTGACCAATCCTATTTCTTCTCTTCTTTTTATTTGTCTTAGTAGGAAGATGGAAATGGACTTGGTCATGGTACTTAATTTTGATTTCAAAAATTGATTTTCTACCCTGTTTTCTGCTCTGCTCCAGAAGCTAAGTTTCCTAAATACTGTGGTCTATACTATTCATCTTGGCAAATTTCAGCTAGCTAAATAGTCTAAGCAGCCCTGAGAGGTCAATCTGTCCCCTGTTTGACCAAGCTCATCAAAATTAGAATTTCTGTTTCCATTTAGAATAACAAATGTTGGTAACATAGACGTCTGCTAGAATTATCATCATTGGTTTCGTTTATCATTCAGAACTGAGGAGTAATTTGAGAACTACAATATACAAACACAGTTTCCATAAAGTTCACTGAAATTGAAGCTCTTCACTGAAAGTAACCTCTGAGATCATGTTATTCCAGCTCTGTCTGAAAAATCCCACAAGTAGTAAACCATCTTTGCTTGAGAAATTCTAGTGAGAAGAACCCCATTGCTTCTTCTCTCTCTTAAGGCAGACCATTCCACTTCTGGCTGTAGAACTCTTTCTCACATTGAGCCCCAGTTTGCCTTTTTGAAACTCCATCCAGTGATTCTTTTCTTCCAGTTGACAGCCCTCCAAATACACAATATTTGTGTGTGTGTGTGTATAACAATTTCTTCTTCAGAATAAACTCCCCTAGTTCCAGTTCCTTTAAATAATCTTCATATTATATGTAGCAACTACTTAGAATAGGATATTAAATATGGAGTCATTGTTATTTTACTGGATATGTAGCTTAGGCACATATTAAACATCTTTGAGCCCTAGTTTTTTGATCTTTGATGGAGACAACAATAGCATCCCTTTCATAAAGTTAGTGTTACCTAAGGTTCTCTCCTAGGTCCATTTCTCTTCTCCCTTTAAAATATACAGACACACACAGAGACTCCATACCTCTCTCCCTTCTTTCCCTTTCCTTTTCCTCTTTTTCCTTCTTTCCTTCTCTCTTCCTCCCTTTCTCTCTCCCTCTCTACCCCCCTCACAATCATACACACACACACACACACACACACATATACCCTCTCACACATACACCATGTACATACACATACACATATCATTAAATCCTCTGGTTTTCAGAGGTCAGTCATTCAATAAAATGTATTTCACACCTACTACATGCTAAGGGCAATACAAAGAAAGAGTAAAGATAATCTCTGCCTTCAAAGAGTTCACAATCTAATGGGGAAAGATAATAGATAAAAAAGAAACTGAAAATGGAGTAGGAAGGTTCCTATATAGGAACATGATAAATTTAGAGGAGTGAACAAGGCAGGAAATGAAGAGTGGGCAATCCTGGGAGTTTTCCTTAAATGGGGTTCAACTATTATTTCTAAGAAAATGACTCACAGATATATGTACATGTATATATGCATGCACATATATATGTATATATACACACATATACACACATAGGTTGTACATAGGAAATTTAAATTATTCACAGATAGAAACTCTACATTCATATATGTACATATAAACTTTTAAAAACTATATATATATATATATATATATATATATAATGTTACAAGCCTATGAGACTGGAAGTCTGGTGTTATGTATATATGTAAGTATGTATTCAGATGGGAATTTAGTTATCTATGCATGGATCTATATATCTCCAGTCTTTTCTGAGCTCTAGTCCAGGATCACCAGTTGCCTAGTGGATGTTACAAGGAGCTTATCCTGGAACCATATTAAATTCAATCTAAAATTTAACTTATTATCTTCCTCTCTAATACCACTTCCCCTCTTTCAGACTTCTTTGTTCCTGTCAAAAGTATAATCATCTTTCTTATCTTTCAATTTTGTAACCTCAAGATTATTTTCAACTCAATCCTTTTCAACCTCCTTGTCCAAATCAGTGGTCAAATCTTGCTCCTTCTACTTTCAGAACAAATCTCTTACTCCATGATTTCTTTCCACTCACACAGCTACCAGCTTCATTAAGATACTCTCCACCTCTTGCTTAAATCATTGCAACAACATCCTAATTGCCTTCTCCTACTTACAACCTCTCACTACTCCAATTCATCCTGCACACTGCTTCCGAAATAATTTGCCTTGAATGCAAAACTGACTATATGACTCTCCTACTCAACAAATTCCAGAGGTTCCCTGTTGCTCTCAGGATAAAATATAAATCTTCTCTGTTTTGCTCCCATACAACCTCATTGGATGTTATTTCTGCTGCCACACACTGGTCTCTCTGTTCTACATACACAAAACACTCCATCCCCCACTTCATTATCTTTTCATTGGTAATTTCAAATATCTGAAATATCTCTCCCTCCCAGAGTCCCTCTCTTCCTTTAAGTCACAGCACTGACACCATCTTCTGCATCAAGAATTTTTTGATACCTCAATTACTAGTGCCTTCTCTCCCAAATTACCTTGTATTTAACTACTTTGTACCCATTTGGATGTATTCATTTTATCTTTATTCTACATACATTTATATTATACTAAACACACATACACACACATACACACACAGTTGTTAATTCCCCTAGTGAATGTAAACTCCCCGTGAAAAGAGATTGTTTCAGTTTTTTGTGCTTTTATTAGTAAAGTTGAGCACATTCCTGGCATATGACAGACATGTTAAAAAATACTTGGTGATTGATCAGTTCTGAGGCTCAAATGAGATGTTTTTGAAGTGTTTTGCAAACCTTAAAATGCTATTATACATGTCAACTCTGATGATGATAACTGAAGAATAAAAACAATTATTTGAAATCTTTCACTCTTGAGGATATCCTTCTCTGTATACCTTACAACTTGTCAAAGTTGGATTGCCCTCAACTAAGCCTGATTCACAGTAATAACATATTAGCACATGTTAATGCATTGACACTTAATAACAAATATAACCAGAAAGTTACAAGACATTTTTATACCACCATTTGGCCAATGGTTCCCTTACATCATCGACCCATGGAATTAATCTGCCTAGGCAATGTTTTTAATCTAGCATCACATTCATGTAATATCAACAACAGTAAAGGTGACGTAACTAGATAATGCAGAGAGAGATTAAAGTTCTCAACCCGAAATAAGGTAGACCTAAGTTCAAATCTTGTTTCAGATGTTTATTAGTTAAATGGTCTTGGATAAGTCACTTGAGTTCCCCAAGTCTCCTTTATCTGTAAAACCAGGGACTACATAGCACTTATTTTACAAAATTATTATGAGAATTAAATGAGCTAATTCATGTAAAAAACTTTGTAGACCGTAAAATGTTACATAATGTTAACTATTATCATTTTTATGATGTCTGAATCTTAGAATTGCTCAGGAAAACAAATTGCTAGTGTCACTCCTGCTAGTCACAGGAACACTTAGGAATGCTGCTACTTCATGTAGGAAAGTCCCCGCCTGTGTGCTGGCCAGAAGGGACTCATTCAGACTCAGGAATAAGGCCAAAACGATCAGTTTGTTTCTTGTCAGTGCAGTTCAAATTCACATTCTTGACTCCGCAGGACGGTGTGCTTTCCAGCACGTCCATTACAGGGACTTGGCTCAAGCTGGTGATGTCTGTTCAACTTAATGTGTAAGAGACCAAAACCACCGTGAGCCAAGGGAACGATGAGTGGAGGGTTCTGAGAGAGGCTAAGCGCATCCCTCTATACACTTGAAGCCTGAAAAGAAACACACACTCCAGAGGTTTGTGGGAATTCAGATGCCAGACATCTCCAAGCTTCTGGATTCAACAATGCAAATAAACTTTCCAACCCATTAACTGAACAGCACCAGCCCTATTTCATACAAGAAAAGGTTATTTGGAAGTCTTAGGAAATAGTTGAGCATGATAAAAAAAAAATTGCAACCATGGCAAATCACAGTGGCTAAACAGTGGGGCAGGGACAGTGTGAAGACATATGGCCTTCCTCAAACACCAGCCTCCTTTGTCTGTGGCCTATCCTTTGCTAGCTCCATACTCTCCAACTTCAAAGTCTATAGAGATTCTGTTTTTTTTTTTTTTTTTTGGTAATGACTTCATATAAGCTTTTCACACCACTCAGTCCCTTAATTTGGCTAGTTCTAGGGTCCATTTCACTAATGCTTGCTTTGTCCCTGCAATGTTAATTCCTGTTAGTTCCTTGCTGCAGAATGCAGAATCTCGCTTTTGGGTAGTCTCACACAAAATTGTGTTCAGATCTTCAGGAGAGAAACAGAGGATAAGGGGGTCATACGATTCAAGCTTGGATCTGTTCTGTTATAACCCTCTCATTGAAAGATGAAGAATATATAAGATCAAGAGAATAAAGTTACTTGTCCCAAATCATCAATATGAAATTCTAATCTAGCACTTTTCCTATTTTATCCTTGGTTCAATTTTATACTCTGCTATGCTTTATCTGTATGAACTTATAGAAACTTTTTTTTGGACTGGCTTGTTTTCTGAACCTTACTTTCCTCATCCATATTTGATATTATTCTCTAGGGCTATCCTCTTCAACTCACACTTGTAGATTGTTTACTCATGGTTACTAAAGGGCAATGATTATACCAGGTTCAAAGTACTCTGTGGGTCTGTGCTACTAAAACAATAACCTGAATTATTACATTCCCTTTTAATTGTCAACATGTAGATATAATCAACTCAAAACAAAAACATTTATTTAAACTGCAGAGTATCTACAATAATACCAAACCATCCTTCCCTATGAATCAAAGTCATTTTCTATGTAAATACATACTATCAGTGAAAAGAATAGGTACACCCGTGGAATACAGGGACATATGGTACACATATGCATGGGGAATACACATGGCCAAATCATCTCAGTCCTCTGGTCACCTAAGGCTTAATGGCTTTCTTTTTTGAGATGTTCTCATACTATGCTCCTATGAATGTCCTGGATATTATCTTTGCTGTATGGGTTTCCATCCTGGGTTCCCCAAGCTTTCTCCTTACTGAGTGCAGTTTAACCTGGATTCTTTGGTCCTGCTCTTCTCTGTGGTCATGGCAAGCTGTAATGGCTAGTTTGGGGAAGGGAAAGTATTGAAACAGCTTATCCCTTCACCTTCTTTTCTCTTGAAGATGCCCCACATAAAAAGCAAAGAATGGTTCTCTCTCAATTATCTGTAATACTCTTCTACAAGTGCTTTTTTTCTCCATTGATAAAGATTACTCTTTAGTTGGAAATCAGGAAGACCTAACTTCAAATCTTGTCTCAGACACATAACTAGCTATGTGACCATGGGTCTGTCACTTAACCTTTGCCTCAGATTCTTCAATTGTAAAATGGAGCCATAATAGCACAGGATTGTTGTATATATTACATAAGACATTATTTATAAAAACAGTTAGTACAGTGCCTGGAACATGGTAAGCACTACACAAATGCTTATTCCTTTTCTTTCTTTCCCTTCTTTCTTCTTATTCTTTAAAATCTTGGAGTAGGCTAATCAGAATCTGAATCATTTTGAAATCATAGCTTTTACATGGTAAAAATGTGACTAATCCAAGTCTGAAAGGGACAAAACATTCCTCACTTTTATGTCTCTTTTATTTTTCACTAAATACCAAAAGGGTTAAATCCATTCTCTTCTCCTTAAATACAGTAAAGTTTATCTACCCTCTATATCAAGTGGACTGAGGGATGTGGGAAGAGATGTAATCAAGGACATCTTATGATTGCTTCACTAAATATAAAATCAAGTGGTTACACTAAGTAACCTACAAGATCTACTCCCTTTCTGCATCCAAGATTTCCTTCCTCTACACTGTAATTATAATGTTAATAATAATAAATAATATTTATATTTATATAACCTTTCATATTGCCAGGCACTTTGGAAGTTTACAAGTATTGTTTCATTTTATCCTTACAATAACCTCCCTTTTTACAAATAAGGGAATTCAGGGTAAGTGACTTACCCAGAATCATATAACTAGGAAGTAACTAAGTCTGGATTTGAACTCAGGTTTTCTTGACTTCATGGTCAATATTCTAATCCTGGCAACGATGCCATAAATCATTCATAGCTACCATCACACATTAGAGTATAGCCTGGTCTTAATTCTAGATTGAGGGCTCTCTCTTCAGAGAAGACATCAATTTATGGTACTTTCCCTAGTGATTTTCTAAACTGATTTCTCATTTCTGTCACTTAACTCACAACTAAATGGAAATTGAGAGAACTCATGCTTCAAAAGCTATAAGGTGAAAGTGTATTGTTTTGGCTTCAGATACTTTCATTTGAAGGGGAGGATGATGTGACTTGAAGCAACACTTACCACCTATTAGAACTTATACCATCTTCACCAGTCAAAATAAATTCACTTAAAGAAGCATTAATTCTGGTATGAAGACAGGCATCAGTCTACTCATCACACATTCCTTTTCCAAAGATTCTCTGCTCAATGCAACAAATGAAGAAATATTTACTCAGCATCTGTATGTACTGGATATGATGCTATGTACTGAGTATTTCAAGAAACAAATGAAATAATAGTCCCTCATGTGGGATGGGAAGAAGCATTAGAATGTTTTATTAAAAGGAAGATTATACTATAGTACTCAGATAAGGAAAGGAAACACAAGAGAATAAGTAAGAATTCTAAAAAGCAGGAAAATTAGGGAAGACTTCTTAGGAGAAAATGGCAACTGAGCTGAGCCCAGAAATCAAGATAAGGATCCCAAGAGGCTTTAAAGAAAAGTTATATCAAAAGGAGGGACAACCAGTTGACATATAAGGAGGCCAGAGATGAAATATAAGATTTGGAGAAATGCCAATAGGACAGCCTGATTAGAATGAAGACTATATGAAAAGGAATAGTAAATAAGACTGGCCAAGTTGGAGTCAGATTGTGTAGGATCATCAATGCCAGGCTGAAAAGTTTATATTTTATTCTTAAAAGAAAGAGGTAGCCAAGGAAGATTTTCAAGTGAAGGAGGAAAAAAAGTTAAGTGCATACCTTGGGAACAACTGTGGAAAGAAAATTGTTAAGCAATACATTGGAATAAAGGAGACTAATTAGGAAGTTACTAGAGTTGATCATGAGCAATAATGATGAGGGTCTGAAAGTAGGTGCTAAAAGGTCTTTCACCTCAGCTTCATCTAGGTAGCACAGAGCCCAGGGCCAGGAGTCAGGAAGATCTGAATCCAAAACCATCTTCAGATATTACTAGCTGTATGGTCCTGAGCAAATCAACTTCTAATTGCCTCAATACCCTCAACTAAAATGGGGACCCGTCTTTTAATGTTATAGTGAAGATCAAAAGAGATATTTATAAAACTCTTAGAATACTTGGTGGCACATAGTAGGTGCTTAATAAATTTCCTCTTTCCATAATCCTACCCACTAGTCAAATGTCCAGCTTAGTAACACCCCCAAACCCAATCTTCTCCTCTTTCTTTCCTCACTCAAAAACGATCTGTCCCTCTGAGCTAACACAGGACTTGGTATCTCCATTTCTTTAACTTCTTAAGGAGTTTATAGTATCATCAAATTTTGAACCTGAAAATCACCTGCTCCAACTATTTTGTAAAGGGCTGAAACTCTGAATAGGTACACTTGAATCAGAAACCAAACACTTAAGGCTAATTACCTGTTGGACAATAACTCTATTAGCATGTTTGGAATTTCTCTTCTCACTGTTAACGCTGGCTCAATGCTTGGGGTTAAGAGAATTGTAAGGAGGGATTAGAGGATGGAGTGAGACAAGCCAGAGTCACTTTGGAGGTGGACGAAGAGAAGGGAGGTTATGGAGAGCTTGTAGCAGTCTTGTCCATCCCCTTCACTTCTCCCCCTAAAGACAAAGGACTTTTCCTTTTTATGACTCTGGCTGATTCTAAGGCCTCCAGGGAGCTAATTCGGACCTTACACTATTTCATGACTCAGTTTGGTGAAATAAATTTGCCCAAGTGCAAACAGATAGTATCAGAGCTAGAATCTCAACACTGACTTATTGTTGCTGCTGTTGTTGTTTTTCTGCTACCTATAGCATTCTATCTTCATGGGTCTTCCATTGCTTTGCCAACAAAGCAACAACAGAAGGTGAATATATATTCTAGAGTGAATATATATGACCAAAGATCAAAAATGTGCTACTATGTGTGCATCATTCACCCAGTTGAAGCTTGCTAGAACCTCTTCAAGGAAGCTTTTTTTTGCAGAAAATAACATATGTTCTAAGTCTCCAATTTATCATAATTCCCTAGGAAAGGACACTGAATAGTCAACAGAACTACTCAGAGCAGTATTTCTAGTTATTCTGAAGAGTCATGTTATGACCTCTGCTGTGGACTCTCCAGTACTTTTTAAAAAAATATATAGAAGCAAGCATCTGTTCTGACTCACCCAAAGGTTTAATTTCCAATTATGTTCATGCAGAAGATGACTAAGAAGCAATCAAGCATGCCTAATTGTACCAACCAGAACTGCTAAATAATATATTAAGTAGGTTATTAAAAAAGTGGATCAAGAGGCATAAAAACAACCATATTTAAGTAAAAGCATTCCTTCAATTATTTAGCCAAACAGCATTAATATTTATGGGTCCCAGAACTAGGAGGGACTTTGGAGATCATAGATTCCAAGTATCTAATTTAACAAATGAAGAAGCAGAGAAACTGAATAATTTGGCCAATTTCACCCAGCTAGTAAGTTGGTAGATTCAGGATTTGGACACAAGTCCTTTGTTTTATAACAACTTCCACATAGATGGAGCTTTGAAAGAAGTTACAAAATAATTTCTTATGAGAATGCTATTGGGTATCTATCTTTGTGGCTCATTTTGGTTAAATGGCTTGCCCAGAATTTTCTACCTATTATATGTTAAGAGTTGGGATTCAAATCTAGGTGTCTTGATTGACTCCAGGTTCAGAGCTAAGTCACTTTCAAAGGATATATGAGTTACAGCCCCACTGCAGAGAACTAGAATATGTAGAGTGGGAAATAATTTCAGTCCAGCCTGCACATGACCAAGATATGCCATTTACAATATTTCCAGGTGTTCTTGGTTGACAGGCCCTACTATCATGAATAGAACACTGGGTTTGTATTCAAGAGAAAGAGAAACCTGGGATTGATCCTTAACATGTGTACATACTCAGTCAATTAGGAACTACAATAAGTATATTTTTGTGAGGGAGGATTGTGGAAAAATGGCAGAGTAGGTCAGAAAATTCAAAGCTTTCCAGATTTCTCCCATAAACAAAACAAAATTGCACTTCAGGGTGAATGTAGAGTTGTGAAAAACAATTAATATTTGGGGCAGAACTACCCAGAAAATCTGGGAAGAAGCTAAGCTAACCTTGCTGAAAACAAGTGGGGAGCCATGGGACTACTTGGGTTCAGAGGTATCTTCAGTCCAAACCACAGAACTTTTACCTGGGACAGAGTATGGAGTTGTGGATCTAAATCCAGGAACACGGACTTATAAGGAACGCAAGGCCTTAAAAAGCCTCCTCTGTCCCAAAGAATAATTTTAAATAGATACTTGCTGAAAAAAGAATTTATAGAAGAGATTTTTAAAAAGCTTTAAAAATCAAATGAGAAAGATTGAAGAAAAAATTTTAAAAATGATAACAATCCAAAAAAACCCCAAACCAAAACAAACCAAAACAAAACCAAGAAGATTATGAAAATAAAATCATCCAATTAGAAAAGGAGATCCAGAGTTTTAAAGAAAAAAATGACTCCTTTAAAATTAGAATTGGCAAGGGGAAAACCAATGAATTTTTATGAGACCAAGAAATAACACAAAATACAAAGAATTTAAAAAGAGAGGATGTGAAATATAAGAAAAACCACAGATTTGGGAACAAATCAAGAAAAGAAAAATCTAAGAATAATTGGACTATCTGAAAGCTAGGATAAAAAAGAACCTTGACACAATAATGCATGAAATATTTAAAGAATGTATTAAAGAAAATTGTCCTGAAGTGATAAAACAAAAAAGAGAAAGTAGAAATAGAAAAAAAAATCACTGATTCCTACAAGAAAAACATATACACATATCACTACTGATATTTTGAAATCCCAGAATAAAGAGAAAAAATTTATAAGTAACAAAGACAACAATAACAACAAAACTATTCAAATATGCTGAGGGCTATAATAAAAATTGTTCAGGACTTATTAATAGCTACAATAAAATAATGCTAGTCTTGGAATTCTATATATCTATAATAAAAATAACTATAATAATAAGCTGAAAGTATTATAATTTGCAAAAATAAGTGTATTGATTGAAAAAAAAAGGACATGCGGTGAAATATAAGATTTTTAGGAGTTTTGTCTCAAATTAACCCAAACTCAATAGAAAATTTGATAGGCAACATCAAAGGCTAATTTCAAGGGACTCAATAAGGACAATTTGTTTGTTTTATACATAGAAATGTAAACCATATATCTAAGACTGATGTTAGTTATAGGCAGTCCAAAAGAAAGATTGGGGTAGAGAGGAGTATGATGTGACTCTAAAAAGCAAAACCATCTAGAAAAAGATAAAAATAGTAATTATGCTACATGAATGAGGTGTATTACTAGTAAGAACCAACACAGAGAAATTACATGGAGAGGAGAGGTGGTTGTTCTGAAAATCTATTTGCATCAAGGATGAGTTAAATAGGGCTCCACACACACACACATAAGCACACACACACATACACAAAGATGGGATAGTGCCCTCCAAAATCTATGAAGAAATAAGGGAGAGGGAATAAGATAACATGGGTATAGAAGGGTATGTAAATCAATGAATGAGTGGGACAAGATGTGTAGGTTAATAGAAATGTGATAAAGTTGTAGGAAAAGGGAAGGATTCATAGGGGTTGAGGGTAGAAGGTCAAGTAACAGCAAGGTAAGTTGACAGGTAGATAAAGTAAAAGAGTTAGCAAGGATAGGAAATAAGATTTTATATGTATGCACATACACATAGAAATATAATAACAGTGATCAGAGTAGAATTTATTAGGAAAAAAGAAGGGGTAGTAATTATTAATCTCAGACAGTATCAAACTTCAAAGAGATTCAGTCAAGAGAAAAAACTACATGTCAACCAAATAAATTTTTAGATTTATGTGTAAGTATGTAGGTATATGTGTGTGTCTATATACACACACACACATGTGTATAGGTATATATGTATGTATGTATATGTGTGTTTATATATACATATATGTGCGTAAATGTATGTATACATAAATATATGTAATCTTACCTGCAACCTGCTTGGGAGAGATGGAGAAAAAGAAAGGGGTGGGGAAAGAATAAAGTAAAAAGTGAACAGCAAAGAACAAAAGAAAACCTATAAGAAAACAAAGATATGAATACAATGTTTTCTATTATTATATATGCTTTCTTGAAATGGAAATTTATTGTTACATATTTTGAATCCTTTCTGATTTTTTTTCTTATTTTGCACTTGTTTTAAATAAAAAAGGAAAAAAAAATTAAAGGATATATTTTATAAGCCAAGTGCATCTCTTGTGAATAGCAGTTTTCCAAAGGATTTTTCCTCAGGACTGGCAACAGATTAATAACATTTTCATCAGTACTAACCTCCAAAACATTCTAATAAGGTATAAAGGGTAGAGGCTATTAGTTGAAGCAGAAGGAGGAAGACTTACACTAATGAAATAACAGATGTTTTACATACTAAAATCCAGAAAATTATTAGTTATCAGTTAAAACAGTTGTATAGACAAAATTAAAAAAATAAGAATTAATGTTGTTTTTCACTTGTGTCCAATTTTTTCTGACCCAATTTGGGATTTACTTGGCAGAGGTACTTGAGTGGTTTGGCATTTCTTTCTCCAGCTTATTTTACAGAAGAAGAAACTGAGGCAAAGAGGATTAAGAGATTATCCAGAGTCACACAAAAAAGTACGTTTCTGAGGTCTGATTTGAACTCAGGAAGATCAGTCCTCCTGACTTCAGACCTGATATTCTAACCACTGCACCATTTTGTAATATAAAAAGTACTGGATATAGGGTTGAATACCAGTTCTGCCTCTCACAATAGGTATTTCAAAGCTATTTAACCTCCTTTGCTCTCACTTTCCTCATGCTAAAAATGAACAGGTTGGACATAATGACCTCAAGATCCCTTTCATTTTTAAATCCATGACCATCTATACAATCTCTTATTATAGGACAATGGAAAAATGTAAGAGGATCCATGAAGTTGGTTGAGGGAAGTATTTTTACTGAGCTCTAACTAAAATTAGTATTACATGCACACACCTATATATAAATGTACATGTATGCATATAAGTATAAATTCATTTGTATTTGCATGTTGTATGTAATTTTTTCCCTTTAGAAGATTTCATCAAACTTCCTAAATGGTTCATGATACAAAACACTTCTGCTTATAAGGAATGACCACCTTATTGATAATTAAAATCAATTAATTAATCGATTTATTTATTTGCTGAGGCAAATAGGGTTAAGTGACTTGCCCAGGGTCACACAACTAGGAAGTATTAAATGTCTGTACATTTAGTACAAGGGAGTATTAAGTCCTCCTGACTTCAGGGTTGGTGCTGTATCCACTGTATCACCTACGTGCCCCTTTTTTTGATTTAAAAAGCAGAGTAAGGACTCTTCATCATTGTTGTCAAATGAAAGAATAAATGAACTAATGTCCTATTTTCCCCATTTCCAATGGGCATGAAAGAACTGGGATAAAGTGAAACTATACATCAAAAATCATGAGGAAAACAGAACGTTAGATGTCATGAACAACCTATTTGGTACAAGAATCCCTGAATGTTTCTGCTTGAACACTTCCAGTGATGAAGAGCTCACTCTCTCATATTTCACTGTGACATTGGCTAATTCTTTCTGTTTAGAAATTTTTCTATCTATTGAACCAAAATCTGGTTTCTTGAAACTGTCATTTATAACATTCTAAGATTTCGAGCTGGATGCATATCACACAGTCTAATCTTAAATCCTTCATATTTCCAGACAACAACATTAAGGTATGAAGATGGAGGTGGGAATCAAACTAAGAAATTGGAATTCCAAACCCAGTGCTTTTTGTACCATACCCCTCTATATCCCTGGTCTTAAGTCTACCCTGGTAATAACATAGGATAAACTAACTCCTCTTCAAAATCTTAAGTCTTTGATAACATAAAAAAAAAAGTATTTTTAGATTTTCATATATCTTGACTTCCTGGATTACCCTTTTGAGAAGGACTCAGTTTAATTTAGTTTAGCTTAACACAGCCATCCCCAGGAGGATATACTGAGGGGTAAGCTAGAATCAGCTTGAAATAGGCAGAAGCTCAATGTGACCAGTTATCCCTGAGAAACTGGCAAATGCTACTAACCACAGTTTAATTTATTGTTTTTTTGATGACCTGGACTTAACAAAATGATGGAGAAAATGATAATAATGCCAATTAAAGTTAAAAGGGTGTCTTGTGTAAATTTTTTCAAAGCACAGAAGACAGTTCATTATTAAAAATTTATCAGCACACTGCTGGGTGTACCAAGGCCCTCAAGTGTATCTGTGGCCTTTCTTACTTCCCTGATGATATAAGACATGTGGGAGAGCTAGGACCAATGGCAATGCACCCACACCTGAGCTTAATATTTTGTTATTGTTATGTGAAAGACAGTTCATTCAAATCTTTAACCAAATGAAAGAATATCTTTAAAAAAATTAAAAGTAGAGTTTCACACTTTAAGCTACATTTAGTACAATTCTACCTTAACACAAGGGGCTAAATTGTAATAATTTCTAGAAAACTTGTTACTATATAATCTTAAACCTTCTCAATAAAAATGATAAAGATAAACTATGGGAAAGAGGGTGGATCTAGATCTTAAATTTCATCCATTTGGAGAATTACTAGTGTAGAAACTCCCTCTATTAAAAAAAATATTGTATATAGTAACAACAACATTGTTTTAAAAAACAACTGTGAGAGACTAGGTCATTAGGACTGTTAAAAAATATGCAAATAGGAGCAGCTAGGTGGCACATTGGATAAAACACCAGCCCTGAAGTCAGAAGGACTTGAGTTCAAATCTGATCTCAGACATCTAATACTTCTTAACTGTGTGACCCTGGGCAAGTCACTTAATCCCAATTGCCTTGGAGGGAAAAACACACACATAGACACAAATAAACTAAGAAGAACCTCTAAAGGAAGACACTATCTGCATCCAGAGAAAGGAATAGTAAATGGAAGTATGTATAGAATGATTTTATACACACACTATACATATACATATACATATAACACATACATATATTGAGGGAGAGGGTTTGGTGGAAAGAAAAAAAAAAGAAATTTACATGATAAATTTTTATTTAAAAGGCATAGCAAGTTGTACTGAATAGATTTGCAGTTTCATGTGCAATATTTTTTATTCTACTGTTATAAACATTCTTACAGTATTTCATAAATAAAAAATAAAATAAACTTTTAACTCATCTATATGGAAAAGTTTTTGAAGGCTGCTTGATAGTATTTAGTGTGTAAATTAACTTGTTCAGAGTTATACAATGTCAAAGACAAGATTTTAACCCAGGACCCTAGGACTCCAAGGCTGGTTTTCTATTCCCCAGCTTCTTAAACTATGGTTCTCAGTCTCCCATGAGGTTTCATAATTGAATGTGAGGGTTGTGAAGTAATGATTTATTATCAGTAAATGTTTGATTTATATACTTTTATACTCAGGGTCATGTGAAAATATCTCAGGGGAAAAGAGGTCATAAGTAGAAAAAAGTTTAAGAAGACCCTATGCTACATAGCTTCATTAATTAAAAATAATTGGCATTTCCAAAGCACTTTAGTTTGATAGACCATCTTCCTCAATCATCTTCCAACAATCCACGATAAGATTAGGAAGCACCAAAAAACACATAAGCCAGGAAGCCCAGAAGACCTCAGGCTTTGAAGTCAAGCCTCATACCTCCTATTCCTGTCGCCACTTCAACACATTGACTCTTATATAGTGACTGCAAAAGGACAAAAATATTGGCTCTGAATAACCTGAAGCCAGACATTGAATTTTATACTTCCCTTCTAATTCCCATAGCATCCAAGCTTGGCTGTGCTCTGTGTAGATTCTCAATAAATATTTCAATAAAACTAAATAAGTACTCCTATTTTATTGTGTAGCTTAAATTTATGCTAACTAATCATTTTTAATCAGGGGCCAGAAATGTGACCAATTCACTTAAGCTTTAAATCACTGAGATGCATTAGCCTGATACATTTTAAAGAATTTGAACCACCTCACTGATTCAATATTTTCAGTACTGCACTCAGGGCTTGTTAAGAATGCATCACTAGCCACAAAAATTTTGCAGTTTAATAATGAAATATGTATCATAGCATGATAGGATAATATTTATAGGACCCCAGAATTCATCTAGTCCAAATGCTTCATGTTACAGATACAAACCCCTAAGCCTATGATGGTAACTAAGGTCACTTAGAGAATGGTAGATAAAGAATTTGAATTGTCGTTAAAAGACCATAAATGTGAATCCTTAGGTGATGATCATAGATGAAAGACAAAAAGCTGTCTCCTCAACACTATTCATTTTACAAATAAGAAAACTCAGGGTCAGGGAGGAGAAAGGGCTTGTCCAAGGTAATATCAGAGGTAAGATTTTAACCAAGTTCCTTTGATATGAGATAGGATCTTGATGCCAATAAACCAACAAGACTTATACATCCATATATATATATATATGTAATTTGCTGAGGCAATTGGGGCTAAGTGACTTGCCCAGAGTCACGCAGCTAGAAAGTGTTAATTGTCTGAGGCCAAATTTGAACTCAGGTCCTCCTGACTTCAGGACTGGTGCTCTATCCACCACATCAACTAGCTGCTCGAAAATAGGAATAATTAATAATAATGATGATAATAGCAATAATAATTTTTAGTATTTATATAGCACTTACATTGTACCAGATAGTATGCTAAGTTTTTTGTTTGTTTGTTTGTTTTTAACAAATATCTCATTTGACCCTCACAACAATCATTTCAGTGAGGTACCATTATCCCCATTTTACAGTTGAAAAAATTAAAGCAAATAGAGCTAATGTGACTTGCCCAGAGTCACATAGCTAGCAAGTGTCTGAGACTGGATTTGAACTCATTTCCCTGACTCCTAGAGTTAGGGCTCTTCGCACTATGACTCCCCCTTGTTGCCTCCACATACGATTATTAGATTAGATGGTGATAGTTACCTTATTTTATCATTTACAAGGTCGAAGAGTATCACATATGATCGTGAGGTATGGTAGTTAAAACACGTTGGAATCAAGAAATCTTGCTTCAAGTTTGATCTTTGCCCCTTGATTGACTCTATGACATTGGAAAAATGACTTGACCTTTCTGGCCATCAGTGAGGATTTAAAACTAAAAGAAACCTTAGGAATTATCCGGCCTAATCATTCCCTTTTTAAAAAATATAAAGGAAATTGAGGTCCAGATGGTATTCGAGAGTTGCTGTCATCACAAAGAAATATAATCCATCATTGAGCCAGTACTTGAAGCCCTTCCAACTTGGTCCAATCTGCCAGACCTTATGAGAGTTATTGAATGGTTGGTGTCTGTATCAGGGGAGGGATTACCCACACCAACAAAATTATAGGTCCTTGAAGCACAGGAATGAATTATTCAAGTACAAAAGTGCTGGGGCACAGTGATAGACACAGCAGCCACTCTGTTTCTGAAAAACACCTATAAATATCATGTCCTAGGAAGAACAATAGTTCAGGAGTACTCCCAACATATTGCTTGCTCAGCACCTGCATACTGACCCTCCCTTAACTTAGTACCATCCTCAGTCTTCTCTCAAAGAGCTCCAGTATTATAGTTTGTTCTAGTTCTGCACTGAATGGCAAAATGTTTATTAGTATTTAGCTGAGGTGTTTTTGCTCTCAAGAGATGGATAGAAAATTCAGAATGAATTGACTCTGTAGTATCTTCTTTTTCCTTCTCTCTCACTTCCTCCCTCCTCTTTCCTTCACTCTCCCTCTCTTCTTCCCTTTCTTTTCCTCCTTCCCTCCTCTTCTCTTCCTCCCTCCCTTCCTCCTCTCTCTCTTTCTCTCTCCCCTTTTCTCTCTCTCTTTCTCTCTCCTCTCTCTCTCTCTCTCTCTCTCTCTCTCTCTCTCTCTCTCTCTCTCTCTCTCTCTCTCTCTCTCTCTCTCTCTCTCTCTCTCTCTCTCTCTCTCTGCTGTTGTAAATACTAAACTAGAAATGAGCACATCATCACCCACTCGGGGGTTAGAAATGCAAAAATTCAATAAAGTACATAACTTTAATTAGACCTCAGTTGAGTAGAATGGCTCATCAGCATGCTTAACAGCTGGGCCACATCTCTCTAGAGAAGGGGAATGAAATCCAAGAAATATTTAAAAGGCCCCCTGTAAATATAAGATAACCAATTTTACTGCAGGAGAGACTTTGAATCACAAAGAAAATTCAGAAACTCAGAGATTTAACACTTCTCATTGTAGGTGGCATTGTAAGTTACCAGTAATGTCTGAATCATCATTTCCAATGAATTATTATCAGCCCTCATCCAACATGATTTATCTACATCATATGACAGTATTGACTACCCACACCCCCTGCATACATTCTCTTTTCTAGGTTTTTATAATGCTGCTCTCTCTTCATTCTCCTTTGATCTGTCCAATTGTTCCTTCTCAACATCTTTTATGGACTTATCACTCATGTTATGCCCACTAGCTGTAGGTAATCCATTATGCTCTGTTTTCACCTCTCTTCTTTGTTTCACTTTGTATTACCTCACTTTATGATCTCATCTGCTTCTAAGAGCTCAACAATCATTGTTATGAAAATGACTTTCAGATCTATATATCCAGCCCTCATCTTTCTTCTGAGCTACAGTCCTGAAACAATAACAGTACTATGGATATTTTAAAATAAAATTTTATTTTCCCCCAATAATATGTTAAAATGTTTTTTTTTAAAAAACATTTTTAGTTCTGACTTCCAAATTCTCTCTTTCCCTCCCTCCAATCACTCCACTTCCAGAGACATTAAACAATATATCTGTGTGTATGTAGATTATAGACTATATAGGCATAAGCATATAAAACATTTCTACCTTATTCATTTTGTATAGGACAAACAAAAATTAAAGAAAGTAAAAGATATGCTTCAGTCTTTATGATTTATCATCAGTTCTTTCTCTGGAGATGGAGAGAATGTTTTACCATGAGTTGTTAGGCATTGTCTTGGGTAATTTATTGCTATGTCATTATGTCATTATAGAATAGCTATGTCATTCATAGTTCTTCATTTGAACAATATTGCTGTTACTTTATGCAATGTTCTTCTAGTTCTTCTCACTTCACTTTGCATCAGTTCATGTATATTTCTTATGGATATTTCTAAATGAATCAGTTATAAGTATCTCAAACTAAACATAATAAAAAGAACTCATTTTCCTGTCCTCTGCCCTCTTAATCAGAACTCTCTAATTATTATCAAGGACACCATCATCCATTCAGTGACCCAAGTTCATAACTTTCCTGTCATCCTTAACTTCTCATTATCACTCATCATTCATCCCACATATCTAATATGTTGCCAAATATTTTCATTTCTACCTTCACAAAATCGCTTCCATTTCTTCTCTTCTCTCTTGTCAAACCACCATCACCCTATTTGTAGACCTTGTAACTCCCCACCTGAACTAATGAAAATTACCTCAAATCTCTCCTCATTCCCAAGTCATCATTTACATAACCATGGGAGTGATTGTCCTAAAACACAGGACTGAATATGTTACTCATTCCAACCTCTCTCCTCCCCACACACTTAAATTCCAGTGACTTGGATTTACCTTTAGGGTTTACCTCTAGGATAAATTACAAATGTCATTCTTTACTTCATATTCTCATTATCTATCAGAGTTTGGCACATAATAAATGATAATGGTGATGATAATGATGATGGTGGTAGTAGTGGTGGTGGTAGAGCTCTTAAAGATGATGTCAGTGACTACTAGAATTCAAATATTGCTTTCAAGTTTGCAAAGCAATTAACAAATATCATCATTTGATTCACAAGATCCATAGAAATTAAGTAAAATTACTATGCTCATTTACAGAAACTGAGAGAAACAGAGGTTAAGAGATTTGCCCAGAGTCATATGGTCATTAAGTCTCTGAGGCAAAATTTGAACTCATCTTTTCTTGACTTCAAGTCCAACCTTCTACCCATTGAGGTATCTCAGTGGTTTGCTGACCTAGATGGAAATCATTTTGTATTTCATCGTCTTTATTTCATCTATATGAATATGTAATGTTTCACCTGGTAGAATGTAAGCTTCTTGAGGGTAGGGATCATGTTGCCTTTGATTCTTTAGCACTTAGAATATATATTATATTACATAGTAGGCATTAATATTTGCTTCTTGACCAATTGAACACAGAGGTGAATAAACATAATTGTCTTTGTTGTGTTAATCCATGTGTAGGATAAACAAACTAAATGTCCCTATGAAATAACAGCACTGATATACATTCAGATTTTCAGCCTCTTTCAGTAACTCAAGTTCTACTTACTCAAAAAATGAGCACTTATTTCATTAAGATCAGTCCATGGGAACTGAAACAAATTAACTCACTAATATCACAAAGGCAATTCCCAGTATTTAAGCAGGCTAGATGAATTCTACCAATTGGACTTAGTTGTGGTGATTGTTTTCTTTGTTGGTAAAGTTTTGGGTAATAAAAAATCAGTATTATTTGCCTCTACTTTATTTGCTGGTGGACTTCTTTCAACCTTGAAAAGGATGTTGACATTGGAATGATTACAAATTTAAAAGAGTATTAGAATACGATTGGTGAATGAGAAATTTTCATGCAATGAATGGTTGGAAAGAAATATAAAAATTAAGTCTAGATAAATAAAGGATCAGAAGAAACATGTTCCTATTTTCCAACGTATGAAGCGCTATCATGTGTAATATAAAGGAAGTAAAGAAAAGGGAATAAAGATATTTTGTGTTGTCAGGGGGTAGAACTAGAAATATTGGTTAGCAGTCAAAAGGAAGCATATTTCACTCAATAGAATTCAATTCATTTCAGCAACAACAAAAATTTAACAAAATAAACAAATAAAAAAAAATAACAAAATAACAAAATTAGAATTACCAAGCAAATGATAATGAGCATTTAACATTTAAATTTCACCTACTATGTGCCATGCACTGAGCTAAGCATACAAATATTTACAAATATTATCTCATTTGATTCTCACAACAACCATGCAAGGAAGACACTATTATTATCCTCATTTTACAGATGAGGACATTTTGGCAAATAATAACTTAGTGACCTGTCCAGGATCACACAGTTAGTATTTGACTTTGTATTTGAACTTAAGCCTTCCATGTTCACTTTCTATCCAAGGTGCCACCTAGCTAGCCCCTAACAGCAATTAGAGCTGTTCCAGGGTAGTAGAGAGAGTTCCCCATTGTCAGAATTAATAGGATCACATATTTTGAAACCATTCTGTTCATATATCATTTAGCACAATAATATTTCATCACAATCATATGTCACAATTTGTTCAGCCATTTTCCAATTGATGAATATCATCTCAATTTCCAATTCTTGTCACTACAAAATGAATTAATATAAATAATACTTGTGTGTATGTATGGGCCTTTTTTCCTTTTTCCTTGATTTTTTTTTTTTTTGAGATCCAGACATAATAATGGTATTGCTAAGTCAAAGAATATGCAAGTTTCCTAAGCCATTGGACATAATTCCAAATTTTTATATGAAATGGTTAGACAAGTTCATAATTCTACCAGTACCATATTAGTGTATCGCCTCTAGCATTTATCATTTTTTTTCTTTTCTGATATGTTAATCAACCTAATAGAATCTTGGAGTTATTTTTATTTGCATTTCTGTAGTCAACGGCGATTTAGAACATTTTTTCAAGTGACTATTGATACTTTTGACTTCTGAAAACTTCCTGTCCGTATCTTTTGGTCATTTGTTAATTAGAGAATAGTTCTTTCTTTAAAAATAAATTTGACTCTATTCTTTATGTATTTGAAAAATGAGACCTTTTTCAGAAAAAAAAAAATTGTGTTGTACAAATTTTCCCCAGTTTCCTGAATTCTTTCTAATTTTGGCTGCACTGGTTGTGTTTGAGGACTATGAGTTTTGGATTGCAAAGCATCTTAGATGTTATCTGTTCCAACTCCCTAATTTCACAGATGATGAAAATTGGGAGTTGTGAAATGATATCAAAGAGACTCTGAATAACTTGTCAGGAATGCTGTGGCTAGGATTCATGAAAGGGAAAAGGAATTGAACTCTTTGACCTCTAATGCATTCTATGAACTTAAAAAACTTGAGTCAGTCTAGTTTGATTTTATTGTGGGACACCTCAATTGTTTTCAACATATATTTTGGAGTGTGTGTGTGTATGTGTGTGTGTGTGTGTGTGTGTGTGTGAAACCCCATATCATGATGAGAAGATTTTGTTTGTTTTGTTTTATTTTACTTTAAAGTAGATATGTTTTAAGTTCTTGATGGTGGAGAGCTTTGACCATGGCAATGCTAAAGAACTTCTGTAATACTTATCAGAATTACTCACTTAGCATGCTTTGTGGATATTGGGCAAGAAAAGAAAAAAAAATGAAGAAAGCTTTAGCTTTAGAGTCAAGAGTCTTAGATTCAAATACTGGCCATGTTTGACTCTTATGGATGTACACTAAATCCACCTCAATCTTTTTCAGGTAAGTACGATGACATTTTTCTTACCTAAACTACAGGATTGTTTTGAGGAAGGGATTATGTAATAATCAGTACTATGTAAATGAAATAAAGATATGCACTTGTTTAAATTCCATCTTCTAAGACTACATTTCATAGTGTGTGCACTATCTAAGGAGGAGAGAGAATTGGTGATATCTAGTTGAGTTGTGTGAATAGCATTAGTGAACACAGGACAAAGTTGGTAGTTATAATATATTGGTCCCTTACCCATCATATACGTTAATTGGATCTTGTTGGATAGTTTTTTGCATTTCCCAAAGGAAAAGGAAAATGCTTATCCTGTAAATGTCTCTTCATTTGAGCTCAACCAAGTGAAAAATTGCAATAGTTTTCTAAGCCCATCTTCCCTCTTTGCCATGCTTCCAACCTCCACCTCCCACTATACATATCACTGCTATAATTATTTAATGAACCATTCTAGACACACAATTGGACTCAAATATGATATTTTCACATTTTTTTTCTTAAATTCTGGGTGATTCTCCTTTTGGCAAACCATACAACATTGGATTCACATGAATGTTTGGTCATTGGCAGCTTTTCATAGCTTTCAATTAGATTTAACAAAGGGCTACTTTCTTATTATTAAATTGGAACATATTTAATGATACAACCATTTACAGGATTTTAGAGTTGGAAGGGATTTTAAAGGAACTCTCATCCAATCCCTTCCTCTTCATTTTCATTTCACAAAAAGGTAATTGATACCCTCAAAGATAAAATGACTTGCCCAAAATCATACAAACAGTAAGTGGCAAAACTGGGACTTCAATTCAGATACTTGGGTCCAAGGCTACTCAAGTAATCTTCCACCTACCATATGATTTTTTCCTCTAAATCACTGATGTATAAAAATCAAACCAATAGAGCTGACTCTGTAACATTCAACTGGTGTCCTTTAAAAGCATTTTCATATACTAGAAACATTCCTCTTTTATCTAATTCAATTTCTTATGGTTAGCAATTAAAATCACTTTCCACTGAAGCCTAGACATTTCCTAGTGTTGTTGCATTAATGGAGTTTCAATGAGTTAAAGAAACAACATTTATAATACACTCTAGAATGAAGAATAATATTTTACTCATTCATTCTCTCAACTAATGTGAACTGCAGCCTTAATGCATGGAAATATTGTGTTAGGTACCATGAGAGGAAAGTGAAATGGACACTCCACTAGGACTAGGCTCATTTTGATGGATACTAGCCATGTACCATAGGTAAACTACTTTACTTCTAAGAGACTGTTTCACCTTTTGATTTTTTTTTTTTTTTGAGGTAAACAGGGTTAACTAGTTTGTTCCAAGTCACACAGCTAATTGTCTGAAGTTAGATTTGAACTTAGGTTCTCCTGACTCCAGAAATAATGCTATAGATATAGCACCATCTAGCTTTCCCTGTTTCCACTTTTGCTAAATAGGGATGATACTAATTCTGTAACAATAGCAATTATATTATTAATACTATTATTTTTATAATTACTTATTATTTAAATAATAATAAAGTATTATTATTAATTTATAATATTAATAGTTAAATAACATAACAAGGCAGTGTGACTGTAGTTCATCAGGAATCCTTAGATTTCTGCCTTGGGATCAGACCAGAGGGAGAGAATTTTGATAACAGAATTGACCTCTTCTAGCCATGTGACCCTTCAGCAAATCTCATTATCTCTCAAATCTTCAATTCCCTAAACCTCTGAAAGTTTGGGAACATTACACAGCATTTGCCTCACTGGGATTTTGTGAGATAACTACAGACTCAGTAAATATTAGCTAATTCAGGCTTCTAGTGAGCATAATGTTTTATAAACTCAAATGCTTATTAGTATTGTTATTTTTCTTTCTATATATTGAATTGTATTATATTAGTAAAGGAAAGGAAGGATTTGCCTTTAAAAAATTTAAGGTGACCTGAGTGGGGAAGAGATGGTTCTGAGGAGTCACTAAGGCATAAACAAAACCCCTATTGTTACAAATTCTACTCCCTATATGATGCTTGACTTTCTCTAACAACTGTTTGAGGACCCTACTATTTTAATCATCACAGTGACAGCTCTGTAAGCTAGAAATTTCAAGTATTATGCTTATTTTACTTATTGGGAAACCATCAGAGAGGAGGGATGAGATAATAGATGGTGAAACCCATGATTAAATTTCGCAGTTTTGATTGAATTTGTCAGTGCTTTTTCCACTTGTTAAACAAGATATGTGTCCATATATGTGTATGTATGTATGATGATAATCACAAAAGAAAAATGTGTTCAACTGTTTAGATAATGTTTATTGTAGATAGAATAGTGGATTGAAAATCAAGGTGACCTGCCTTTTAATATCATCTGTAAAACCTATTAGTTGTGTGACCCTGGGAAGATCATGTTGCTGTTTCTGTGTCTTATTCCCCTCATCTATATAATGGGTATATTAATAGCTTTACAGTTTACTACTTTACTACTAGTTTACAGGGTTGTGCAGTTTAAATGAAACAATATCTGTGGAACACATGGTAATCTTAAAATATTATTTGGACTTCAGCAGTTATTTTCTATATGCCATGCTATTTTCTTGAAAAATGAGACTTTAAAAAGAAACTGCCACAAATGCAATCACAATCGCTCCTCTTTCCCCCAATAGTTAGATATCTATATCTATAGTGCTAACACTGACGTGATTCTGGTACAATAATGTTCTCACTAAAATTCATGCATGCTACTTGTCACACATTTATAATCTCCATTCATTTAGAAGATAAAATGGCCTTTGCCCCAACCATCAAGTCTGCAGCATCTGTTCTGTGGAAGGGAAGCCTGAGTGGGCAGAACATATTTAGATTTTAGCCAGATGTCAAGCAGTATTTCCTTGGCAAGCACAGCTGGGTTTCTCTTGAAGACTAAGACTATAAAGTCCTCTGTACTCTAGAACCACATTAGAACAGTAGGTCCTATTAAAATAATAGAGAGCACCAAATGGCCCCTTTCAGAAACATGATGTGATGCTATAAACTGCTTCTGTTTCTTTGTGGCTGTGCTGAGTTCAACCACAAAGAATTGGGCTGAGTTCAGCAGAAATAATTATTGTTTTCAAGTCAAACCAGTGAACAAATCCAAGATAAAAAGGCATGGACTTCTTCCTGAAAAATTACATAGGGCTATTTAAAACCTGACTAAGCCCCAACCTCTGTACTTATTATTCTTAATTTTTTTAATGTATACTTGTGACTTCAACACTGAGGAACCTCTTTACCAAAGCAAACATCATCTTCATAATTTATAGTCTTAGAGAGGCTTACCTGGGTACTGAGAGGAAAGGAATTTGCCCAGGGTCATACAGAAATGTTCCCAGAGGCAAAACTTGAACTCAATTTCTTTTGACTTCAAGGTCAGTGCTCACTTTTACACTATTGTGGTTCTCAAATTTCCTCATTTCTAGAAAATTATTGAATTCAAAAATTATTGAAAACTCTCCCTTTCCATTGTTTTTGTTATTTATATCTCTTAAAACTCATCATACCAAAAATTAAAATTTATAAATTTTAAAAGATTAATTCATTTCAAACAACAATAATAAATCCATATCTGTTAACATCAAAAACAATTTTATGAAATATAACTATTTTCCAAAACAGAAAAAATAGTGAAAAGAGGGGAACATTGTTTTACATATTTTTTGCAAGTCTCATTAATGTCTGGCTTAATAGAAGGCAATTAGATTTTTATATCTGCTTCTGCACTCAATCTGGTATGAAATATTATTTTGTTTAAAATATATAAAGAAAACTGCCCTCAAAGAGATATATATTTGGGAAAGAAACTATTTGAATACATAAATAATGTTGCATTGTTGTTATGCAAATACTTTTTGGTATTATTGTGAAAATAGTTTTCATGTCATAACCATCTCCCTTAAAGAGCCTAGGGAACTTCTCGAGATCCATAGACCATGCTTTGAGAACTGCTGTAATAATAATAATAATATCAATTATATAATAATATAATTAACATACCACTTCAAGACTGCAAAGTGATTTTACATGCATTAATTCACACAACCAACAGCAATCAACCCAACAGTATTCTGTGATGTAACCATATCCATATATATTTTGATGATCTTTGATCTCATCCAATTATAAGACCTCTTCATTTGACATACATATGAAACATTCTATATGTGCTGTTTCCCCTATTTGAATGTCAGCTCTTTGACAGTAGGGCTTGTCTTATTTTTCTATTTACATACCTAGCACTCAGAGCGTACTTTAACCATAATAAATGGTTAATGAACACCATTCATTCCTCTATGAAGGTGTCCATTGGTAGAAATCACAAGCCATACACATCATGTCTCTTATCAAATGTCAAATGCCTTGTCTTATCATCAAACAGGACATCCACTGGGTGTTCCAAGGACCTACGTGTAAATCTCCTTTCAATATGAGTACGATGGAGTTCAAAAGCTTCTCATTATTTATCCTTGACTCTTAAAATATGAGGTGAGTACTCTAAATGTGATTCCCATTTTAGAGATAAAAATGATTCTAAGGAAAATTATGTCTTGTTCTGTGTTACATAGCTTCTACACAGTGGAATTTGTACAAATACCTTCAATATAATTTTCCATCTAGGCTGACCTAAAATAATAAAAGTGACAATTCTGCCTAAATTAGTATACTTGTTCAGTGCCATACCAATAAAACTGCCAAAACATTATTTTATAGAATTAGAAAAAAATAACAACAAAATTCATCTGGAAGAACAAAAGGTCAAGAATATCAAGGGAATTGATGAAAAAAAAATTCAAAGGTGGGTGGCTTAGCAGTACCAAACCTAAAACTATATTACAAAGCAGCAATCATTTATACCATTTGGTACTGGCTAAGAAATGAACATTTTGAAAATATAAAAAACATCATGAAAGATAAAATGGACAACTTTTATTACATTAACTTAAAAATGTTTTGCACAAACAAAACAGAAGCAAGATTAAAAGGAAAGTACAAAGCTGTGAAAAAAAAATCTTTACAGACAGTATTTCTGATAAAAATCTCATTTCTAAAATATATAAAGAACTGTGCCAAATTTATAATGCAAGTCATTCCCCAATAGTCAAAGGATATGAACAGACAATTTTCAGATGAAATTAAAAACATCTACGGTCTTATGAAAAAATGTTCTAAATCACTATTGATTATAGAAATGCAAATTAAAACAACTCTGAGGTACCACCTCATACCTCTCAGATTAGCTAAAATGACAGGAAAAGATAATGATAAATGTTGGAGGGAATTTGGGAAAACTGGGACACTAATGCATTGTTGGTGGAGTTGTGAAATGAACCAACCATTCTGGAGAGCTATCCGGAACTATGCCCAAGGCTATAAAACTGTGCATACCCTTTGACCCAGCAGTGCCATTACTAATTCTGTATCCCAAAGAAATCATAAAGGAAGGAAAAGGACTCACATGTGCAAAAATATAGCAGCTCTTTTTGTGATAGCAAACAATTAGAAAATACCTAGATGCCTTTTGTATTAAGGAATGGCTGAACTTGTTGTGATAGATAAAGTAATGGAATGGTATTGTTCTATAAAAAATGATGAACAAGCTGACTTTAGGAAGGCCTGGAAAGATTTACATGAACTGATGTTGAGCAAAACAAGAAGTACCAGGAATACATTGTACACAATAACAGCAAGGATGTGCAATGATTAACTGTGAAAGACTTGGCTTTTCTCAATGGTTCAGTGATCTAAAGGAACCCAATAGACATTGGACAGAAAATGTCATCATCTGCATCCAGAAAAAGAATTAAGGATACTAAATATAAATCAACAATGCTATGCTCACTTTTTTTTCTATTTTTTTCTCTCTCATAGTTTTTGTCTTTTACCCTGATTTTTTTCTCCCAACATGATTCATAAAGCGATATGTGTTTAAAAATAGATAATAAATAAAATAAAACAAACAAACAAAAAATAAATTAAGTTACAAAAATTTAGAAATAGGAAGAATTGGATTCTGTCATATGAAGTAGATGTAAAAGGACTTCTTTCTCTAAATCCAGGGATTCAAAGAACTAATTCTTAGTATCATTTCACTTACAATGAGTGTGTAGAAATGGAAAGTAATTCAATAAAGATTTATTATGTTTCTATTATAAGCCTGACACTGTGCTAAGCAATGGGGACATTCTGTGACATACAGAGCTTTACAGTCTAATAAAGGAAGACAACTCACAATGAGAACTGAAAAGGGGAGGAGAAGAGATAATAGGGACCACCAATCAGTATCTAGCACAGGTGTGTGATGTTTGGAGTTGAAAACAAGCAGAGCTATTGATGGAAAATGAACATGAAAAGTTCTGAAAATTTAGAGCCTTTAATAAAGGAAGGCTTTGGGAGGAATTTAATACTCCACCTTTCTCTAATCAGAAGGGACAGACAATAGAGGAAACTGAAAAGGTGATGAATATCTAAAACTGAGTATATCAGCATGGTAATAAGGATGGAAGTTTTCCTGAAGTAGGAATCATATTTCCCTGGAGCAGGAATCAAATAAAGCCTCTGATGGAGAATAGAGAGTTAACTGGGAGAATTTACTGGAAATATAGTTCTTACTGAAAATTTTTTAGCATTTCAATTAAAGAATCATTACAATGATGCAGCTAAAAAGTCCCAGTAATTCAGTACCTTGCACATTGCTACCAGTCGTGGGTACAGTAAAACATGTCACACAAACACATAAGTGATGAATCAGTTATTTCATCAGTTTGAGTGCTTTGAGCTCCATCAATAGATATCATAACCTCTCCATCCCTCCCCCAAGGCTATTCTTCAATTTGACAAGCTTTTATTAGGCATGAATACATTCAAGGGGAGAAAGGGAGATGTGCCAATTTATTGTGATAAATGGTTTACAAATATCACCTCATTTAATCCTCACAACAATCCAGCAAGATTGGTGCTGTTACCCTCATTTTATTCTTGAGGAAACTGAGACAGAGTTTACATGCTTTATTCAATGTTATGTAGCTAATAAGCATCTGTGATGAAATATGAACTCAGATCTTCCAAAATCCAGTACTCTAACCATTAACTAGCTGCTTCACTGTACCAATTAGGAAATAAAGAAAATATCAATAATCCTTGCCCTCAAGGAACGCGCACACACACACACACACACACACACACACACACACACACACACACACATATATAAACTTTATTTATTTATTTATTTACAAAGCATATGCATGGGTAATTTTTCCAACACTGACTCTTGCAAAACCTTTTGTTCAAAATTTTCCCCGTCTTCCCTCCACCCCTTGCCCTACCTGGCCTGTAGTCCGATACATGTTATATATGTTGAAATACATGTCAAACCCAATATATTTTTACATATTTACATATTTATACAGTTATCTTGTTGCACAAAAAAAAATCAGATCAAGAAGGAAGGAAAAGAAAAACTGAGAAAAAAACAAAACAAAATACAAGCAAATAACAACAGAGAGTGAAAATGCTATTTTGTAAGGAACTTATATTCTTGACCACATTAGTGTGCATTCTCCATAAAAGAAAAACTTAATACAGTTTGACATTCTGGCTATTCACTCACACTATGACTGGTCTTCTGCCTTTTTTTTTTTTTTTATTATAGGTATCTTGAAGATCATTTAAGCTATTTCCTAACTACAAACCATCACAGATAAGATACTGCAACCTTTTACATCCACCATGCATTTTTTCATTGCATTTTGGGTAATATACAATTGTGATTCACCCAGGATTGTGATTTTCAATCTTACAGCATCATCAGAATAAGTCACATCATGTTATGTGCTAAATCCATTTGTAGAAAAGTATTCTCTCTTTTATAATACAGCTTTAAAGGCAGAAAGCCAAGCAATGCCTAGAACAAATAAGCAGTAAATGAAGGTCATCTTCTCTCAACACTAAATAAACAAATCAGTGGAATAAACCACAAAACATTCTGGAAAGAGGAGCAAAGTTTAGCTCCAGCAGCTGTTAGCTAGAGAAAAGATCCTGTAATTCACATTCCCTGGCTTTTTTTGCTTATATTTCTCCTTGAGTTCTTATCTTTTCTGATGTGGGTGCACATATACTAAGAAGGCATTTGGTGAATGATTTACAATTTTGCATTCTGTTAAGTGATATTGCCTTTAAATTATATGAATATTCTTCAAAATACTTTTTATTACAATATATTGCAATTGGCTATCTTTAAATAAACACTCTCATCAATGTATTAACCACATGCTTTTCAGTTCGTTTATCTATAAATCTGTTTAATTCTATTAATTATCCAGATTTAAATATCTTTATCTACTCCACAAGCATATCATGAGAATTTTTTCCAAATCTTTTGCTAAAAGCAATATACATCATCTCCATAACATTCTCTTTGGCAGTTTCTGGATCTTTCTGTTTATGTTATCAAAAGATACTATTAATAAATTGCAATAAATAATACCAATAAATAAATATCCAAAGGAAATTGAAGATTCAAACATAGGCTACATGTGCACACAAATATTCAAATTTTCAATTTTATGGCAGCAAAGTTCTAGAAACAAAGTATATGCTTATATTGTGGAATAGCTAAGAAAAGAGTGCTATGAGGACATAATGGATTATTATTGGATTGAATGAAATACAAAGAAGTACGGGAGGCATAAGAATTTAACTGCAAAGTTAAGTAAGAAGAACCAGGAAAATAACATTGATAATAATTACAATAATGAAAATGGGAAGAAAAATAACCACAAGTTAATTAAAACTAAATGTCATGAAGTTAAAAAGAACAAATTTGATTACAAGGAAGGGATATGAGAAGACGCAACATAGTTCTTTGTATATGTGGCAGGGTTAACAGGGAAAAGAGAGAAGGAGATTCATGAGTCTGAAGTATATATAATATTGTGGTTTTTAATATATTGGTTTGTTTTGTGGGTTTTTATCCTCTTCCCCATTGAATTTTTTTAAAGTTATCTATCATAAGGAATGATTCTTAAGGAGGACAAACAATACAGGAATAATTTAGGAAATGAGGAAAATAAATAAAATATCTTAAAAAAAGAAATATATACATATATATGCATATATATTCTTTTATAGCTATTTAAAATAATTTTAATTTTTTTCTCTTTATTCTTCCTCTGACATTGTTAGAAAACTCATTTCTGCCTGATCCCTTCACTTTTATTTATTCTTATAAATATCCTAGAAGAAAAATTACAAAAGAAAGAATTTTTAAAAAACAGTTCAGTAAAACTACTATTTCAACTGAGTCTGATGATAAATATAATAACCTATCATATCAATAACCTATGGAGTACACCTCCATCTTCATAAGAAGAAAAGACTTCCTTCTTCCTTTTCAATAGTCTCTTCTTTTACCTCTGCAACAGCATGCTTCTTGGTTCTCCTGCCTCTTTAATCCCTCCATTTTTTTTTACTTTATCGACTGGTACTTTTTCTTTGTTCTGTACCATAATTCTAGGTTATCTCCAAGTCTCAGTCCCAGGGCATCTTTTCATCTATATAATTTCTCCTTCTATAGCCTTATGCACTCCCATGGTTACAACTATAACCTTTATTTTGTTGATGCCTAAAGTCCAGTTTCAGCCCTGACTTCTTTCCTAAGTTGAAGATTCACATTTCTGATGTTCTACTAAACATTTATATCTGGATGATCTTTTAGTACCTTAAATTCAACATAATCAAGATCTTGTAATTCTTCCATAAATCTATTGCTCTCTCTTCCTGCCTTCTCTAATATTTCTTTTCTTCCAGATGTCTATGCTGCCTTTCCCAAGTTAAAAAACTTGGAGTTGTCTTTCATACAGACCTTGAAATTATCTTTTATAAATCCTTCTTCCTTCAACTCAAACCCAACCGGACGCCAAATTTTATCTAGCTGCTACATAAATATCTCTTGCTTCTCTACCTTCCCTTTCCATTACCACCATATGGGGCAAACATTATCTTTCTCCTGACATACTTGATGCTGTTTCATCTATCATCTACCCCTAACAAATGATTCCACTCATTTATACCAGAATAATCTTCTTAGCATAAAGTTATGGTCACAATTTTTCACAGCCCCCCCAAATTCAATGATTCTACATTACCTACCAAAATCATTAAGACTTCTAAATCAGATATTTAAAGTCCTATACAGTTTATCTCCCTATTTCACATAACTTATTATCTAAGCAGATTGAATTATTTACAATTTCTTCCAAATATACTTGTTTCCCTACCTCAATGCCATAGCCTATGTCTTTCCTATGGAATAAAAGCCTTTCCCTCCCCCGTAATTATCTACTGAATTCTAGCTAGTTCTTCAAGGCATAACCGAACTGCCATCTCTCCCATATAGCTTTGGGCCTGACAATTCCAATTCACATTAATTTTTTTCGTTGACTTTTTAACAATTTTGTCACTTAGTCTTATTTTCACTTTCATTATTCTTTAATTGTTCCAGATCCACATGAGTAAGCCACTTAAACTCCCTAAGCCTCTTTTTCCTCATTTTTAAAATGAGAAGACTAATCCTTATGTTAATCTCCCTTGTTAGGGTCATTTTGAAGAAATAACTGGATGTTTTACGATTATATATAAATGTTTGCTATTATCAGTTTTAATATTGTTGCTTTTATTATTACTATTGTTTCACTTGTCGAATCTCTTACTGAGGAAAATTATAAGTACAGCATTAGAGATTGAACCTGCCAGAATTGTTTAGAATAGTTTAAACATCACCTTATACATGAAAATTTAGATTCAAATTATGTTTTAACCTTCTCTATGAGTGTGTAAATTGTCTCTCCCTACCACCATCAAAAAATAGAATGAATATAAACTTTTTCAAGGTGGGGAATTACATTTTTGCTTTTTATATCAGAAGCATATAGAGGTATTTATTAAATGTTAGGTAATTTATTATCCAGGTAATTTTTATAGGGAATTCTAGTTCAGAATTTATTGTCCTCTGATGTCTCTTCCAATTTAGAGATTCTGTGATTTTGCTAAGTCATCACCTGTTTTGAAATATGATGTTGGGGGGAGGGAGGCAGGTACTAATCCATATACATGGGCTACTTGCTACTTTTAAACTACTGGGAAGAAAAAAATCTGCATTGTGAACTAAATTGTCTGAATGCCCAAGTTAAACCTAGGTGGATCTTACCCAACAGAGAACCAAAAATTGCTGACCTCAATGAAATGCAGTCACCATTGAGAGAAGGGCAAGGAGCACTCTGGCAGAAAGCCCAACTCCAAAATGAATGGAGATTTTTTTTTCTCCAAAACTTATATGGGTAAACTGCCTCAGAAGTGCCATGAATTTCAATAAACAATACCTCTTTTCTCTTTTTCCTGTAAATTATGGGACTTTTACCTTGTCAAAAAAGAAGTGAGGGCCCAAATTCTAAGATGTAGAAATATTTCAAAAAATTCAGAAGAAAAGAGCTACAAATTTGCAGAGACTTATTGCTTAAATATATGAGATCGTTTGATTTAGTTTATGATTTTATGGAGCTTCATGAGGACATCTTTAATTAATTTCTCCTAACCTGTCATTTTGGATCAACAAAACTGGAAAGATGTCAAGTTGTAGTAGAATACTGATAGTATTGTGTGTGTGTAATATGTGTGTGCATGCATGTATGTATGTGTGTGTAATGAAGAAGTCTGCATTCAAAATCTGACTGATATTTACAAGCTATATGATCACTAGCAAATCACTTCTACAAAATAATTAAAATAATACTTGAACATGTTATCTAACATCATCATTGTAATCAATATCATTTATAAACAAAATTTTTACATAAATATGTGGATATTTTTTAAAATCACAGCTATAAAGTGCTGCCCTTTCCATATGTAATCATTTTGATTATTGAGAAATGAGACCTTCATCAGAAAAACTTGCATGAAATTTTTATTCGCAATTACTTTTATTTTATTTTATTTTTCTGGTTATATATGTAGATTAACTTTTTAATATACATGTTGGGAGAGAAAAATCAGAACAAAAAGAAAAAAACCATGGGGGGGGAAGGGGGAAAATAGAAAAAAGAACTGAACATAGCGTGTGTTGATTTACCTTTCAATCTCCATAGTTTTTTCCATTTTTCTCTTGAAGAAAATGGCTCTTGTATTGTTTTTATGGTTAGGTGATTTTTGGTTGTAATCCTAGCCCTTTGCCCTCTTGAATATTATATTCCAGGCCCTCCAATCTTTTAAGGTAAGAGTCTGCTAAATCTTGTGTTATTTTGATTGTGGCTCCATGATATTTGAATTGTTTCCTTCTGGCTGCTTGCAATATTTTCTCCTTAATCTGGGGGTTCTGGGATTTGACTAATATACCTGGAATTTTTATTTTGGAGTATCTTTCAGGAGATGAAGAGTGGAATTCTTTCCATTTCTCTTTTCCCTCAGTTTGTAGAATATCAGAGCAGTTTTCCTTGACAATGATATCTAGGTTCTTTTTTCTGATGATGGCTTTCAGATAGTCCACTAAGTCCAATAATTTAAAAATTATCTCTACATATCATGTCAGTTGTTTTTCTAATGAGATATTTCACACCATTTCCTATTTTTTTCACTCTTTTAGTTTTGTTTTACTGTTTTTAGATTTTTTATAAAGTCATTAGCTTCCATTTGCTCAATTCTAATTTTTAAGGAATAATTTTCTTCAGTGAGTTTTTGTGCCTTTTTTTTCCCATTTGGCCAATTCTACTTTTTAAGGAGTATTTTTCTTCAGTGAAATTTTTTGCTTCTCTTTCCATTTGGCCAATTCTTCCTTTTTAAGGTATCATTTTTCTCATTGTCTTTTTGTACCTCCTTTACTATTTGGCCTAGTCTAGTTTTTAAAATGTTAGTGACTTCAGTATTTTTTGGGTGTATGTATGTCTCCTTTATCATGTTGTTGCTTTGTTTTCATGATCTTATTACATCACTCTCATTTCTCTTCTCAATTTTTTCTCTACCTCTCTTGATTTTCAAAATATTTTTTCAGCTCTTTCATGTCCTGAAACTAATTTTTATTTTCCTAGAGGCTTTGTATATAAGAACTCTGACTATTGTCTTCTCTCTAGTGTGTGTTCTGATTTTCCTTGTCAACATAGTAATTTTCTATAGTCAGAATTTTTTTTCATTACATACTCATTTTTCACAGCATATTTTTTGACTTTTGACTCATTGTTAACTTGGGAGGTTTTGTGCAGTTCTTTTCAGAGATACTCCTAGAGATCTGTAAGTTTTTAGCTCTTTCAAGGTATGATCTAAGGAGAAGGGTGTCCTACTCTTCTTCCTGTGTTCTGATCTATGAGTAACTTGCGACTCTGAGAAAGGTCTCCACTCCATTGTGGCCATAAGCTTTGGTGAGCTAATGTCCCTCCAGACCCTATTAATACCACTGAGAATTGTGACTTGGATTCTAATATGGGCAAAGCAACAGAGGCATACCTCAGTGTTAGCAAAGAGATCCTTATAGTCTCCTTCTGACTAGTTGTTTGATCCCCTTATCAATTGGGGGATGAGAAATCTGGAAACAACCGCTGCTACTCCTAATTGAGAGGCTCCCATAGCCTGTTCCTGGTTTGTTGGGGTAGGGACTATGCTGATATGGTATATGCTACCCTGTGTACCACTCTCATCCAGGTGTGACTGATTTCCCCAACTGATCTTCCAAGTTGTCTTTGGGCTCTGTGAGATGAGACATCTGGAAACTCCTGCCAATGATTCAGTTGCTCCAGGTCTTGTTCCTGGATTGTTCTTGGGATTCCTGTCCTGGTCTGTGTTGTAAGCTAGAATGGATTCCACTCTCACCCTGATATAACAGACCTTTTCTGATAATCTTCTATGTTATTTTGGATTAGAAAATTGTTTCATTCCATTTGGGGGGAGGGGGGTCTGACACAATATATTTTCTTTAGAGTCATTATTCAAAAGTATTTTGAAGAGTTTGGGGGACAGTTCAGGCAATCCCCTGCCTTTACTTTGCCATCTTATCTTCACTTATCTTCACTTCCCTACATTATAACGAGAGTATTGCTGGGCTTATATGTGAGAGAAAAATAAATTTCTTGTATAAGCAAAAAGCAGATTCCAAAGTGAAGCATAGGAAGACATAAGGAACGACAACAACAAAAAAAGATATATGAAGAGAAAACTAAAGTAAGAAATAAGACAAAAAACAAACAAGCTGAGCACATGTGGAGTTAAAAGAAGCTATAGACAGAAGATAGAAAAGACAAGGTACATCTAGAAACAACAGCTGATTCTTCAGAAACGTTGCTGTATCGAAATCACTGTTGATTAGAGAAATGCAAATTAACTGAGCTATCACCTCATATCTCTCAGATTAGCTAGTATGACAAGAAAAGGTAAATGTTACAGGGGATTTGAGAAAATTAGGACACTAATGCATTGTTGGTGGAATTGTGAAATGATCCAATCATTCTGGAGAGCAATCTGGATCTATGCCGAAAGGACTATAAAACTGTTCATACCCTTTGAGCCCTTTACTGTGCCATTACTGGGGCTGTATCCCAAAGAAATCATAAAGAAAGAAAGGATCCACATGTGCAAAAAGGTAGTAGCTCTTTTTGTGGTAGCAAAGAATTGGAAAATGAGTAGATGTGCATCAAATGAGTAATGGCTGAATAAGTTGTGGTATATAAAGGTGATGGAATATTATTGTTCTATAAAAAATGATAAATGAGTTGATTTTAGAAAGGCCTGGAAAGATTTACATGAACTGATGCTGACAAAACAAGCAGAACTAGGAATACATTGTACACAATAACAGCAAAAAATGTGCGATGATCAACTATGAAAGACCTGGTTCTTCTTAGTGGTTCAATGATCCAAAGCAATCCCAATAGACTTTTGGGCAGAAAATGACAGCTGCATCCAGAAAAAGAACCAAGACAATTGAATGTAAATCAACACATACTATATTCATTTCTTTTCTTTGTGTGTGTGTGTGTGTGTTTTTTTAGTCTCATCCATGGTTTTTCCCTTTTGCTCTGATTTTTCTCTACCAGCATGATTCATAAAGCAATGTGTGTTAGAAATAAATTAATTATTTACTTAATTAATTAATTAAATAGAAACTTTTCTGGAAGCATGATGATTAGAAGAAAAGCATTGCTTTGTTAGGTTGGAGAAAGTCATGGTCTGCTGAGAGTAATTTTCTGTTGCTATGCTGATTGCAGAAGAACTAAATCTTTCTGCTGTTTACAGAGGCATGTGGTTATTCTTTATTCCATAAGAAATAGTTTGAGCAGAAGAAGCAGAGGGAGAAGTACATTTGCAACAATTTTGCTATGAACTGTGTTTATTGGAGAAGAGAATTTGTTTTGTTTTGCTAGAAACTAATTGGAGAAAGCAGAATCCCATAATATGAAGAACTAGGTGGACTTGCTCACATTTCCAAAGTGTTAACCTCACACTTTCTCAGAATCCCATTTAGTGTGACTGTGAAGTAAAATATCTTATAATTGCTTCATTGTCTTGAAAACAGAAGAGGAGCAACTTTGTATAGTAAGAGAATGATGAAAAAGGGAAGCTGATAGCAGAGAAACATTTTCATGTGGTTCAATTTCTTTTCAATGAGACCAAAAATATTAAGACCTGCTGTGCAGAGATGTGCACTGTCCCAAGTCCATGTATTTTTCCCTACTCATTTCCCTTTAACGTTTCTATAAATGTGAAACAACTCTTCCCCAGAAACACTGTGTATATTGGTAGTAGAGTGTGACCTAAATTTTATCACTGGACTGTAATATTTTGATGATTTTTGCTTTTGTCCTCTGTGATTTTTTTATTGTTTCTAGTTTTTCCTCTACTGAGCAGATGTCATGATTTTTATTGCTTTTACTTTATCATTTAGTAAATATTTCATATTTTAGATCTAAAGGTATCATCATGACCAATTGTTTTTGTAAATGTCATGTCAGATAGTAAAAATGTATCTCTCCTCTCCTAACCTCCCAAATATACAAGGGTTACCCTTAGGCATACCCATTTCTTAGACCTGCCAGTTTGAGTGCAGGTTGAATGAATGAGTTACTGTGGGAAGATAGGATAGAATCCATAAATTCACAATATGTCTGAATCATATTCAAAAACTTTAGAAGTTTGTCCTCTGAGTTTCAGGCAGCACTACAAGTAAAATACCAAAGAACATTTTTTAAAGTGTCTTGGAATAGTAGTATTCCACAATCATAGGATCTCTGTGTTGGAAAGAACCTACAATATTTAACTCTTATATGATCTCCTAAACCTATAAGTGCTCAATTTGTTCCTTTTGTGAATATGTGGATTAAATCTTAACAGATCAAGATGTAAGATATTAGGATTGAAAGGAATCAGAGCAGTCATCTATTTCAAGTTCAAGTACATATGAACAACCCTCCCCTCAACTACCCTCCCCCTCATATACATATCCTTCAGAGCTTCCTGAATACTGGACATTCTTTAAAAACTCATCACTAAGATCAGCATTATTCACTTCATTCTAACAATGAAGGGGAACAGATGGAGGGGTTAAATAATTTGGTTGAGATTATACAGTGTGAGTGATAATGCCAGAATTAAGAATAGCTTATGAAAACCCATTTGGATTTAGGGGACCATAACATACCATAATTATTTTTCTGCAATATACAGAATGTTTCTCTTGACACGAGAATAAAGTCTTAGTAAGTGGGTCGAGTGCTTTGACACACAATATGGGGCTTTAATAGAGGGTACTATTTTGTGCATACTGTTGCTATATTGCTGTTTCCATTACTGCTGAGAAATCAAAATTACATCTGTATGCTTGCTAAACAACCTTCTGTAATTATATTGTATACCCTTAAGAAAGGAAGTCCAATGTGTCTTTCTTTAATAATATTTTGCATGGCACTGAGCTCTAAGCAGTCTTTAATCAACAGCCTCCCACTAACCATGTGACTGGGACTTTCTGTCAAGTCTTTAGAGATGCAGTTTGAACTATGGTTAGTTAGGGTTGTTGTTTAATAAATTGTTCTTTTCTTTTTTTTTTTTTAACAAATACCCCAAGATGTGGATCTTTCTATTTTGGGGGTAATTATTAACTACTGCATAGAAAGTGAGAAAAAGGATTCTATTACAAGCCAAAAGATCAGATCTCTCTGCTTTGGCTTTGCCACTCTCTACCTATATTAAGTCAATATAGTAAAGTAGCAGACATGAAGTTTAAAAATCTGGTCCAAGTCTGTGACATCTCATTTAGCCTCCCAGAATCTCAGCTTTCCTACCTATCAAATGGGTACAATGGAATAAATAATTATACAAAGGTGAGCTAATATTTTTTTCATTTCTTTGGTTCTCTCTCCTCACCTGCTAGTAGAAGAGTTAAATTATATTATCTGTAATGCTTCTCAAAATACTTGGCACTCTGATTCTCTTCATTAGGCTTAAACTTGATAGAGAGCCTGGATTTTGTCCTCCTGGATTTGCCCCTATCTCTACTTCTATTCAATAATTCAAGTTAGTAAACATTGATTGAGCATCAAATAATGGGCAAAATTGTACAGTTTATGGCAGGTCAGTCTTAGTTTAAAGAAATATATGTAACTATAAAAAAAAGTCATCTGACTCCTTAATTATCTAAGATGACTTAGTTTCAAGTAATTTGTCAATCTATATTTTGTATAATGGGAGTTGCCTACATCAGCGAAATAATAGAATCAGAAAGACAGAGATGCAATAGAAGGTAAGGAAACATATGTCTGGCATTGTGTAGATACAAAGACAGAAATTAAATCTTGATTGCCCCCAAAGAAATTACATTCTATGAAAAAAAAAAATGAAATATTCAGCTTCCTTCTATTTATTTTATATTTTGAATGGTAAACCTTTATATTTTTAATTATTAGACCCAATCTACATTAAATCATGATTTAATATTTAAATGTCACATTTAAACTGCAAGGATGAATGTACTTGGAAGCTAACTCGGTTATTGTTTGCTTGCATTTCTGTTTTCCTTCTCAGTTTTTTTTTTTAAACCTTCTTTCTAGATCCAATATTTCTTGAGAAGCAAGATAATTGTATAAATATCTATGCATATGCTGTATTTAACATATATTTTAACATATTTAATATGCATTGGACTACAAGCCATCTAGGGGAGGAGGTGGGGGGAAGAAGGGAAAAACTTGGAACAGAAGGTTTACAAGGGTCAATGTTGAAAAACTATCCATGCATATGTTTTGCAAATAAAAAGCTATAACAAAAAAATAGAAAGAAAATTTATGTTTCATAAAGAGTTCAACCTCTCAGGGAAAGACTGCTTAAAGCCAAGTCTCATTGTATTACATTTCATGGGCTGACTTCAGTGAAGAGAAATAATTTCAAATGGGCTCTTCAGTGATCTCACTGCAATATTAAAATCTGTGGCTTTGGTTCTTGAAAAAAATCATTTAAATAGCATCTTTTTCTAATTTATTCATTTATCCAAAATACATCAGAGGCTATAAAGAAACCTAGTTATTTGAAAAGTGAAAAAAGCTCATTTTAATTAAAGATTAATTGAGGTCTTGTCTCACTATACAATGTCTAGCCTTTCTTTCCTGTATATGTAAAATAAAAAGTACAGGAATTTGGATATTGTGAGAACTGGTGTAGACCTTAGATATCATTGGGTAGAAGTATTCATTTGTAGAGAAAAGGAAAATGGGGTTCAGAGAAAGATAGTAACAAGCTGAAGTCATTAGTAAGGAAAGAACAAAAATTCAGTCCCAAGGTTCATTTCCATAGTCAGTTCATTTCCATAAACATTTATTAAGGGCCTCCTTATACCAGACACTGTGCTATCTGCTAGGGACACAAAAAGAGGCAAAAGACATTCCTTGAACTTAAGGAAATTATAATTTATTCCTTTAATTACCTTCTTCATCATTCTTTAGTTACTTCTTCACAAATAAAGCTAAGAAATAAGAAGAACAGAGGCAGCTAAATGGCACAATTAGATAGAGCATTTACCCTAGAAGTCAGGAGGACCTGAGTTCAAATCTAACTCAGACATTTAATGTTAGAATCCTTACAAAGTGTTAACTCACTGGAATTAAACAATGCTTATGTACTTAAGTTTAAACCTTTGAGAGCTCACATATTAGAGTTCACAAATCACACCTCCCACAATCCCATTCTCGGAGGAGGAGTCAACCCTTGAGTTCACACCTCTAAAAGAGCATAAAAGGAGATTGAGAAAGCAGAAGTCAGTTGAGGAGACTGAGAGCCAGAATTCAGTTGGGAGATTCAGAACTGGAGATTCAGAGGGAGCTGGAGGCTGAAAATGGCAGAGGCAAAGGACAAGCTGCAAGAGCTTTTGGAACCAAGGAGGAGATAGGCCTCTAAGAAAGCTAACCGGGCTATTTTAGAAGAGACAATAAAGGACTGAACTTTTAACAGTCTGCTGTATTTGAGGTGATTATTGATCTGAATGGAAACTAAGGCTGCCTCCAGAAGCCCCCCAGGAAACCTGCTCTCAGAAAATCATCATATTTTAGAAAAGAAAAGAACACCGCAATTTAATCCTTCTAGCTGTATGACCCTAGGCAGGTCACTTAACCCCAATTGCCTAAGGGGGAAAAAAAAAGAAATAGGGAGGTTCAATTCTTGTGAATAAGAACAGGAATGTAGCTGAGAAGCAAAGGTCAAGTCAGTTAAACTGTAATCCTTCATTTCCTCATCTCTAAAATAGAGATAATAACACCAGTCTATCTACTGTACTTAGTATAAAAGATAGTAAATAGACTCACATGAAATATTGTATAGAAAGTGTTTTGCAAATCTTAACGAGGTATATAAATGCTGGTTATTATTGCCACTATTATTAGTATTATTCTTCTTAGCAGTTTTCACACACATGCACACACAAGTTACTGAAAATAGAATAACTAAAATGCCATATGTATAAACCACATAAAAACTACCTTGTTACACATCATTGTATTACTGAACTAAGTGTAGTTCCCACTACCTTAATCACTTGCTTTGACACAATTATATATCTAGTAAGATAATCTATGTAATGCTATCTCGAATAGCAAAGAAAGACAGAGACAGTGAGAGAGAGAGAGAGAGAGAGAGAAACTCCATCCCCATATTCATTCAGTAATCAAGATTTTGGATGCTACTGTTGAGGTACAGGGTGTTGGATCCCAAAAGTAAATTAGGGTTATATGCTAGTGTCATGAGGTTTCTCAAAGGAATTTGTAGGCTTAGGCCTTCTCCAAATCAAGAAACAAAAGTTTTATTATGCTACTAACAGCAGGCTAAATCCATAAGGGTTTTTTAGCAGAGAATGGGGTTTTAGCAATTAACAAGGGGCCTAAGATGCTATTAAGGGGGAAGATATCATTAAGGCATGGCAAGTGGGAGATTACATTATTGATTAGCGGGCTAACCCAAAAAGGAGTTAGGGTCCTAATAGACATTTGCTATTGTGATACTTAGCAAGACAGCTTAACCCCAAAAAGGAGTTCACCATCCAGGGAGGTTCAAGTTGGTTCTTTTATACAGGAAATATAATCTGTGGGAGGGAGTGGAGAGAGAACCTTGACATTATAATTTAACTTTCTGATTTACATCAGTAACTGTGAAAATAAGTTGATTTTGTCTATGCAAAGAATTCAGCTAAGAATTCTAACAGACATCACTACCTGAAGTGGGAAAGTAATAAGAATCCACTTAAAGAACAAAAGGCTTAATCAAAACCAAAAGATCCACCTATAATCCTATCAGTGTTCCTCCCTGTTTTCCTCACTAACTAGGCTTCCAGATTGTTAATAGTGATTCAGGCTTTCTCTATCAAAGCTCACCAAGGACCTCATCAGGACCTCCCCAAAATCTCTGTGGCTAAGTCCCTTCAATGCTATATCTATTACTCACTGGTTTCTTGAGGTGGTTCTGCCAAAATTATGGGATTTTTCCTAAGCAGTCAGTCAGTCTACTAGCAATTATTAAGCTTTTAAGATATTCCAGGCACTGTGCAACATTCTGGGTACATAAAAAACAGAAACAAGCAGACAAACAGAAACACAGCAATGAGTGCTATACCTTCCTCCCAATGTCTATATTTTGAAATCCTTAAATTCCTTCAAGATAATGTCAGCTGCCATGTTCTCCAAGAATTGATTTTGATCTCTGGGAATTTTCCCCCAAACTATTTTTGGTGCCTAATAAATGTTTGTTGATTTGATTTCCTAGAATATCAGTTTGGTCAGAACCCTACACTAAGTTTGTATATTTCTACTTTTTACTAAATTGTAAATTCACTGAGAAAGAATTTGATACCTACTGCCCAGGAAATAGAATGTGCTTAATCAGTTTTTTATTGAATGAATGTCAAAGTAGGAAAATTAAGTATTTGGATAGAGCTATTTGACTTCCTGACTTATCAGGAGAAGTTTGTGAGAAAAACATTTCTAGAAATAGATGAATGACAAGTTGATTGTTATCATATGATTCAAGTTAGTTTTGCAGCCTTTGTTTGAAGTAATTTTATTCTATAATTTTCTTTCCAATTACTCCATGAATTTATATAGGAAAAATAATAACAGCAACAATAATGTTTAAAGTGGCTATATTTTTCAGGTTCAAATTTTTCAGACTCATGTATGGTTTTTTTCCTACAAATCAAGAAATCATATGTTTGGAAGAGGTCATTTTTGGAAGCAGAAACTGAATACCACAGTGTGCAATTTGGCAGTGTTTAAAGGCAATGGGGTGTTATGGAATTTGGCATCAGGAGAAAACGAGGTTTAAATTCTGTCCTTGAAATTCACTAACTGTGTGACCACAGGCAATTCTCTGAATCTCCCTGAGACTCATTTTCCTCATTTGTTCAAAACAGACGATAATACCTATAGTACTTGACCAGGTTATTACAAAGGTCAAAAATATAATTTTTATAAAGTGGTCTATGAACTTTTAGACCCTAAGGATTAGCTATTACAAGTTTGGTTTTGATGTAAGATATCACTGATCAAAATTGCTGTTTTTGAGCCATTAACAACTATTCTTTGTATTCAGTCAGCTTCTGAACCAATCTGACTGTAGCAATATTTAATGCAGCTTTCTCCATTTTCTCTACAAGAATGGTATGAGATATTTTATCAAAATTTAAAAAAAAAATCTAGGTAAACTATATCTACAACATCCCCTCATGTTTAAGCTAATGATCCTCTCATTAAAGAAAATGAGCTTATTGTGACATGACCTGTTCTTTATGAAACCATGTTGGCTTTTTGGAATAAACTGACTCCTTTCTTAAAGTTCAGCAGTCATCTCTCTGAGAATATATTCTAGAACTTTCTCAGAAATTCTGATTGTTCCTTTTCCCCCATTTAAAAAAATTGTGTTCTTCTTAACTCTTCTCAGCTGCCTCCATTAATTCCATACTTTCTTTATACTCTTGGTCTTATATTCATCTTCTTACCTTGCCTTTCTTCCATCTTCTGTACATTTTTTCTTTAAGATCTAAATCACTAGTAAATTCTTTGAGCATCCACAATGAAATTTGGGGTGAATGACTACTGAATGAAAAACATTTATTGAATGTTTATCATATGCCAGAAATTATTATTATTATTTTTTAAAAAGCCTTTGCTCTCAACTAGTTCAGATTTTAACAGAGGAACCAACACATATAGAGTACTTTGGTTTGAAAATGGATACAGTAAAGTGTCAAAGTTGATTTTATATATAAATTTGAAAGTTAGGAGATTAAAAACTCTCTATACAAATACCAACAAGTATTGTCTACAATTTTTCCCCTTTAAAAAGAGTATTAAGAAGTTAAGTAAGTCACATATAACCAGTTTATATAAAGGAAAGATTTGAATCCAGATTTTCCTAGCTTCTATATGAGGCTTCTTCTTGTGGGCATGCTTTTTTAAGGTAGAATTTTATTCCCTCTCTCCTGTGGAAGAAGTTCTACTCACTTATTCCATCAAGTGCCACTGATAGCTAAACAATCAAATTTGCATCCTTCCTTAGATCTTTTTGTTTCTGTCTTTGGACAGTTGCACATAGACAACTTGAAGCCATAAATTTTACTGTCTCCTTTTTTTATGATTTAATATTTTGATTATTTATGAATATCACAATCTTATTTTTTGGTTTGTAACTACTTTATATGGTATCTAATTTGGAGAAGCTACATAAGTAGTCTTTCCCCTACCCATTATTTTCAATTTAATGACCATTTGATTAGATTTGCAAGATATCTGGCAAATTCATTCTTGCCAGCTTTGAATATCTATACTATTTATGTGACCTGGAATATGTCTTCCCTATATTTTAATTTATGATCCAGGATTTCAAATCACTTTAACAGATACCATTTTCTTAACCAGATGGCACTTCCCAAATTAGTTTTTCTTTCCTGCATTCATGATTTTTAATGGATAATGGTCAGAAAAATAGAATCAGTTTCTTGAACAAGACTCCATAATCATTGGCAATATATAAATACATATGTGTGTCTACATGTGCACGCATACACACACACACACACACACACACACACACACACACAAGATCTTCCTCCTTCAAACAGTGTCATATGAGACTCACCAAAAAGAGGAATAGTTTTGGTTCCATTTTGTCAATCTTTTTATTTTTAACATTATTTAAAAATTTTTTTTGAGTCTCAAATTCTTTCCCTTCCTCTTCTCTCACTGACCTCCAGAAAATAATATTATATAAATTATACATAAGAAATAATGTAAAACATGTCTATATTCATCATATTGGAAAAAGGCAAGAAAAAAACAAAAATGTGAAAAATTATACACCAATTTGTACTCAGAACCTATCAGTTCTCATTCTGGAGTTCTCATTAGCATTTTTTTCATCATGAGTATTTTGGAATTGTCTTGCATTACTCTGTTGATCAGAACAAGAAGTTCTTTCACAGTTGTGTTTTTCATTGATAATTGTCTAGATTCGATTCAGAGACAGTTTCAATAAGATGGTTTTAGCAAGAACAATCATTATTAAGACAAAACAAGTGTGAGACACATAATCCTATAAATACACACAACTCTTTGGAAGAATGAGCATAGTTTAAGACATAGTATAAAATTCATGAAAAAAAGAATTAATTCGCAACTCTTGGTTACTGGAAGTTCTTTTTCCCATTAGAATCCTCATTAATTTATTTTAGGGGTTCTCTTCCAGACTTCAGTGATTGGTTCTAGTATTCCAACCAGAATCTGCTCAGCCAGAATTCTTTCATCATTACAGTAGCTATTCATATAACTATTAGACTCCAAAGCAAAAGTTGCAACTTGCACCAAAATTATAACTTGATTTTCTCACTCACAGAATACATTCTATGAACCATTATCTTCTTTCTCTTCAGTTAGCTACATCTTACAATGATTCCAAATTGATAAAGGATTTATTCACACCTGGTTTTAAACTTTTATTTGATTCAATTCAGATACTTGGACTTTCTGTGATCACATTAGTTAGGGTAGTAATAAAACTCTACTCTTATACAACCTTCCTCCACTTACAATTTTGTCTCTGTCTATATAAACTTATAGGTATTTACATCTCAATCTAAGCATCTCATTAAAATTTTTAAAGCTAATGATTGTTCTAAATAATTTGACAACTTTAGTCAATTTCCCTTCTTAGGTTCAACAGAAACTCTACAATCACCACCACTTCAATCATGTACAAAATTCTAATCTGCTTGACCAATTGCCCAATCCAAAAATTTACACCATAACTTTGTTTTGCTTCTAACATTGCTACTTGTCCTTTTTTGCTTGTCTTACCTTGCCTTATCTCGTCTTGCCAGCTACCTTCTCCTTTTCCTTCCTTAATCGAATTCTTCAGGCCTGATTCCCTAGTCTTTCGATATCCTCCTTAATAATTCATGGGATAGGAATGTAATAGAATATTATTGTTCTATAAGAAATGAGCAGGCTGATTTCAGAAGAGCCTAAAAAGATTCATGTGAACTGATATTGAGTGAAATGAGCAGAACTGAGAGAATATTGTATACAGTAACAATAAGATTTCATGATGATCAGTTATGATGGATTTGACCCTTTACAACAATGCAGTGTTTCAAGGCAATTCCAATAGACTTGGAATAAGAGAAAGACTTCTGGAAACTGAATGTGGATTGAAGCATATTTTCACCTTTATTATTGTTGTTGTTTGTTTGCTTATGGTTCTTTCTTGTGTTTTTTACTCTTTTGATCTGATTTTTCTTGCATAAGATGACAAATGTTTAAAAGAATTGCACTTATTTAACCTATGTTAAATTGCATACTGTCCTGGAGAGGAGCAAGGGAACAAAGGAGAAAAATTTGTAACAATAAAGTTTTATAAAAATGAATGTTGAAAACTATCTTTATATGTATTTGGAAAAATAAAATTTTATTGAAAAAAATTCGTGATCTTAGTCTTTTTCCACTTGGAATTAGTCACAACAATTATCTTGATCTCAACACTATTCTTCATATTTCTTCTAATTTCTCCTAAATGTTGTCAAATTTCTTCTCTTTAAATTAAACTTTTGAAGTATTTCACTAGTTAAACCCTTTCAAGTCTCCTAAACATTTTCCTTCTCTTTTTTATTAGGTTAAATGCTTCCTTATTCTCTTGCGCCTTCTTACATACTTTTCCCCCTCTCATTAACCAAAACATATCTATTCTCCCTTTGAGTTCTATATCTTATAAAACAGGGTTCTTTCTCTCATCTGCAGAGAAAAAAAATTCTTCCATTCATAGAAGATAAAGATTCTATAACCTTTAACCTTCCCATAGTATTGCAGGAAGCTATTTGAAAAGAGGGATAATATTATTATTTGTATCAGAGCCTAGCATATAGTATATTATAAAAACTTGTGTAATGATTAATTGCACAGTTATCCTACCAAGAACCATTGTGAGAGTCCGGCTACTTAAGAATCAAGTGATGACCCAAGAATACATGAGTCCTGGGATTTTTTTACCATTTTTATTTTAGAAGCTAAGGACTTTCCTATGTTTGTAGTACTGCAGCATAAACCACACTACGGCATGTTTCCTCCTTTGTTGGCTATTATCTCTCTTCAATATATGCCAGTGTTTATTTAGTAGTGGTCCCCAAACTCATACTAATTCTTTAGTCTCACTGCATTCTAGTAGAATTTTCTTTATTTGTATTCCTTTTTATCTCCTTTGAGTGTTATCACTTGTTTTTTCTTAAAACATTCAGCACTTATTCTGTGTTAAAATGTGTTTCTTAAATATGTCCCACAAGACACTTTGCTGGATCTTTCATTTGAAAGGAAGCACGTGTGGCATTACAATGAAGAGAAAATGCAAGCTTAGTCAAACCATCAGGGTATAAAATAATATCCTATGTACCTATAGTTATTGGTTTTTAATAAAGGAGAATTTTCCTTTCAGCAGGATGACACTATATATCCCTGAAAATTATATCATTTAATCATCCAGATCCTCCATTAAAGTCCCTCTCTGAATACTCATTGTGACATGGAGGTGACCCTCGATCCTCAGAATCTTTGCCAGGCAAATACACATTTTGGCTCATATTGCAAGTTGGAAAGGGTTAGTAACAGACTGTCAATCTGTTAAAAAGAGGACCAACCTGGCTGAATTCAGAAAAGCTCAACACCAGAAGGTTGCCAACCAGATGGTGGACTGTTGAAGCGACAATGATTCCTGAAGACCATCTACAGAATATTCAAGGTTCACAATTCTCATAGAAGATCCCTATATAACTAAATACATGAGTATGTATATATATACACATATATATGTATATATATACATATATATGTGTACATATACATATATATGTTAAAAATTTTAAATTTTTTGAAGAAAAGGACTGGTAAATTCAAATCTGTATTTCCAGCACCTATCACAGTGTTTGCCACTAGTTAGACATGTGACAAATACTTGTGGATTGACTGAAGGTAGGAGTATCTATCCTAAAAAAATTAAAGACTCTTAATACATTTTAGCAATGTTCTTAGAAATCTCACTAACTATAATTTTTTAAATCTGAACTTTTTCTCTCTTCTTACAAAGAAAGGCAAATCAAAATTGTGCTCTGTAATTTCAAATAACATAATTTTTCCATGGTGTAGAAACTTGACAATGCAGTTTGCAGCATGCCTTCATGCCTTCTTAATCTATCCATATTTTCTCTAAATTATTCTATAAAACAGGGAATCAACAATTTTTGTGTCATGGCTTAATTTTAACAGTCTGGTGAAACAGATAAACCCTTTCTCAGAATAATATATTTTAATACATAAAATAAGACCCATAGAATTAGAAAGGAAATCAATCACATTGAAACACTTATCAAAACACTTTTTATTTTAATATTTATGGGTATACAGGTTAAAAATTTCTGTTATAGAGCAAGGTTTTTTAAACTTTTTCTACTCATGACTCTTTTTTACCTGAGAAAATGTTATGTTACTCCGGGTATATATGTATACAAATCAAACATTTATTGACAATAAATCATAATTTCATGGTCCTCACATACAATTATGAAACCCCATATGAAATTAAGACATACAGTTTAAGAAACTGCATTATAGAGAGTCTATCCAGTTTAGTACAAGTCTCATTTTTTTTTCCAGTATAGTGCCACCAATATGACCATAAGGAAATTATTCATCTGTTGTTTCCAGTTCTTGCTGCGTAATCAGTCCAACTCTCTTTCCAATCATTTATAACCTTTGACAATTTTTTTATGCAAATTGTTTCAGATAATATCTTACAGCCTACTCAAATGTTCTATGCCAGTTTCCATTGCCTTTTATGTTGTTTGTCATTTAATTATTTTGAGATACAATAAAATTCATCTGGAAGGCAAAAGAGCAAGAATATCCAAAGAAAAAAATGAAAAAAAAAAATGTGAAGAGAGGTGGTTTTGAAGTAACAGACTTCAAATGTATTACAAAGTAGCACTCATCAAAACAATTTGATTCTGACTAACAAATAGAAAGATGGATTAGTGGAATAAACTAGATATATAATGCATATTAGTAAATGACTATAGGGATATAGTACAAGAACTTACTATTTGATGAAATTGCTAGAAAAAATATAAAACATTGATAGAAACTAGGTATAGGACATCTTACACTATATACCAAGATAGGTCAAAGAGGTACAAGATTTAGACATAAAGAGTGATAACATGAGCAAACTGGGGGAGCACAGAAAATTTTACTTGTCAAATTTTATGGATAAGGATGTGAACAAACAAGAGAAAGAACATTATAATATGTAAATTTGACAATTTTAATTACATTAAATGAAAAAATAAATTGCACAAACAAAAACAATGCAACCAAGATGAGGAGGAAAGCAGGAAATTGGGGTGGTTGGGATTTGGCAGCAATATTCTCTGATAAAGTCCCCATTTCAAGTAATATCAGAATATGAATAATTCTCCAACTGATACAAAGGATAGAACAGAAAGTTTTCAGAAGAAAAAAATCAAAGTTATCTAAGAATCATATGAAAAAAATTCTCTAAATCTCTGTTATTTAGATAAATGCAAATTAAAACAACTTAAATATCACTTCACATGCTAATATGATAGAAAATAAATATTATAAATGTTGGAGGGAATGTAGAAAAATGGGGACCTTAATGAACTATTGGTACAGTGATGAATCAGTCTGATAATGCTAGGGGGAAAAAATGGAACTATGTCCAAAAGGCCATAAAACTTTGCATATTCCTTGGATTTAGCATTGACACTATTGCAAAATCTACATCCCAAAGGAAAAAAAAAAGGACCTATATGTACAAAAATATTTCTAATAGCTCTTTTTTGTGGTGACAAAGAATTGGAAATAGAGGGAATAGCTGAACAAGTTGTAACATATGATTGTGTTAGAATACTATTGCACTGTGAACAATGATGAGCAGGATACTTTCAGAAAAATCTAGGAATACTTATATGAATTGATTCAAAGTGAAGTGAGCAAAACAAGGAGAACATTGTACAAAGTAACAACAATATTGTATGCTAATTCACTCCAAATAACAGATATTTTGAGCAATATAAAAATTCAAGACAATTCTGAAGAACTTAATGGTGACAACTGCTACCTACATCTAAAGAAAAAAAAATCTGAATGCAAATCAAATAATTTTTTTTTCAAAATTGGTTTACTATTCTTGTCTTGATTAGTGTGTGTATGTATGTGTGTGTATGTTTTTGCAACATGGCTAAAATGCAAATATATTTTGTATGTCAACTTGTATAATCGATATCAAATTGATTTTCTTCTCAAGGAGTGGGGAAAAAGGAGAAGTTGGAACAAAGAAATTTTTAAAAATTAATGTTAAATTTTACATGTAATTGAGAAAAAATAAAATAAGACCACAAAATAATAAATGAATAAGGATCTTGAGATAGTGGTATCCCAAGTCCTTCAGACATAATATATTAGAATCTTGGTGTTAGAGGAATGGACTTTTGCAATAGTAGCTAGTTCATAATAAATGAAACTACTACACTATTTACCAAAGATGATATAGTAGGATGTACTCCCACTTTTCAATTTTAGTCTTAGTTCAGAATTTATTTTCAGGTATTGCTTAAGATATACAACTTAATAGACTAATTCGACTAGCAAGCTATCTGTCCTGTTTCCTCTCTCTTGATTTTTTTCTTCTGTTTTATTTTCCCATTGTGGATGGTTAAGCTGATCTCGTTCACATTTCTGTAGATATTATGTAGGATCTTTGACAGATAATTCTGAAATGACTGCTACATCTGAAAATAGTCAGTTCTGTCAAGATGAAGTCAATTTCATTTAAAAAAAAAACCGTGTGGCTTGGTACTCACTGTATCTACAACTTCCAAAATTCTCTTTAAAATAAAGTGATCATGATATATAGGAGTCATAAGATTTTGACAACAACTTAACCACCTTGGTTTATGATTTCTTGGTCTTGGAGAATAGTTTTAATCAATTTTTAATAGCACTTGCAGTCCCATTGACATCATTGAATATCAACAAATGTTATTTCATTTGAAAAGTTGTTGTCATTCTTTCTACAATTTCCTCTATTCTTCATTTATACAAGAGATAATGATATATAATGCAATAATTTTCATGATGGCTTGTTTACCTATGTTTACTGGGAGAACTACAAGGTAATTTGGCCAAGCATCTTCATGTAACATTAATTCTTGTTTAATTTGGCACACATAAAACAACATTTTGGTCATTTCATTTATGTACCTCTTCCCCTTGGAGAACTTGTGAACTATCTTTTCAAACAATTCTTGACATTTTTTTGTATCTTCTTGTTTCATTTATAACAAAAATGACAACATGAATGTAGTGCAATTCCCTTAGTAAAAAAATCTATTCTATTCTAACCATAATCTAATCTATTCTAAAACATAGAATATTTTGAAGAGTTCCAGCAGTGTCAAAAAATCTGAAACAACTGACAGTAATCTGTCATTAGGCTCATAGTCAAAGCTTTTCCAGCTGCCAAAAATTTTGCTTCACTGACAAAGTTTTCATAGACAGGGATTATATCCATGCCATGAGAAAGAATAACATTAGGATTTTAGTGGAATCAAATTACAATAATTAATAACAATAATAACCTCAGCAGACTAATTTTGAATAGGACTTCTGTATTACATCATTAAATAATTTATAAAACCTATACTTTTATATAAACATATTATCTATAATCTCTAAAATAAGCTAAATGTCCAGATAGGTTGCAATAATATTTTTAATCTTTCTTCAATCAGTGGCCCAAATTGTTTTCCTTGCCATTTCTCACATGTAATATTTCATCACTCATCTTTGTGCTTTGCACTAGTATTACATGTAGAATATGCTTTCTCCTTGTTTCTGACTCTTAAAACCTTGGGCTTTCTACAAAGCATAGCTCAAATTCCTAACTCCAAATGATTTTTTCCTGATCCCCTAGATTCTAGTACCTCAAACAAAATATCTTCTATTATTTGCATCATATGCATTTGCATGCAAAATCATTTGCATGATTTAATTTTTACATACATTCACGAATGTGTTTTATCCTATAGAATTGTAATCTTTATGAAGACAAGTATTATTTATTTTTGTCTTTTGACTTTCTATTCTTTGTGTCTTGCATAATGCTTGGCACATGAAATGCACTTTATTAAATGCTTACTGATTGAATTATTGGAAAAATTGGTACAGTGTATACAAAAGCAGAAGGTAACACATGTTAATATGTAAACATGCATTACAAACAATACTTACACAAATGTTATCAGGAATCTTATGACATAAAAGCATGAGTTCTTATTGCTATTAATATTTCAATTATTCCAAATTCAAGCAGACCCAAATATGTGCCTCTCTGTATGTGTGTGTGTGTGTGTGTGTGTGTGTGTGTGTGTGTGTGTGTGTGTGTGTTTAATTCAATCCAGGGAAATAAAATAATAAAAGAAAAATTGGAGAGAAGGCAACAAAGTTAAATAGAAATGCTCCCAATAGCATTTATTCCCCCAGGGTATCCTCAGCAATATCTGAATTAGAACTGCTAAGGGAAAGGCCACATCAAACAAGGAACTTGCCAAAGCAGAAAGGTTACAGATATAATTTATACAAATATAATACATTTTCACATTCAAAATATGAAATATTTAACTCTGAGAGTCACAGGAAGGAATGGAGTCCTGAAAAGTCAAAAGTTTTGAAATGTACATCAACTTCTGAATTGTATTCTTCCCTATGCGATTACTAGCATAGCTGAAGTATTAATAACTTTAGAGAGGGAAGCCTAAGAGACCTGAACAGTGGTTTAATAAGCTAGTGGCATCTGTTTAATGATTGCTCCTTGATGACCCTCAGTGGAGTTTAATGTCTGATCTGTAGAAACAAATGGTTGATTTGTTGATTTTGCATAGAACTAAATGGCTGCTTTCTATTGATAGTAGGAGTTAAAAGGAACAGTAATACAATCATAGATCTACTCAAAAAGTACTTTGGAATTAGCAAATCAATATTTCGTGAAAATTACATGGGAATAATATGTTTACCTCCTCAGTAAAATAGTGAAGTGGAAAGAACACAAAATTTTGTTTTCTGGATTCTCAAATCCCATTCCCAAAGTGCTATAAGACAAATAGAGTCACAACCTTTTTCAGTCACAGGTTGCTCATTTAAAAGATGGGCACAATAATACTTTCATTCCTCTTTCTCTTGGATTTATTGTAGATGAATAATTTTTAAATTCTAAAACACAATAGAAATGAAAATTGCTCTTTCTTAGTATCAAAGAATGTCAATTGGAATGGACTTGACAGGTCAATGGATCTAGTCCACACCTGAATATGGACCATCTAGGATACACGTAACTGTTGCTTAGACTTCAGGGGTTGTGAACAAAACCTATGGATGAAGTATAGAGGCAAAAATCTATTTCATTCTGTACGTCTTTATTTTAAGGTGCCTAGTATATCCTTAGGAACAAGATTAAGGCTTGTTCCCTAGTATTGAACTGACTTCAATTATACATGGGCCCAAATGAAGGCTACTGCTGTAAACAGAAAGTCAGGATGTGGAGTTGAACATAACTGAGATGCAAGTCACTAATTATCCATGGACATCTCCAAATAGCTTCTAATTCCTTCTAATTCCTGTGAGTGGCACAGGATTAAGCAAAAGGAATGGCTCCATAGAAATGCTTCTGTTTATATCTAAAAGAAAGGAAAGGAATTGTCTTTTGATTCATCCCCATTGATCCAAAGAAATCTTAGAGTTTTATTCTAAAAAATTTGTAATATCCTAATGGCCACCCTTAAAGTGGAGAATTATCTTTTTTATGAATCTGAATATTAATAGCACACTGGCTTATCCAAAGTCAACTAAAATTCATAGTCAATATGATATTCCTCATTATTGACTTTATTATCAGTTCCCAAATCTGCCATTAAAAAAATCCATTTCTAATCCTTAGACATGGACATTTCCTTAAATCAGGAATCCTTAACTTTTTTGTGGATATCCTAGAATACTTTATCAGTCTGGTGAAACCTAGAACCCCTCTCAAAATAATATTTTTAGATACCATAAAATAGAATATATAGGATCATAAAGGAAACCAATTTTATGGAAATGTGACAATAAAAATATGGTGTTTATATATTTTTTTAATTCTTGGGTCTTTGTTAAGAGACTAAGAGTAGGAGGTCACAAGGTTCATTTCACAGAACATTTGAACCTAATGACAGCTCTGTGAGGTTGGACAATAGTTTTTTTTCCTCCAAGATTATATAGTTAATTAGTATTGATGTTGGGATTTTAATACAGATTTCTGCTAATTCTAAGACCAGCTCTATTTTCAATATACTGCTGTGTCTCTCATGCTTTTTATTCTTATCTCATGATTGTCATCTTCATGACTGCTTAGCCAGTTATTTTAAAGTCAATAATATTTATTAAGTGTTGACTGTGCTAGGCACTGTGCTAAATCCTGGGGACAGAAATGTAAGCAATAGGAAAGAGTACCTGCTCTTGATGAGAGTTGAAAAGAAATATAGGGGTAGGGACACTGGCAAAGTCTGTATGTCTTGTTTGAGGTTCTTTCCATTTTCATTCCTATTCTTAAAATGGATATTCCTGAAAGAATTCACAAATGGGAAACTCATATAAAGCATCTCTGAGATCTCTGAAATAATGAGGCAATCCAAATTCTTCCAATTTAATGGCTCCCTAGTCTTCAACATTTCCTTTCAAATGGCAGATCCTCCATGAAACCTAACTTGATCCTTCTTTCTGAAAGTCCAAATCTTCTGGGCCAGAGAAACATAAGATCAGAGATTTAGAACTAGAAGACAACCTAGAATCCACTTAATCATTTTTCAGATGATGAAATGGATATACAAAAAAGTCAAATATCTTGTCCATATTGATTCATTTAGAGGTACAATTTTAAGTCACAGCCTCTGATTTAGGGGCTAGTATTCATTCTATAACATCTATATTGTTATTCCTTCTCAAACATTATAATATATTAGTTATTAGAGTACTGATATGTTTAGCAGTTTTTGTTTTGTGAGTATGTTTTATGTTCCCTAATGTAAATTCGTTGTCAACAGGAAATATGGCCAATTTATTCTGGCATTCTATTCCCTTTGCCTCCAACCTCTCCACTCCAAGCACAGGATCTTGCTAGCATACGCATAATCAGTGTTTGTTGACTAAAGATCCCTGTCCCTCATCATCATGTAAGGAGATAAACCACACAGCTTACTAAAGACACATTTCAAAAAACATTAATTTTATCCCTTTTATGGGTTATTTTTTTAAAAGAACTCTTTCTACTATATCTCAAGCAGAAGATGCTCTATAAAATTTAAACTTATCTTAGTATCTCTGCTACTATGAACATCCATAGCTTTACTCTATAGTGATACAATTCTAGGTCTGCTTTTATGTTGTTCTGCCTTCTGCTATGGCAGGGCTGCCATCTGTCACTTGTACTGCTATCACTATACCTGCATCTAAAAGCAAACCCTTTCTCCCTCTGGCATTTGTGGCTAATCTACTGAAAGCTAGAAAATCAAATAACTGAGTTTGTTAAGAATTATATGCTAAAGAGGAGTCAATAAAAGCTCTGAGTTTTGGCCTGAGGAATAAGATTCTGGACATGTATGTGGGGGACGGAGTTGGGGTTGGAAGTGTTTGATAGCTACCTTCAGGAGTTCAAAGTTGTTTTATTTTCCCCACATACATATAAGTGTTGTGTTTCTGAGATTTGACTGAATCTGAAGGCTGATTTCTAGGTAAGGAAGTCATTTGCTTAGAAGAGTGATCAAAAGAAAGACAGCAATTATCTTTGGGGAAGAAAGGAGTAGACACATAAATGATTTTTGTTGTGGCGAGCTTAGAAAACACCTTTTTTTTTTTTTTTTTTTTTTAACATACTGATGATCCTAATGAGCACAGCAGCCATTAATTAGATAAATCTACCTACCATTAGTTTAGAATCAAAATGGCCAATTCCAGAGCTTACTTTTTCTAATATACTGATCATTGGTTAGCTAACTGACAGCTTAGTTATATACATACACATATATCATTTAGAGTGCACACTCACTTATATATATATCCATATATATGTGTGTGTGTGTGTATGTGTAACACACATATCTGTATTTGTATGTATTCTATCAATTGGCTAACTGACCACAATATTAATAAAAAATTGGTAATCAAAGGTAAGTTAGACTTACTTTGGATTTTGTGAAGCCACAATCAATGATTTCCCCATCTTTTAGAAGTTGACAAAAGGATTTCCACCATACATTCCCTAGGAAGATGCTCTCCAAAATTCCAAATATCACCAGAAATTCTAATATCACCAGAACAATAAAAATGTATTATATAATATTCAATTAAATTCAGCTAGCATGTTAGATGATTCATATGTATCAGATACAAAGCTTAGTTCTGGAATGGAAAGACAAACTAAATAGTGCCTCCTCTGAAGGAGCTTACAGTCTTTTGGGAAAACAGATATACACAGACAAATCATTGCAAATTATAGGCAAAATTAAATATAAAGTAATTTATTAGGATACATATTAATTCTTAGGGGATCAGGAAAGTAGTTGAATGGTCAGAGGGACTTGACTGTCTCCCTTAAAGGTAGACAAAAATTTCAAGATATTTACAAGGAAGAAACTACTGGGAATCTCCACTGCAAAGACAAGTGGGTGTAGGCAAAATGTATTGTATGAGGAAAAGAACTAGATTAGAAACATACTGAACCTAGATTGTGAAAGAATTCTAATGTAAGCAGAGGGATTTGCATTTGATACTAGAGGCAAGAGGGATCCTTTTTAATTTATTAGCTATAAGTGATTCAGTGTCATACTTACTACCTGTGTAACCTTGGTAAATCACTTAATCTCTCTGAGACTTGCCTTCAACTCTGATTAAATGATTCTGAGATCTTTTCCAGTTATCCATATTTGACCCTTTGCTAGTCTTCCTGTATTCTTTTCTAGTTAGACAACCTCTCAAGGACTGTGTATAACACTAAGGAATGTATCCGATAGATCACTGAGCTTGGAATCAGCAGGCTCATCTTCATGAGTTCACATCTAATTTCAGACACTTGCTAGCCATGTGACTTTCAGTAAGTCACTTAACCTTACTTGTCTTAGTTTCCTCATTTGTAAAATGAGCTAAAAAAGGAAATGGCAAACCACTCCAGTATCTTTGTGGAGAAAACTCCATATGAGATCACGAAGAGTTGAGCAAGACTGAAATAACTGAACAGCAGCACCAAAGTTCATTAATGGCAGGTGCTGTTTTTATTTCCCAGTGCTTAGCACAATGCCTAGTACATATTTATAGATTAGGAGTTAATGGACACTAAAATATTAGAATGTCAATGAGAAATTAAAGCACATCAAGAGAAGGTAAGTGGACGAGGGAAGAACCTGAGCAATATTTCCTAAAAGTTTCAATGAAAAGAATTCCATTGTTAGTTTAGAGAAATATAAACATAAAGGGGGTGTAACAACTTTCTTTGTGTATTTGAAGGGCTGGGATGTGGGGAAAGGATTATATTTATTATTCTTAGCTTCATAGACCATAAATAGGGACACTGTGTGAGCAAATCTAATTCAGCATAAGGGGAAAAATCACTCCCTTCCGATTAGAGTGTTCTCAAAGAAGCACGAGCTTCTTCATGGAGTAGTGATCTCAGGAGGCTTGGTTGCATATGTTGGGAATCCAATAAACAGCTGCACAATGTGGGGAGGTAATTCATTTCTATAGGCTAGATTTGAACTCCGAAAGGAGAGTCTTCCGGACTCCAGGCCAGGCACTCTATGCTCTGTGCCATATATCTGCCCAAAGTGAATTTTAAGATTCTGAGAACATTGATACTTTAAAGATATCAGTAATTCACGAGTCACTAGAACAAAAAGAGTAGCCAATACCTAAATAGCTCGATAAAGTTTATAAAATGCTTAACAAACACTACTTCTTTCTTCTCACAATGTTAAGAAGTAGGTATTATTATTATTATTATCTTCATTTTGCTGATGAGGAGATGAAGGCAAAAGGAATGAAATGACTTGCCTACAGTCACACAACTGTACGAAGTAGGAACTAAATTAATGTATCTAACTCCATATTCTACACTCTATCTACTCTACCATTTAATTACCTCCAACTGAAAAAAAATTACATTTTCAAAATACTTTGAAATAATAAAGTCTTTTCCGATTTAATCCTCACAGAACGTCTGTGCAGTGGGTGGGTGTGATATTATTATCCCCATTTTGCAGATAAGGAAACAAGCTGTGCTGCACATGCCAACCGTACTGCCACTCACTCATGTGCTGGTCTCTGCTGAGCTGGCCCAGGCTACATTATTCTCTACTGTGTAGGTGGTGAGAATGCTCTGCTCCTTACTCTGAGACATCAGGCACACTGAAACAGCCTGATTCCCACCTTGGATACAGACGTTCCAAGGAACTCATGATCCCAGCTACAAAAGTTCTGGACATTAGCATCCTTAGATCTCATTTGGAGTCTGCACTTGAGTTCTGCTCCTAACTTGCTTTGAAACCTTTAGCAGATTATTCTTTTCCTTCTGAGTTTCTCAATGTCTTCTGTCAAATTAAACATTCATTTCAAATATTGTAGGTCATACTCTTATAGATTAGAAGGCATTGATGGACCTAAATATTCTAAAATATTAAAATGTCAATGAGAAGCTAAAGCACATCAAGAAAAGGTAAATGGAAGGGTGAAAAATCTTGATAATATTTCCTAAAAGTTTCCTTGAAAGGAATTCAATTGTTAGCCTGGAGAAATACAAACTTAAATAATTCTCTTCGTGTATTTGAAGAGCTGGAATGTGGGGAAAAGATAATATTTGTTCTTCTTAGTTTCATAGCCCATAAATAGGGACACAGTATGAGCAAATTTGAGCTCAGTATAAGGGAAAAAAACTCTCCTTACAATTAAGAGTGTTAGCTGTGCGACATCAACATTTTTCCTCTTAAATTCAATTCCTTATTCCACTGCATTAATTTTATAATTGTTTTGAAAGAAAAGTTTGCCACAGTGAACTCAATGTACGTTTTCTACATGGCAAGACACTATTTTTTTTTCACATAATACTCCATGTGACATTCTTTCTGGTGATCCTCCATGCCTAGAATTCTCTCCCTCCTGTGCTCCAACTACTGATTTCCCTGGTTTTCTTTAAGTTCCAATTAAAATCCCATCTTCTACAGGAAGCCTTCCCTCAGTTCCAGAACTTACCCTCTGGTAATTTTCTGCCCCTCCCTATTTATCCTTTATTATATTATATCCTTGTTTTCTTTCCCATTGGATGGTAAGCTACTTGGGGACAGGAATGGTTTTGTCTCTTTTTGTATTATAAGCACTTGGCACAGGGTCTGACACATTGTAGATACTTTAAAAATGTTTACAGACTGGTTTATTTTTTCTTTGCCTTGGAAAGAAGAAGAGCTTCCAATATTATGTGGAAGATTACCTGAGATGACCTCTAAGGTAAGGTCTTTTCCAATTCTGATATTTTCTAAATCTGTGAAAGGCTTAAAGACTACTGCGTAGGCATGGGATTCATATAAAGGATCTAGCTTAGTGGATTCTTGATGATGAAGTGGTATGACCTAGTAAAAAGAACACTGGGTTAAAGGAAATATATGTTTTTTTCAGTGCTGTTCTATCAAAGAATTTGTGCCTCAATTCATCAATCAACAGTTATGAAGTAGTGAGTTTTTCCCATGATTTATTTATTATAAAGAGAGGAATGTTAAGTAGTCCTCGAACTTAAAGCTTTACAACCTTTAAAGCAAAGTCCACCAAAGTCAGCCAAAATTTATTGACAAGTGTCATGAATGGTCTTGATTTGTCACTGTGGCAGGAGTCTATACATTAGTTACTCATCTGTAAAACAAAAATGATAATACCTAGTCTACCAGATTGCCAACATTGTTAATAAGAAAGAGTGTAATCATGAAAGTTAAAGAATGATTCTTTAATTAGATTAATCAAATTTTGATATATATGCATACTTAATATACACACATATATCTACAGGTATATGTACATTTAAGTACACATATACATATGGATGGATAAACAGATAAATATGTTGTATCCTCCTTTTAGCTCATAAGCCCCATAAATGTCTTTTTAGTTAACTCTGATTTTTTTTGCTATTAGCAATGTAATATATAGAGAAGAGACAATCTCCTATAATAGTAAAAGCATTGTTCTTGGAGCCAGACAATTATAAGATCATAGATTTAGAGGTGGATGGGACCCACCTACCCACAATTCCCTTATTTTATAGGTGAGGATACTGAGCTCCAAAATGTGAAATGACTTGCCCAATACTAGTTTCAAGTCTTGCTTATGACAATATGTATTCTGAACAATATCATTTCTTTAAGGCTCAGTATCCTTACCAACAAATGAGGGGGTTGGAATAAATGACTTTTAAAATTCCATCTATAAAACAAAACAAAAAAACTCCTTCTACATAAAATTCTAGGAATATCTCTCCCACTCTGACCAACAAGACAATATAGGCATGGAAGGATATTTGTTACAACTTAGGAGTCCAGCAAATATGAAAAATAACAAAGAAACACTTCTACCCTCAGGGAAAATACCAAGGAAGCACCTGAAGTTTTAGGTCAAACTAGTTTTGAAGATCACCTATACTTTGCATATATATTGCATGTTAAACTAATTATATTTCTTGAATACAGATTCTGAAGTTAGAGAATTGAAATCAAACATGTTTATTATTTTGCATAATGAAATCTTTCAACCTCCATGGAAAATGAAAGTAACTAATCATCTCTTATCAGAGACGCTCAAATGCCATCCCACCCCCGCCAGTTGTCAGCTCCATTCAAGGAAGCAATGAATTTGGGTTACCTTGGATTTGACAGGAGGCAGCCCAGAAGGTTACATCATTTGAGGTACAGGGAAAAAGACATTAAAAGATGCTTACTGATTGAGCTATAATTATAGGACTTAACTAGCTGGCAATCAAAATACATAATACATCATAACATAGAACTGAAGAAAATAAGAATATGAAAATAAATGTTCCCCAGGCATTAATGAAAAGACTTTTTAGTTGACTGCTTCTCAGCAAATTTTTCCCAAAGAAGTCCTTCTCTGATTCACTGTCAAAAAGTCAAAATACATTTATTTAAGAAGCATCTATGATGTGCCAGATACTGTGCTAAAAATTAAAAATACAAAGAAAAAAATCAGTCCCTCTCCTCAAGGAAATCGTAGTTTAATGAGTGAGATAACATGTAAGCAAATAAGCATAAATAAAATATGTACAGGATTAATTGGAGATAATTAAGGGGAATAGGGGAAAAGCTTCTGCAAAAGGTGGGATTTTAAACAAAAATGGAAAGAATGGAAACAAGCAAGTAGAGAATTACAGGCTTTGGAGAAATGGAGATGGAATGTCATATGTGAGGAACTACAAGTAGGCTGTTACTGGAACACAGAATACATATGGGATCACGTAAGATAATAAGGTGTCACTGGAATTTAGTAAATGATGGGAGGAGACACATGTGATATGATCAGATCTATACTTCAGGATAATTGCTTTGAGAGCAAAGATGAGAATGGATTGGAACAAGGTGACTTGAGGTAAGGAGACCTATTGTAGTTAATTACAATTATATAGCCATGAAGTTATTATGTGTAATGTCCAGACTAACTTCCTGGAGGTCCTCTGGACAGGCTTTAGTCTCAGCAGGATAGTCACCATAAGGATGGTCAGGAATAGAGTCTAAAGTATTAATTGTCTCCTTCACAGTCTGTCTCCTTTATAATCTCTTCACTCTGACTGACTGACTGACTCTGTCCCCATTCTCTCAGCCTCTAAATACCCTATTACAATTACATCTTTACAGCATACTGAGTATGTATGATTTAGAGAACCATTACATCACCATACTAAGTACTAAGTATATGTGAACTAGAGAACCATCATCTCATCAATTCCATTGAGTTAACACCATATTGTAAGTATCCTTGTTTCAAGTATACTTCTCCAGAGTTTTGGCCCTCTACTATTAGGGTCTGCAACACAAAGTGGGCATGAAAAAAACACTCCAAATTATTAATAATAACAGAAATGAAAACTAAAGTAATTCTAAGGGTTTATTTCATATCATCAGATTGAACAAGAATGACTGAAAAAAGGACAGGTGAAGAGGTTATTGGAAAATAGGCATAATGGCTCATGATTGATGGACCTATGAATGGATAAAAAATTCTACAAAGCAACTGGGAATTAATTATTATTATTATGAATTAAACAGTATTTGCACATTCTTAGAATCAAATATATCACTACTAGATCTTTACTGAAAAAGATAATCAAATAAAAAATAAAAAGACTTTTTGAACAAAAAAGCAGTTATTTTTCTGGTGGTAAAAAAAGAAAACAATAACTTGAAACTAAAAACATGTTCATTAACTGAGAAATGGCTAAACAAATTGTGATATATGAATGCAACACAACATTATTATGCTGTATAAATAGGTTATTATAAAGATACATGGAAATACTTGTATGAACTGATGCAGAGTGAAGTCAGAAAAACCAGAAAACTAATTCATACCTTAGCATTAATATTGTAAAAATAAACAATTTTGAAAACCCCTATTTATCAAAGAAGAATGCAATGAGGACAGAACAATTATTTATCAATAATGATAACACTGTGACATTAATCAACATTGAAAGCTAAGAAATGTGATCAACAGAAGAACCCCCCAGGATTCCAGAGGACCAATGAAAAAGCAAGATATCAGGTGAGGGATTCAGGGAAAATAATGAGACATTCTGCCAATGCAGGAATGTTTTTGCTTGACCATGGTGTATTTTTAATTGGGAATTTCTTTTCCTTTTCTGTTTTCCAATAGAATAGAAGATGAGAAAGATTTCTGTTTGTGAAATTAAAATAATGCCACTCAAAAAGAAAGAATATACCTTCATACATGCATGTGTGCATGCATGTGTATGTGTGATATTACAAATGTAGAATTAATTAACAGAACTTGGCAAAAGACTGGATATTTGGGGGACAAGGGAAGTTTGTCCTCATTGCCTATCAGTTTAGGCCATCTTAAAGCATTATTCCTAAAACAATAAACAAGTTAAACAAGCAACAATCTATTCATTGTTATCAAGTATTTTATCATTTCCCTTTCAGTTAAAAGTCTTCCTGGGGTACAGTTGGATTTTGAGAAACATGTGTGTGTGTATGCACACATATACTATACATAAGTATATGTGTATATACCTAATAGGAAGAAACTGAGGCCCAGAGAGAGATTAAGTCACTTGCTCTCTATAGAATGATAATTTCATATTCTCAGAGTACTTGTATGTTCAGATATTTGGTCCAATATTCTTCACTGCAAACAAAACAAAAGAGAGCAATATAGTAGGATATATTAGAGAGGGGGAGAGAGAGAGAGAGAAAGAGAGAGAGACAGAGAGAGAGAGAGAGAAGAGAGAGAGAGAGAGAGAGACAGAGAGAGAGAGACAGAGAGAGAGAGAGAGATTCTATATCTCATTATCATTCATAGGGGAGTCTAGTGTTCTCATAGAGATGAGAAGTTAATTCCTTTGGAAAATACACCATCCCTTTCTATGGAGAATAACTCTTAGGACCTTTCCTGAGTTGTTCTTTGATAATTTGTAATTACAAAGAAAAATTCAGAACTCTGAATCTAGTCATATAGGGAGTAATTAACATCCTATACTAAAGCAGAATGTCATATTTTCCACAACTCATATTCTGAAAGAGAGATATGAGGTACTGAAGAAATGGAGTTGACCCGTCATACCACACAGTAAGTGTCAAAAATAGGACTTAAAACCATGTCTTTCTTCCTCTAATGTACACTAACTAATCACTTTACCACATTGTTTTCTTTCTCACAACTGTCTCAAAATATTTGATTTTCATCCAACCAGTCCAATGTTCTTATCTCACAAAGAAGCAAATTACAGTAAACAGAAGAGAGAGCTGCAATTCTGGGAACACATTCTCACCCATTATGAGGGAATTATGAGCAAACTTTTGCTTGCTGTGCTTCTGTTTTTCTTTTGTTTGTCATGTATTTATATCCCATGTGAATAGAAATTGTGGCCCACATGTATACATAGACTTTCGCAATTCTTTAAAAAAAAAACAACTTTCCTTACACTGACCCTATAAAGTAGGCATTAACATTTCATAAAGAATTAATTTGACATCAGAGAAGTAACATTACTTGTATACAGGGAAACAGTAAAATGCCCCTCCAATTCTGATTTTTTGATAAATTCACCTTATAGAAATATCACCAAAAAATATTTAGAAAGCATCTTCCACTGAAATTATGAAGATGTATAAATAAAGAACAGGACTAATGCAGCCTTTAGCTTCCAAGATTTTACAATGCAATACATATAAAACAGATAGGAATCATTGTATAAATGATATAGAAAAGATAAACCAGACACTAAACTAATAGAAAGACAGTAAAGAGACAAATCAATTCTATGTCAAGCATGATTGTTTGTGAGTCATGCAACTCAAAAAAAAAAAAAAGCATAATTGGATAGTGAAAGAATCAAATGGCAATAAAAGAAGGAGTACTGGATATAGATTTAGAGTAGCAGCATGAATCTTGACATGAATTGTGTCAATTACAGCCTCTGTGAACTCAAACAAATCATTTCCCCTCTTTAGGCCTTCACTTGTTCACCTACAAAAAATGTACATTTGGATTATATGATCTTAAAGACCACAGGAAGCTCTAAATAACATCTTTATTATTAAGTAACTAGAAGAATGCCAGCCAACTCTTAGGAAAACAGAGTCAAGGAAAACTGTCTAATTCTACTTTGATCAATCTAAAAAAATGACATGTAAGACATACGATTCCAGGAAATATTTTAATGATGGAAAAGAGGCAGGACTGGTAAGTGAAGCAACAATGGAAAGGTCAAGGAATTTTAGACATATTTAACTAGGAAATATTATCAAAGACAGGGGCAGAAATGCAATTGGTTAAAAAAAGATTTGGGGCAGTCTGGGACAGACTTTATCACTTTTTCCTTTTATCCAAATATATAAATCTGCTGGAATGGATATTAGATTCAGATCTGACTACTACATTTTAAATGACATATAAATAAATTTGAGCTTGCACAGGGAAATATTATCTGGAGAATATGGGGGCTTGAAAACATGCTATTTGTTTAAGAAATTGAATGGGTTTAGTCTGGAAGGCAAAGATAATGGATACACAAGAGTTGTTTTCAAATAATTCCAAAGCCCAGATATGAGAAGAGTTGGCTTGTGGCACATAGTTGATACTTTAAAATGCTACTGAATTATTATTCCAGTTGGGCCTAGAGGGAAAAATTAGTAGCAGTAGAATAAAAGTGGTAGAAGAATATGCCTTATTGCATTTAAGGAATATTTCTTATTTGAATAGACTGGTCTCAGGATAAGACTCCAACCCAGGTGAATCAACATCACAAATACTTGCCTTAGAAGCTGAAGAAAAATCAGAGACAACATATTGAATTTAAATAATAAGTATATTTTCATCATTTCCACAATTCTTATGATTTTCATGTACATGGAAGATGTTCCCTGGGTATCTTTTTCTATAATGTACTGAGCTATGCATAAGTGATAATTTTAGTGATTTCTTCAAGTCTCTATAATAGGCAGGTGAACTTTTTCAGAAAAAGTGTATTCTGATAAAAAGATATAAAGTTTTACTTACTTTAACACCTATCATTACCACTTAATGTTTGGCTTATTAACATCCATTTATCATCAAAGTCCTCAATTCTCAGCCAATTCTCAATTAGTAAGAACTTTTATTAAGTATACCCTATTCATACAGCTTCATAAAATTATAGAGTTGAAAGGGACCCCAGCAACCATTTCATTCAACCCTGACCAAAACACGTCCATCATCTACAAAACTGCCAAGCACTTGTCATCTAGCTTCAACCCCAAGACCTTCAAAAATGGGAAACTTCCTATACCAATATACCGATTCTAATGCTGACCAGCTCTAATTTTAGGAAGTTTTTTATAATGTTGAACTGAAGCTGTGGCTTTATAGTCCTTTCTCCATCCCCTGTGGGAATTAGTTTTCTTTGGGACTAAGCAAAAGTTTTGATTTCAGATGCTATCTCTTCTTTCACAATACTAATTGTATTAACTCCCCTGAAATATAGTTACTTCTTTATTAATGATTAAGTATATGATATTAACTTCAAAGTTAAAATTTGAAAATGTGCTACCATCACAGTTATGACTTCGTTTATTTACGCATGCTAAATCCAAGATCTGTTTAAAAGTAAATTAGCAGATTTTGATTGGTTTAGTCTTTTCAGGTTCATTCATCAACTGAGTTGCTTCCCGCCCCACCAAGATTTAAAGTAGAATTCTGAAATACTAAAAATCTCTGGTATAATCACAGAATATGTTCTTAAGAATCATGGAATCATAGAATGGCAGTATGTCAGGACAACTTAGAAATAATCTAGTCGAGTGTTTTATTTTTACAAAGGAAGAAAATGAAAACTATACAATCATAGTTGCAAATTATACATAGGAATATTAAGCATTAAAATACAGTTCTGGGCCAGTATCTTGGCACACCTTAAGAACATTATTTGTTAAAAAGAGCTCAAGTTGGAGCAAAAATAATACTCTTTTTCTCTCTCTCTTTCTCTTATAGATATATATTATTAATTCTACTGTAAATATAGACAACCTTATATGATTAGGATTAAAATAGTTCTCACTATAAAAAGACTCAAGCCTAGTTTACATAAGAAATTAATAGATTCAGTCAAATTCATTCATTGAAAAATTTATTATGCATGGTCTATGTGCCACTAAAAGAGATATAAGTAATTAAGATAAGGCCTCTGCCTTCAAGAACTTTGCAGTGACTCTCCAGTCAAGATGAAATTGTATTCTATATCTTTGTTTTCTGAAGGGAAGGAAATCTTAGAATGCATAATCCATCCAAAAGGAGAAGAATGGGAAATTTTTGGAGATGCAGCCAGTGGTGCAGAAGATAGAGTACTGATCCTGGAATGAGCAAGACCCTCTTTCAATTCTGACCTTAGACACTACCTAGCTGTGCAAGTTACTTCATCCCTGTTTTTCTGTTTCCTGAGCTGTAAAATGGTGATAATAATAGCATTTATATTGCAGAACTGTTGTGGGGGGTCAAATGTTTGTACAAAGTACTTATTAGCACAGTGTCTGGAACATAATACGTGATATATAAATACTTTTTTTTTTTTTGATTCCCACTTGTTTTAAGTTGTGCCTTTAAAAAGAGGTAAGATTCACTTATCTAGAAAATACACTTACACACATTTTCAGTCTATTCATTATCTGACAAGTTGAGTGACTGGCCAATCACAGGCTTTTAGTAAATGTTTATTAATGGGAAAAATGAAATATGAATAAAATAAATATCTATTAAACTGATATTAACTCAATAAGAGACTAGATGACCATAGAATCATTGACTATTAAAGCTTTAGATTAAGGCAAGCCATTCAAATCAAGAGAGCCCTGAATAACTTTTCTAATAAATTGATCAAATAAGATAACATATATAGAATACTTTGCAAATCCTAAAATGATATATAAATGCTATCTACAATTAGCATTGTCATCATTATGACCTCACTTTGTCTTGACAATATCCAGGATCAAGAAATACGTATTAAGTACATAATAAACATTGATTATATGCTAAGTTCTAGAGTAATTCATTATTGGGGTTTTATTGGCAAAGACACTGGAATGTTTTGTCATTTCCTCTTCAAGCTCATTTTGCAGATGAAGAAACTGAAGGAAATAGGATTAAGTGATTTGCTCATCACAACTAATAAAGTCTGAGGTCAGATTGAAATCAGGAAGACAGATCTTTTTTTTTTTTTTTTAATTAAAGATTTTTATTTTCAAAACATATACATAAGTAATTTTCAACATTCACTCTTCCAAAACATTGTATTCCACATTTTTTACCTTCCTTCCCTCTACTCCCTCCTCTTGATGGCAAAAAATCCAATATATGTTAAGCATGTGCAATTCTTCTATACATATAGGAAGATGGATCTTTCTAACTCCAAGTCTAACACTCTATTCCCTGAGCCACTTAGCTGACTACATAAGACATATTCCCTGCTATTAAAAACATGAAGTCTAGAGGTAAATAGGGACTGAAGTGAAAAATTCATGAATGCCTATGATAAAAATAAAATGGGGTAAACTGAATGTAGTTGAGCATTAAATGTTCTTAATACTATTCTTTCTTAACCATGTCTTTCTCTCTATTCACAGGGCCACCAATCCAGTTCAGATCCTCATTAATTCTTTCTGGTGCTACTGTAATAGCTTTCTGATTGGTCTGTCTAGTTTCAAGTGTTTAATTCTCTTCAAATCTATTTCCCACAAGGTGACTTCCTTAAATGAACCTATCAATCACCCAATAAATATTTTAATATTTAATAATTTTAATAATACTTAAATTAAATAATATAACAAAAATAATTTAAATTATACCTTTACATATACAAAGTATACTTCTTTGCAAAAGGGAAGCAAATATAACACAGCAGAAAGAACTCTAGAATTAGAATTGGAAGATGCGTAAAATTCTGTTCTTATCACTATTTGTATCATTTGGGGCAAGTCATTTAAACCTTCCAAGATTCACTCTTTTCAACTTTTAATTAAAATGGTTGGACTAAATGGTTTCTAAGATCGCTTCTGCCTCAAGCTTAGTGATCCTGTGATTAGATAACCTCTAAGGTTTCTTTCAATTCTAAAAATATGAGCCCATGATCAATGGTCAACCAAAAAATCCCTGTCTGTCATTCAGGGCTAGTTTCATAACTTTAAATCTGTGATCATCTTAACTATTAAAAATTTCAGAGTTCAAAAGAGTTGCGTCCATGAATTCAGAGTGAAAGGTGGAAGTGAGGAAAAAGACTGATTAATTTATAAAAAATGCGTTTTTGTCTGTTATCTGTCTATTATTCAGGCAAGCAGAATTACATGACCTACATTTTCCAGAAAATTTTTTATTATCTAATTTATTTTTCTCTTATAGACAGTCATGTATCCTTTTATATCTAGAAATATCTTTATATCTATAGAGAAAACTCTAAATATAAACAAGTAAAAGCTCAAATCAGAAGATCTGTTCCAAATTAACCTACCTTCATATTAAAAATAGAATGCATAATACAGAGAGATAAATGTATTAGTGGGGTAAGGAAAAAGCTGAGAAGAAAAAAAAAAATTCAAGAAAGGATGAGGAAGAGAATCCAGCACTGGGTTTCAAATATTTGATTAAACAAAAGCAAAACAACTCATTTACTGATGCTTCACATTCACAAAGTGTTGCCCAAATGCAAAGGTGATTTTGTTTGTATCCTTCATCTTTTTGATCTTTATTCTTATCTCTATGATATCATATAATGTACTGCTATAACTAATATATTGTTGGTGAAGCTATAAATTGGCACAACTATGCTGGAATGTAACTTGTAAATCCAAGAACAAATATGATTAATATACTGATATGTGTGTGTGTGTGTGTATATATATATATATATGTATATATATATATAACTATAAAGATATGTATGTGTGTATATATATATATATAACTATGTATACATATAGTTTTATATATAATAACATATATAATTTTATATATGTATATATAGTTATATATACACATATATAGTTATGTATAGTTACATATATATCTAGTTGTATATATAGTTATATATATACACACACATATAGCTATATATACACATATATGTCACCATATATTTATGTATATATATATATATATATATATATATACATATATATTAATATGTTGTAACACATTTGATAGAAACGGAATTAAAAAAAAACACAATAGATGCTCATGAACTAGAGAATGGCTAAATAAATATTTCCACATAAATGTAATAGAAATTAGTAATAATGTGATATAAGAAATAATGAATATAAATTCAGAGACGCATGTAAAGATATATGTGAATTGATGAACCAGGAAAACATGTACAGAGAGAAAAACATTAAAATGGAAAAAACAACAAACCAATGAAAACAGAATATTATGAAATTATAATGACCAAATTTGACCTCAAAGAAGATATATAAGATGATATTTTTCCTTATTCCTTGGTTGAGGGTGGAAGGCAAGAAGTCTGTGGGTAAAAATTCATAGTTAAAATCTGTTAATTTTATTGATACTTTATTAATCTATTTCTCTAATTTATTTTAAGGTTTGGCTTTCACAGACAAAGTAAGGGAGTAATAAAAGTGATATAAAAGATTGTTCAAAAATTTATGTATAAAAGATCAAGACTTTGATCTTAGAATGATCTTAGAAATTAATCCTACTCGCATTTTATAGATGAAGAAACTGAAACTCAGAGAGGGAAGTTAAAGGGCAGGAATTCAGTATGATTGATTTAATCCTACAAAAGGTGTTAACTCAGTGGAATTGATAAGACAATGGCTATCTAATTTAGCATGTGAGTTCTCTAATTCAGTATGATTAAACTTACAACAAATAATAGTTCCCTAGTGATATAATGATTGGTTTATACTCAGTATACTGTAATGTTGTGATTGTAATAGAGCATATAAACTGGGAAAAACTCAGCCAGAGACAGACTTCAAGATAGAGACCCTCGTAGTGGTCCCCCTGCCCCTGTACTGAAACCAAGACTCATTCCAGAGGGCCTCCAGAAAGCTAGCTGGGCCCCAGGCAAAGGAGACAGACATGCAGGAGATAATAAAGACTTTGGACTTTATCCCTGACTATTCTCATTGTGATTACTCTGCTAAAAGGAAGGCTGGTCCCCAGACCTCCAGAAAGCTAACCAGAACCTTACAAGGAAAGGACCTACTTAACCACATCCATGAGACTATCAGAAGCAGGAACTTTCATTCCAATCTAGTCCTCTGTTTCCTAGTGTTTGTCCTTCTCAGTACAGCATACTTGTCATGATATATTTCCCCCCATTTTTAGAGAAGGTAACTGAATCGTAGAAGGTTTAAGTGACCTGCCCAAGGTTATATTTCTATAAAGTGACCAGGACTCAAACTCAGGTATTCCAATGATACCACATTCCTTCCATGACTCTAGGCTGCTCCTGCAGTAAATCCCATGGACAGCATAAAAAGAAAACCCAAAAGTAGCCAGCAGGCGATGGCGTTTGTCCTAAACAAACACAAAGGTTCAGAAGTATATCCATATACATCAGGAATATAATAGAACCCTTTCTTAACAAGAATAGCAAGAACTCACAGACACTCTTTAAAGATTAAAATTCTGGCTCTTTCATCAATTTCTCAAACAAATTTCACTTCTGAAATACAAAGACTGGTGATAGTGTGGTTCAGATTGCTAGTGTGGGCTTTGCTGGTGCCCACTTCCCTTGATCTTTTATCTTTGCAGAGGAATCCCTCTGGCTTCAGCAGTTTTCCTTAAATTGCTACTGTTGCCCCCTACCCCTGCCCCCAATTAAATCACCCTCTGACAGCAGCAAATTTCTTAGGATTTATTTCTTTTTATTCTGTCAGAAAGTTAACAAGATGCAGCAGGCAACAAAATAAATCATGCTAACATCCATCAGTCAGTGCCCACCCACCCTCACCAGTGCCATCGGACCATGGGATGGAAAATGCCAGCCATTCTAAAGAAGCCTTGATGGAAGATTTTACAGCATTTTACATGGTAATCTGTTCTGAGAATGAGCAAAACAGGGATACCAGAAACTCTCCTCCTGCCTCCATTAAGCTAATTCAGCTTCAGACCTTATATTCAGCACAAGTTGCCTAGCCCACCTTCCCTGAAGTAGAAAATGGAATGCTTTGAGCTGGCTGCTGATATAATCCCCAATCCAGCAACTCAGAGCCTGTCACTTTATGAAGGGGGAGAAATGAGAGAGCTGTGTCTGTCTCAAAAGCACCTCCTTGCCCTTGATGGGAGAGTAAATGTGCCAGTTACATCTGATGACTGACATTTCTTGAATCTGCCTTTTCACGTGCTCAGGGAACCCTGGGACTCCCCAGTCTCAGCCAGGCCTGGGGGAGAGTTGTTTTGGCAGGGCAGATGAGGTAATTTGATATTGGTGTTTTGCTTCACCAGTTCCTCCATTCAGCATAAAAGAAAGCAATCTTAGGACAGTTAAAACCCAAATTCTGGGAGGCAACTTATTATAGCTCCTCACATACATATCTGGCAAAAGCTCATAACTCTCAACCAATAAACACAGAAGATTGCTTCCGCAAAAGGCAGGGGAAAGAAGCCTGGAGCCCTGCAGCTGGTTAAGGGGGGTGGGAGGGAAACTTCTAGGAAGAATGCAGTTTCAATTTTCATAGGATTTAGAGCTGGAAGAGACCTTATAGATCTTTTAGTCCAAAAATCTCATTTTGTGGATGAGAAAATGGAGTCCCAGACAAGGTAAATAATGTATCCAAGGTCATGTAACTGGAAATTGCAGAGACAGAAATGATTCAGCTCTCCAATCAATCAATCAGTCAATCAACCAACCAAGCATTTATTAAGTACATACTACATTCTAGGGTCTATACCAAGCACTGAGTCAACAAAGATAAAAATGGAAGATTCCCAAAGAGGTTAGTTACATTCTTCAGACTGTAAGTAAGAAAGTATCATGGAAAAGATACTGGGCTTGTCATCAGAAGTACGCATAGTTTGTACCTTATCTCTGGTACTTCTTTTAGCTATATTATATGTATATAAGTTAGACAATTTTTCCAGGCCTTGGTTTTCTCATCTTTAAAATGGAATGAATGATACAGCACTCAAGAATTTTTCTACCATGCCCCAGCTTTTTCCAGAAGTTTCACTCAAGCCCAGGAATTCACACATAAAAAAGTATGGTCTACCTCAATGGCTTCTCAATCCAATTGAATGGTTCTCCCAGAAACTTCATTTATAGAGGGTACCCAGATCAATTACATCTCATTCCTACCTAAGTTATATACCTGACTTCCTCTATTATACCCTGAAGTGAGATATCTTCTCCCCACCCTCATTTTCATCTTTTTAAAAAATATATTGGCTTCTTTTATTAGATTGTAAACCTCTTGAGGGCAGGGATTATCTTTCCCTCTACTAGGTTTGTATCACAAGAATTTAGCACAGTTCTTGGTGCAGATTAGGGATTTAATAAATATTTGCTGGCTGACTTTTGACTGATTGACATACTTTAGAAGTTTCTTGTATGGATCAAATAAAAGCATGTAAATAGATTCAAAAAACTTTAAAATACCAAACAAATTCCAGTTATTTAATTACATTTCCATTATGCCACATTTTCTCCCATAACACATATGGAGAAGTAATTTTTGTATAACTGCAAGAATGCGAAGTGGCAATGACCAGATTCATTCTACCTCCATCTATTCTTGCAAAGTGAAACTCCAGATTCAGCTTGATAGCTCTATTTCTGCCTTGCAAAGGCATGATAAAAGAGATGAAAGAAATCTCTTTATTCTACCTTAACTACTGGTAGGTCTAGGAGAGTTGCTAGTAAGGAGAAAAACAAAGCAGATTTGTTCTAAGGAACTTTGACTGGGTTAGCTGAGTGGTGATCAAGATGCTTCATAAAAGAGGTGTGATATTTTTGAAGATACTAACTAGTTTACAAAAGACTTGGAAATACCCACTTTCTGGAATTTACTGCCTAGCTACTACATCTTGGACGAGAAGTAGATAGCATCATCAGCTCAGTGGAAAAAACAGAGAAGCAGATGACAGCAGTAGGAAAGCAGAAGGTGTTCCAGAAGCCATCCAGAATATGCATGTAGTAATTTATGTCATAATATGATCCTGTATGTGGGGGGAATTTTGGGAGGAAAGAAGGAAGGAAGGAAGGATGGAAGGAAGGAAGCAAGGAAGGAAGGGAGAGAGAGGGAAGGAGACAGGATGAAAGAAAGAGAGAAAAAGAAGGACAGTAAGGAAGGGAGAAAAAGAAAGACAGAAAGAGAAAGAAAGGAAGGAAGAAAGAAAGAAAGGAAGAAGGAAAGAAAGAAAGAAAGAAAGAAAGAAAGAAAGAAAGAAAGAAAGAAAGAAAGAAAGAAAGAAAGGAAGGAAGGAAGGAAGGAAGGAAGGAAGAAGGAAGGAAGGAAGGAAGGAAGGAAGAAAGAAAAAAGAAAGAAAGAAAGAAAGAAAGGAAGGAAGGAAGGAAGGAAGGAAGAAGGAAGGAAGAAAGAAAGGAAGGAAGGAAAAGAGGGAAGGAAGGAAGGAAGGAAGGAAGGAAGAAAGAAGAAAGAAAGAAAGAAAGAAAGAAAGAAAGGAAGGAAGGAAGGAAGGAAGGAAGGAAGGAAGGAAAGAAGAAAAAAAGAAAGGAAGAAAGAAAGAAAAAAAGAAAGAAGGGAGGAAGGAAGGAAAAGAGGGAAGGAAGGAGGGAAAGAGGGAAGGAAGGAAGGAAGGAAGGAAGGAAGGAAGGAAGGAAGGGAGAAAGAGAGAGAGAGGGAGGGAGGGAAAGAGGGAAAGGAGGAGGGAAGGAGGGAAGGACATAGTGAGGGAGGGAAGAAGGAAGGAAGTTAATATTATATAAGTGTTCATGAACTGTGGCTTAGAATGGATTTTAACTCAAAATGTCTTAACCCTAAATTTATCTTTTAGGAGTCCAAGTTGAAGGAATATGTACTACTTCTGACAATGCAACCATTTCTGCTGTGGCAGTAGTAGTTCCTCCACATACCGATTTCAACAACAGCAATGATTATATAGCATTTTGAGGTTTGCAAAATGCTCTACAAGTTTTGCCTAACTTTATCATCATAATTACCCTGTAGGGTAGGTGCTCGTTATTGTTATACCCATTTTACAAATAGGGAAACTAAACCTTAGAGAGTGACTTTCTTTAGACCACATAGCTAGTGACTGTCTGAGATCACATTTGAACTCAAGATTCACCTGACTCCAAATCCAGAGCTCTATCCACTGTACTATCTCCTTGTCTCTAAATCTTCTTAAATTCACCACATAGACTTGCAAAACAATTTTTTTTCCCCTCGGAGGAAAAAAAAAATGTTTTCTTAACTCTGGATAAGTATTGAAGCATTAAGTCTCTACCAATAATCTAAAAAGTAGGTTCTGAGCGACAGCACACATTAACTGTATAAGCAAACAGAATATTAAATTGTCCCTCTTAGCCTGGTCTTTCAGAGACATTTTTCGTTTTCTTATTTTTTGGTGTTATTCTCAAATCTACAAACCAACATCAAGCTACCAAATGATGAAGATGATGATGATAACATACATTGAACTATGGCAATCAAACTGAAACACAAAAGATCTACAGAGATTTAAGAGGAAAATTACAAGGATTTAGTATCACCAATCTGAAAGCAGCACAGAAGACCTGTCCCCTTGAGGAAATTGCAAATTTCTGTTCAAAATATTTAAATAAGGTTTATGATTCAAGTAAAGGAAAAGCTGCTTCTTCAAGGCTTCAACAATATCACTTGTATACTAGAAATAGATGAGGTCATAAACACACACACACATACCTATGGAACTGAAGTGTACTAATGAGTACAGGCCTCAGCACCCATCTGTTTCTTGCCTTTTGCTGGGGTAAGTGCTTTTACATTTAAAATCTGACCACATAGGGAATTTTATCCCCATGTTTTAAACAAAACAAAACAAAAGAATCCCTAGTTTTTTTCAAGGCTCAGCTCAGATCCCTTTTCTGCTCCCCCTTGTTGTTAGAAGTCTCTCCTTCCTTAAATTATCTTGAATTTTACTAATCATTTTATATGCAGCATCTCCTCAAGAATATGTGTGTGTGTATATATATATATATAAGCTTTTTGAGCACAAAGACATGCATTTCTTGTCTCTCTATCTCTAATGTCTAAAACAGGATTTTATACATAGTAGAAAATATGTATTGGAACAGAACATAAAATTCTACTTTCATAGAATATTGATGATCTTGTCCTAAGTATTTAGGCAGCCACTCCATATGTCCAAACAAGCAAATGGTCATTCATTTATTTCTTAGCCCCACGTGTTCAGGGGTCCTTTTCCCCTTTCATTTTAACATAGTCTTTCCACTTCCAAAATAACAAACCAGAATTCCTTTCTGACTCCACAAATCTGCTTCTCTTATTTCTCTTCATTTTTAGATCCATTTTCTGGTATATTTTTGTTTGTTTTTCTTTTCTAAAAGCCACAAAATTTCAGAGTGAGAAGAGACCTTACTGTCCTACTATCTAGCACGTATTCAAAAAAGAATACCCACTATCACATCCCACAAGATATAACCTTCAACTGAAAATGTCCAGTGTGGGGAAACTATAACTTCCCAAGCAATCAATATCTATTTCAGAATTGTGTCCTAAGGAACACTCCATTCTCCAATTTAATGGTGATCACTGACCCCTTATATGACCATCAGGAAAGAGCAAGAACTTGTCTGCCCAGGCATAATGTTCACACTGGTATATCCCATGTCTCTGCCAATTTCCATCTCTTTTTCAAGAACTAATAATCAATCAACATTACTATTACTACTGTGAAGGACATGAAAAGCTACTTCTCCATGGCTCTACTTGGAATCCTTTTGATTCTGAATGATAGTCAGTCTGTCTAGAACAAAGGTCCCTTTCAGTAGCTCCCATTCTTCTTGTGTCCACAACCTATTCCACTTTGCATTCCCTTTGTGCCCCCTGGAAACTCTTTTCTATACTTAACATGTTGTCTTTCAATTTGACTTCATCCCAGAAATTGCTTTGCATATATTTTGTAGTTATTTTGTATATAGATCTTTATCCACACAGTTCCCCTCCCAATAGAATGCAAAATCCTTAAGGGTAAGAACTATTTTTTTTTTTTTGCCTTCTCAACAGGCATCAGTGGGCCATATTGGACAGAGAGGTAGCCTTGGACCTGAGTAATATTCTACTTTTGACCCACACTGGCTGAACTGTCCCTGGGCAAACCACTCAATGCTCAACGTTCTAGGCATTTATATGAAAGACTCTTAAGTGGAAGAAAAGGGGCTGGCTTACAGTGGTAGAGGGAATGTCCTCATCAGGAGTTTCTACCAATGAAATTATAGGTCTAAGCCTTATGCCTCAGTCCATTCCATTTCAATACCCAAAATATAGTAAATGATAATTAGTGCTTAATAAATTACTGCTAGATTAGATAAAATTTATATTTTAGAAGCAAGGTGGCAGAATAGATAGAATTCTAGGTACAGGATCAAGAAGGCCTAAATCCAAATCCTGTCATTGACACATAACAGACATGTAGGCCAGGGTGAGTCATTTAACTTCTATATAATTCAGGAGAATCCTTAAATTACAGATCCTTATTCCACGATTTTTTAAACATTCCCTCCTTGTTCAAATAATCAAATGTATGGCGTCCAGAAAAATATCCTATTTAATGAGAACTGCTTAAACAATGATAAAGCAGTTAGGCAGAAATTAGGTTTTACATTATTATATTATATACATATATATTATTATATTTATTATATTATTTTATAATGTGAACCACAATAAATTCAAAATGAATGTGTGGCTTGAATATGAAAGATTATACTCTTAAAAATTAAAGCAGCTATGTGGACACAGTGTAAAGAATGCTGGTCCTAAAGTCATGAGGATCTGAGTTCCAATTTGGCCTCAAGCACTTATTATATGACTCTGGGCAAGTCACTTAAATCCTGTTTGCCTCAGTTTTTTCATCTGTCAAGTAAGATAGAGAAAGAAATGACAAAGTACTTCAGTATCTTTACTAAGAAAACCCCAAATGAGGTTATGAAGTCAGACATGAATGAAAAAATGACTGAACAAGGACAATTAAAAATTAGAAAAGGACAAGATCAAGTCCTACAGCTATGCCTTCAGGAAAAACTCTTAACTAAACAAGGGATAGCGGTGGTAATAAAAGAGTGAGAATATTTCAATTGCATTTAAAAAAAAGCTTTCAAATTAACAAATTCAATGCAACTAGGATAAGGAGGGAAACTTTCCATAAAGAAAACATCTCTGCATCAAATTACTTTGATCATGGTCTGATATCCAAGATACTTGGAGGATTAACACAGATGAGATCAAGAGACATTTTCTAGTGGATAAGAGGCCAAAAGATATCAGCACAGAATTTCTCAAAGATATGCAAAATATTAATAGACATGAAAATATTTTTAAAAAAATTATTAATAAGAAAAATTCTAATAAAAAATAAACCTAGGCTTGACCTTATACTCAGCAATGACAATGATAACAAAAAAAAAAAAAAAACTGGTAATAGTTGATGCTGGAAAAGCTGTATAAAGATATAGAGATAGGTATGGTAATGCAGTTAGTGCAACTATTGATTGATTTAGCCATTCTTAAAAAAAAAGTATTTCTGAGAGAGAGGAGGAGGGAGAGACAAAAGAAGGAGAGAGAGAGAGAGAGAGAGAAAGTAAGGGAGAGAGAGAGAGAGAGAGAGAGAGAGCTAGCGCTATGTCTTTAAACTAGACATCCCACCTCTAGATTACCTTAAAAAGGTGAAGGACATAAAGTTCACTGACTTATTAGGGAATGGCCTTTTTTTTTTTTTTGTCATTTATGGGTTTTGGAAGAAGAAATCTAAGAGAAGAAAAGAAGCTAAACATTTGCAGATTTGACTACCCTCTTGTGGCTACAGACCATAGCACATCTATTTTAAAAAGATTGCTTTGCCTTATATTTCCTACAAAAAGAGGATCAGCCCTTCCAGCTATTTTGCACTATACCTTCCAAATTACTTTGGGTATGTTTGGTATTTACTGTTCTGTGAACATATCTTTTTTCTTCTTTAGAGTGTAAGCTACTTGAGTGCTGAGGATATTTTTTTCCTTTTCCTTTTTCTTCTTCTTCTTCTTCTTTTTTTTTTTTTTGTTTGTTTGTTTTTGGTTTTTTGGTAGGGTTGATATTCCCAGTACCTAGCATAGTTTCAAGCACATAGTATATACTTGTTGAGTGAATGAATGTGATCACCTTATGCATATGTGCCAAAGATGGCTGGTAGCTCAGACAGATGCCATCTGGTGACTAATTCAAATGCTATACTCAACAAATTAAACTGGATTGGTCTAGTAACAGGTCTTCCTTTAGGTTTAAGAACGTTTCAGTCTCTTTCTTAAACATTTCTTCTTTTTTGAGCTGAAAAAGCATATCACATTTATATTTACAGTCAGAAAGTCCCTCAAAGATAATGTGGTCTAAAATTTCAATTTGACAGATTAGAAAAGTAAGACCACAAAGAGAACACAGACAACTCTCCAAAAATCACACAGGTAAAAAAGTACAAAGTATATCGAACCTAAGCCTCTTGACTCCTAATCCAATAACATTTCCATAATAAGAAAGGGACATTAGAGTAGAGGTCTGATTGTTTACATTCTTAACTGGGCTGAAAAAAAGTCATTTTCGTGTTTCTATAAGTAATAGTGCAGTAGATACAAAGCTGGATATGAAGTCAGGAAGATATCAGTTGAAATCTGGCTTCTGACCTTTAAAGAACTAAGTTGCCTTGGAAAAGTAATTTAATCTCATTCTGTCTCAGTTTCCTCAACTATTTAATGGTGATAACAATGGCACCTACTTCCCAAGATTGTTATAAGGATCAAATCAACAGACTAGAATTGGGCATATAAATGTTATTATTATTATTACATAATATTGTTGTTTAAGAATTCAAGGCTATGGAAAGGCTTACATGAACTGATGCTGAGTGAGGTGAGCAGAACCAAGAGAACACTGTACATAGAAATAAGAAGATTATGTGATCAACTGTGATGAACTTGTGTCTTTTTAACAAGGAGATCATTCAAGGCAATCACAATAGATTTTTGATGGAAAGAGTTATCTGCATCCAGAGAGAGAACTATGGAAACTGAATATGGATCAAAGCATTGTATTTTCACCTTATTTTTGTTGTGATTATTGTTTGTATGCTTATTTTTTAAATCATATTTTTCCTTTCCCTTTTTGATCTGATTTTTCTTGTACAGAATGACAAATATGGAAATAAGTTTGAAAAAACTGCACATATTTAACCTATATAGGATTGCTTGCTGTCTATAGGGAGAGGGGGGCGGAGGGAAGAAAGGAGAAAAATTTGAAACACAAGGTTTTGCAAAGGTGAATGACAAATACTGCCTTTGCATGCATTTGACCAATAAAAAGCTATTAAAATGAAAAAAAAATTAATGTTAAGAGAGGATATTCGGTTTGTCTAAAGTTCTACACACAGAAAACAGCTGATTCTGAAATGTGACTGGTATTCTAAATCTAAAATCAAAGCTCAACAATATTAATGTATGCTCTCTGTTCTTAATTTTCAAGGAAAGGGAGAATGGTATGTGAACATTTAAAAAATGTTTCTGTTGTGATAATTCACTTTCTCAAAACCTTAAAAGCAAATTACTTATAAGCCAATGCTACAATCAAGTTGTCCCACTTCCTGGGAAAGGATATATGTATTCAAAGATCTTATGACAAAACAGAGTCTCCCTCACTATATTCTTCTTTCTCTAACCTTAATCCCACACCCATTCTTCCTGACAGATGGGCTAGTCTTTCAGATTACATTTACAATTAATGATAATTTACACAGGAAAAGTTTCATTTACATAAATCTTTGATAGAGAACAGACCCGTCTGGATTTAGGCTATATCTGTCAAGGCCATATTTCTCTCAAACACTTCTTGCTAATCTCTGGGCACGGAAGGTGATACATAATTCACAAGCACTCAAATCACTGCCAAACTCTTCCTTGTGTTTTTATTAGCTCAGGCTCTTGTACTCTATAGGATGAACCTATGAAATCTCTTCCACAAGACCCAGTTGTCCCAAAACTAAGGATTCTCAGCTACTTCCACCATCTAGTGCCCAAAGAAAGGAAGTGCAGATTCTTTAACTAAGGTCTTGAAAGTTATTTTTTCTCCTAAAACTGTACATTCAACCCAAAAGTAAGACAGTAACCATCATTTCTGAAGAGGAAATAGATGTAGTTAAAAAAACAAATTACACAAGGGTCAATAAGTATGGTAATGATAACTGGCATTTATATACATGTCAAAGTATGCACATAATTCCACATAACAAAAACCATTGGAGATACATAGTATTATAACATTATTAACTCTATTTTAGAAATTAGTAAAAGAGATTCACTTAAGTTCAAATCTGGCCTCAGACACTTACTAACTATGTAAGACCCCTAGGTAATCCATTTAACCCTGTTTGGTTCAGTGTTCTCATCTGTAAAATGAGTTGGAGAAGGAAATGGCCAAGCACTCCAGTATCTTTGCCAAGAAAACCCAAATGGGATCATGGAGAGTTGTTCACAACTGAAATAAATGAACAAGACTATATATATATATATATATATATAGACACTGTGGAACAATCTTGAAAGGATGCTGATCAAAATCAGGAAACACTGAAGATGGATGAAAGGAAGTGAGGTTAGAGAAAAAAGCCTTTGAATTAGCTGCTATAAAGCCATTGACAACTTTTGACAGAGTATTTCATTTAAATTGACTAATTAGTAAGTAAGCCAGAATACAGGGAGATAGGGAGTATATGGTAAGTGAGTGGAAAGTTGGTTGAAATAGCTTCTGAGAATCCTTCTGAAGCTGAGATCCCATAATTCTATATTACTTACTATATGTATCAAGAACCCACTAAATATAAAGACATAGTTTCTCCTTTCAAGAAACATGCAATTTTGTTAAGGAAGAATATCTATCACACAAAACATGGAAAAATTATCCAAACGTACCAAATTATGTGAAAGTAACATCAAATGTAATTTGAGACTAGAAAATAAAGAGAACATTGTAAACTAAAATAGTATAAAAATAAGAGCATCTAAAGATTAGTTCCTAGTAATCCTCCCTGCAGGTGTTATGGAAGCAAAAGCATCCCTTCCAAAGATGCTACAGAATATTCTGGTTGAAAGAGAAGTGCTCTAGTTCTCCTAGGAGAATCTTTCCTTGATTTCTGCTTTAAGATTGTGTGCCAATTGTCCAAAGAGCAGTCTAATTAGTTGTTCATCACCAGGAGTTTGGTTAACAATGGATTATTTTTTCAGCCACTATTACTCATTCATCTACTGAAATGTCAAAGGGTCATAGAAGGAATAGACATGCCTACAAAATTATAGATTCTTGAAGTAATAAAAGCAAGTTTTCTTGGATGGGATAGACTCAGATAATTAAACTTCCTTGAAAGCCATTCATCTAACTGCGTTATCAATATTCATGTCTTTACACTAAGTTTCATTGATTCAAGAATTATATAAAATTTATTTTTGCTTGGTACTTAGCACATAGTATACACTTTTAATCAACTTTTATTCAACGTGGTGGAAAACCCAGGAAGCTTGGGGTAGATAAAGATTGCACTTGAAATATGGAATATTATGACCTATTTATCCCCAGGTACCTACTAGCTATCTGAAGATGAACAAGTTACATATCCTGTTCCTTATCTCTTCCTTATCTGTTTAATAAGAATAAGTTTAATTTCCCTCACTACCTCACAGGTTTGCTGTGAGAAAAGGGCTTTATAAACCTTTGAAGCTATAGGTAAATGTGAGTTGTAGGGTTTCATATTTTAAGGACACTAATATACTAAATGGTATTCATTAGAAGATACTTAGATTGTTAAGGGACTTGGAGATCCTGACATCTAAGGAAAAGCTGAAAAAACAAGTATGTTTAGACTGAAAAAGAGAAAGTTATGGAGTAGGACAGGGAGAATTGGATAGCTATCTTCAAGTATTTCTGGGACTGTCAGATTGGGTCTGTCAATGGGTAGAGCATGTTGAAAGGCAAATTTAGGATTATATAAAAGAAAAAAGGGCCATTTGAACTATTCCAATTATGGAATGGACTGCCCCAAAAAGTGGTGGTGGGTTCATCCTGCCAGGAAGATTTTAAGCAAAGGTAAAGGAGGAAGACAAAAACACAAAGCATACAGAGAAGGTGGAAAAAGAGGAGAGGAGAAAGAATATTAAAATAATGAAGTACATTGTTCAGGGCTTGAAAATTTTAAAAACATTTTATATGCATTCTCTTATTTGAGCCTCACAATAGCCTTATGAAATAGATACTACAGGTATTATCATCCATATTTGCTGTCAGGAAACTGAGGCTAGAGAGGTAAAATCACTTGCCCAAAATCATACAAATAATCTGGATCCAGGTAAGGTTAAAATTTAGGGTTTTTTAAATCTTAACTTGATGCTTCACTCACTATTCTTTGCTGCCTTTTAAGATGTCAGTCGTTTAGAAGATTTTTTTCATGTGTAAAAATGTGCATGTAACAGTAATTACTATTTAGTGGCAATTAAATTCATTTTAAGGTCAGATGATTAGAGAAGCATCCTAGACTATATAAGATCTAAATCTGTTGCTGAATGACTAATATATATCATGGGGTCCCATGGCACAGATCAGTATCCTGCACAATACAGTGTAATCCCCTTATTACTACTTCCATCACCCACATCCATTCTATGATTTATTTAGTAATTATGTGAAATTAAATTATATGACTAAGAATATCAATAAAGCTAGGCAAGAAGTAATAAAGGCTTATTTTTGAATAGTATGTATTGAATAGTAGTTCTATGATAGGGAAATAGGGACAGATGTGAGAAATACTGCAATAGTAGAATCAACTCGGTGACTGGAAGACAGTTTTTACCTGCAGTGAAAATGCGCAAATAACTGCCTTTATCAGTCATTAGCTCTGCAACCATAACAAAACCATTCAATTTCTCATCTGTATAATGATACATAATTCTAGTAGCTTCCTCAAAGAAGGGCAATGAAGATCAAACGTATATAAGCATTCTTTTTAAATGCCCTATGCACATACTCATTTTATTATTGGATCTGGGGGCTGAAGTTTATTGAAAGAAATAATGAACACTGAATTAATTATTAATTTCCATAAAGCCACCCCTCAAAGGCCTCCAGCAATTCTAAAATACCTGGCTAAAGGGGAGGAGCATTTTCTTTACAACAAGAACACTATCCCTGCAAAGTCATAGCTATGTCCTCCATAAAAAATTTTAAGGATGAAAATATAACAAAATATGCAACACAAAACTATTTGTCTTCTTTACCTTCTACTATCTATTTTTCTGCTTCCATGTCATTGCCCTCAATATTTACTCCACCACCTACAATATACTTCCTATATCAATCTCAGCTTTTCCAAAGTACATATTTCCAAATGGGCCAAACTATAAGTCATTCCCTAGAAAGAGATCTCTTCAATTCTCTTCTGCTCATTCTACACGCAGGAAGTGATTCCATGAGCAAACATCAACTTTTGGTCATCCATATAATGTAAATAATCTCTGCAACTTGTGTTCTTATGATTAAAGGAGAAAGGAAACAAGTGTGGCTCTTAGAGAATCTGGATATTCTATTTCATGTCATCAAACTAATTGTTACAAGAACAAAAAAACTCCACAAACTTAAACTGTCCTTTTAAATCTGTTTGTCTGTCAGCAATTATCATTCAACAGATCTTTTAAAATGTTTTCAACATTTAATTGAATAGAATGACTGGTCAGTAATGTTCAGGCAGCAAAATATTAGATAATTCTTTCCCATATTAATAGCTATAGATTCTTCACTGTTCAATTTTATCTACTTATCTAATATTTTCCTTTTGCACATGGATGACCAAAGTTGCTTTTGGTTCATTTTTCTTTACATTCTCCAAGACAGAAATGCTGTAAAGACTGAGCACATAAAAAACATCTTCTCATATGCCTGCCTTAATCTGTCAAGATCCATTACTTAACCAGAGATCATTTACAGCTAAAGGAGAATCAGAGCAAGGGTTGTTCAACATATGCTAACAGACAGAAAGGATATCTGACCACCAGCTTCCTGAAAGATCACATGGCAAAGTGAAAGGCTAACATTTCCACATGGGGAATAGAACACAAAGCAAGCATAGTATATTTTCTTCCTAAATTTCTGCTCAAGTCCATCAAAGACAAGAAGCTTGAGTCCCTCTTTCCCATTTCCTTTTTATGTGGCAGAGACTCTCCAATAGTTATGTTTTTGCTTTTGTCTTTAATATTTCACCCTCATCTATTCCATAAGAATCACACAAAGACTTTATGCATCATTTGTCAGAACTGCTTCAGTCTAATAACACACATTTGTCAGTAGGGTCTTGCAGTGATTAAAGGAATTAGTGGGATTTCAGAAAAAGACTCCTTGAAATAACTCACCAAACAACCCTTTTGACTTGGAGACTAGGTGCCCAGTATCTTTGTCTGACACGATAGACAAATGTCAGCTTTACTCACCTTCAGCGGCGAAATGTGGGATTGTAAGACATATCCATGCACATTTTCTATTTGTGACAGGTTCTTCTCAGACACGTGAACAAGTTCAGGTCCTCTTACTTCATGGGTTAGACGAGGTAAAGTATGATCATGTGGAACATCTTCATCTTGATAGCGATACTTCTGGGAAAAAAGAAAAAGGCATCAGTTCTGGGAAAGGCTGAAACTCTGAAAACCACAGATCATTCATTTATTGGGCTCTGACATCAAATCAACAAGTCTGTTGCTTTTGCCCAACAATCATTGTTTACAGTCTCATCTGGAGGCCAGCCATGATACAGGACAAGCACTTTGGATATTGAACATGATATAATTGGGACCTGAAGCAAATTACATCATAAACAGGCAGCTGGTGGAGTGGAAATTTAGTTGGACTTGGAGGCATGAGACCTAGTCCAGTTTGGGTCTAGCTCTTATACATTTATGGTTTTATCACCTCAGATATGTCATTTTTCCTCTCTGAGGCTATTTCATATTTGATAAAATTGAAATAATATATCTTATATAGTAGTGTAAGGAATGATCTTTGCACATTAAGATTTTTTTTTTCATTTTTGTTATCATTTATTTTAACTTTCTGCAGGTTATCTCATATTATGTGCAAGACACTTTGACAGAAAGATAGGAGGCAGTATGTGCCAGGAAATACAAACCACTCAGATCCTGATGGGGCCAACTCAGAAAACTGAATTAAAGAGCTCCTCAAACTGAACAAATACTGTTTATAGACCAGGCCCTAAAGACACCTTTTCCTCATCACCAGCAACAATGACATCTGAACAAATGTGGCTGATAGGCAGTCAGGTAAAGAGACGCTACAAGTTGCAGTAAATCACTATTCCTGCTTGCAGATTATCCCTCACAGTGATCATCTGAACAAACAAATCATGTATAGGATATTTCAGTCAACTCTACCAAAAGCTACCCAACTGCCATACATAAGGTAACCACCTAAAGTAGCAAGAAACCCAGTGTGTATCAGTCAAGTTAAACCACCAGGAGTATTTCAACTCATATCTCTCCTCAAGAACTCAGATTGGGGACATTCCATCATCCTGAACCCCAGAGCCTTAGGAACTACCTTTAAACATTATCCTAGGAAGCATTGCTTGTGGAGATAGAGCCTGACTATTTCTGCAGATGCTTACAGCCATAGTTAATGAAGACCCAGAAAAGAAAATTCTTTGTCCCTGGCACAAAACCAAATGGTTCAGAATCACAAACTATTATAATTTTGTCACTGGAAATAACATTAAAGAAGACCTAAATATCTATTTTGCCATTGTACACTAAGGATCATGAAACTTTTCATCAGAAACCATCCATATTGATTTTTTTGTCTCTACCATTTGATTGTGAGCTTCTTAAAAACTGCCTCCTTTTCCTATTTGTAGGTCTAATACTTAGCTCAGTGCTTTGCTACTCTTCCCTAACTGATTCACCACAATGATTATTCCAAATTTTCTTATCTCAAATCTATAAAATTATTGTCTTGATATTATTTATTAAATTTTATTCATATATTACTTAACATTTACATAATTATTCATTTTACTTAATGATTTTTAAATATTTATTTCTTTGTAGATGGAGGGATTGAAAGGGGATACATCATCTCTCTCTCTGAGTTTCAGTTTCTTAATCTGTAAAAAAGGCAATTTGGACTGTTACTGTTGTTCAATTGTTTCAGTTGTGTACAACTTCATAATTCCATTTTGGATTTTTCTTGGCAACAATACTGGAGTAGTTTGCCATTTTCATTTCCAGATTATTTCAGATGAAGAACTGAGGCAAACAGGATTAAATGACTTATCTAGGGCCACACAGCTAGTTAAGTGTCTGAAGCCAAATTGAAAATCATGAAGATAAATTTTTCTGATTCCAAGCCCAATGCTCTATTTATTGTATTACCCATCTGGATTAGGGCTAGTTGATTTCTAAAATTTATTTTCTGTTCCAAGTCTATGAACCTCTGAACTTCATTCTATTATATGTTCTTGTTCAGAGATTGATTATTCTATTTATTTATTCTATTGTCCCCTTCTTTGGCTTTCTTTCCATACTATTGTTGGCCTATTGTATTTCCCTATTTATTATTTATTAGAAATTCATAGACTTGTTAAATGATGTAGCATAGCATAATAAACAGAAAGTAGGCTTTGGAGGAATGCCTAAGTTTCTTCTAACACATACTAACTATACCCCCAGTGTGTTGGACAGCTCCCTAACACTAAGTTGAACACCAGTGGTGTCAGATTCATATCAAAACAGGGGCCAGTAAGCCTTGTGGGCTATATACTGACTTAATTTAAATTTTTAATATTACATGTTCTATTGCATGTTAAAATTTATTATATTAAGTATTTCCCAATTGTATTTTAATCTAGTTTGAGTCATACTGGAGAGTTTTGTGGGCTGGGTGCAGCTCAGGGGCCACTTGTTTGATACCTTTGTTATAGAGAATGTGTCCAAATAAATTGGAAATGAGAATTTCATTATTGATCATTTTCCATACTTAGATAATCTTATGTGTGATCTGAGAGAGAAAAAGGCTAGGGGAAAGAATCTCTTAAAAAAAAAGTTGGAAGGAATCTTTGAGTCTTTCCATTCAGAATTTTCATCTTATAGGAGTAACCCAGAGAATTTAAATATAGTGAGTTAATAGCAAAAAAAGGATGAGATCCCAAGACTCCCAACTTCTCACTATATCATACCGCTATATCTGTACCAGAAGAATGGTATAATTTAAAGAAATGTGAAATTAAAGTAACCTTTCTTATTTCTGACCTATGTGAAATTGGATCTCAGTTTCCTCATCTGAAAAATAGATGCACTGAATTTGATTGCCTTTCCAGTTCTCATCTAAAAGACTACAATTGACCTCAGATGATGAAAACCTCAAACCTATAACTCATTGGGCATTCAGTGGGGAAAAAGACAGAGAGAATAATGGGTAGAATGAGGATTGCTATTTCCTTGTGATTTTCAGTTGCCTATATTTTCTCTGCTCTGTGGATAATTGGAATCATAAGGCCCCCTTGTGGATGAAGCTGGGTATTTATTCTAGAACTGCTGGATTTGGCATTGTTAATGATTGTGAAATCTTTTTACTCTGTTTCTCTCAGGTCTCCTCGTCTTGCTTTCAGGATAAAAGCAGTGGGTGTTAGCTTATTTTTGAGAAAGAATTTTAAAGTCAGTCTCAGATTGCTGCTGACAGTTTTGGATTTCCTATGTCCTAAAACATAAAGATACAGATTTCTTTGATTACCAAAAAGGAATATACCAAAATAAATTCCAGAAATCTACGAGGAAAAATATTCTGAAAACTTTTTTTTAAAAGTAGCATTTGTCAATATGCATAAATTTATTTCCCATGTTCAGATGATGACTCATCTAAAATATATTTTTGAATTTGTCAAAATCATAATGGACTTGTTTTACATAACTTCCATTCTCAAGACCCAAGACCTGTGCCACTAGTAGATAGTAGACAATAAAAAACTTTTTTTTTCTATAGATAATGGCAAAAGTTGCTTTTATAAGTTAATTAATTCCATTATAAGATACTTGTGAAATCAAATACTGGTTTGAAGAACCACATAATGTTTTATAAGCACTATCCTCCTGAGACCTGAGAAAATCCTCAAACAGATTTTCCTTATTTATGTAGTTGGGAAGCATTCTGCATCTCACTTGGTTAAGGATCATGAGTTTCAAGTTAGAAGGGGCACTGGAAGCTTTCTTGTCTAACTCCTCATTTTATAAATGAAAAAAAAAAAACCTGTGAGTAGCTATGTGTCTAAGCCAATTTTAACTCCACAATCAAAGACTTCCACATCATCACACTATATGAAAATAATTTCAGGGAGATAGGGTCATTTTTGTGTTTTGATTACATGTTTCTGTTATTGAACAGAGGAAATGATTCCAGTTGCCTAAGATGCAGAATTGAGCTAACTATTGGGCAAGGCTCCTTCTTACTCCAGGTCAACAAGAGGAGAAAGTTATGTCACTTAGTGAGCAAAGTTGACACATTGACTAGCAGCCAAATGATATTAAAAACCTTCTCATTTCGTGGGCTTTTCCACTGGAAGAGGGATTAGACAAAAATGAGAACTTAGAAAAGAAAATTTCTAGTGTCCCTTTCTGTAATCCCTAATCAAATGAGATACAGGATGCTCAACAATGACACAAATAAGAAAAATCCTATTTGAAGGCTGGATCAGTTCTCAAGAGGACAGTGCTTGTACAACTCTGTGGGGTTCTTCCTGCTGGTATCTGACTTCATAAGCATCTAATAATGGAATTAATTAACATATGAAGATGACTTTTTACTATTATCTACAGAAGAAAACCAGTTTTATTGTCTAATTTAATGATTTGTCTGCCAGTGGCACAGGTCCTAGATTTCAGGAAAGGAAATTATGTAAAACAAGCCCATTATGACCTTTCTCAAGTTTATTGTCTTCCATTGGAATAGATTTCAGGAACCCAGGGTTACCTCTACACTATGTTACATATTAAGGAGAATGAAATTAGAATTATATATTTCCCACTTTTATTACATGCCTTTCACAGGAAGATGTCTGGTACCAGTCAAATATGCAAGAGAAAGATAATCCCTTTCTTTAGTTTATTTAATCAATGATGAATATAATGAAGATAGGAAAAAATTACTTCTTTCTCCTTCCCTCCACCTGATCTGCTATTTCAAGCAACAAGGGGAGTACACAAATATGCATTTGTGCTGATAAATCTAATAGTCAGAGAGCCTCATAGCTTAAAGGACATAACTCCTCTGGTCATTGCCTTTCTTCTTAAGTTTTCATCCTTAACCCTCTTTTCAATGAAGAAGGGAAGGAGCTTCTGTGATACATGTTGACCACACTAAAACAAAGCACCTTTCATGTAACAGTAGAAAAGTAGAAATCATATGGACACTTTTTCTTTAGCTCTAATTTCCTCATTTGTAAAATGAGAATAATTTCGCTTTAGATATGTCCTCATAGGTATGTTATGAGGTCCAAATTATCTTGTACCTAAAGAAGTTTTCAAACTTTAAAGTACTAAATTGTTGAGAAGGAGGAAAGCGAAGATAGTAGAAGTAGAAATAAAAGTTATATTCTCACCTAAAAATACAATTAGATGTGTGATCTTGGGCAAGTTGTATTATCTGTTGGAACATTAATGTCATCTACAAATGATAGAAAATGCATATTTCCACCACTTATCTCATAGGGTTGTTCAAATTAAAATGTTTTATCAACCCAAATACACTTTAGAAAAGGGAATTATTTCTCCTTTTCTTCCCGCTTCTTCAAAATGAGAAAGTAGTACAGTATTGTCAGTATATTTGGAATCATATCAGGGATCAACTCTCAACTTTACTCCTAGATGCTTATGGAGTTGGGAAAGTCATTTAACCTCTCTGGGACTCAAAACTATAAATTAAGGTTAAACTAGACCTCTAAAGTCATTCCCATTTCTGAAATCTATGATCCCTTCAATGTTTAACATTCTACAATTCTCCTATAAGTTAGAAATACTAAGCATGGGATTTTCATTAAAAAATAGGATTTTCAGGTGAATGAGATCTTAGCAATCAAAGTTAATCACTCATTCAACCAATGAAAACGGAGAGATAATCACTTAGAACCTTTAATGCTTAATCAATATCATCTCATAGGGTCCCAGACATTTCACCAAATGATTAAAGAATAGTTCTGGAAGCTGACACACAGTAACTGCCTTTAGAACATATCTGCATCCCAACAGAGAGCTAAGTGTCACTTCCCACATTCAGCAGAGATTGGCTTTTTGCTCCCACAATAAAGAGGGGGAGGAGATGGGGAATGCTGAGCTAATGAGTGAGAAGGAAATTAAAGAATGAATGAACAGCTCACAATTTGAAAGGAGAATGAGAACAGAAGGAACGGGGGAGTGAGAAGAGGAAGTGATAACTGAGATCAAGAGCTACCCAGGCAACACAATCTTGAAAAGAAACACAATAAGCAAGAAAACTCACAAAGGTGACAAGGTGAAATGAACATTTTCCTGCCTCATCAGTTTTCTTTTTCAAAAATGCTAAGTAAGGACAAGTGGGAGTGAAGAAAAATAGGTAGAAAAGCTCCTTGAGTACAAATATCATATTTTAGACATCTTTATATTCCCCACAATGCATAGCTTGTAATTGGCAAAAAACAAATTATTTTCATTTACCCTTGTACCTTCTCTCTTTCTAATCTCCATTTTCATCTCCCACAGTAAAATCTAAGGACATATGTACAATGGATGTACTCTCAGATATTCATATTCATTCATTCATTCATTTATTCATTCATTGTCTGTCTGGCTCTCCACTCCGGCTTTGGTTCTCTCTCTCTCTCTCTCTCTCTCTCTCTCTCTCTCTCTCTCTCTGACCCTCCTTCCTTCTCTTTCTCTTTTTGTCTCTCTCTGTCTCTGTGTATGTCTCTCTCCTTCTCTCTCTCCTTTTCTACTCCCCTCTCTCTCTCCTTACCTTTCTCTCACCCTCCCTTTACAGTCTTAAACTGTTCCCACTGCACAGTCTTCCATATTAGTCATTCAAGGATTATAAAGAAGGGGTCCATCTTTTCTTATATTCTCCCACTGCTCATTAGTCTCATAACCCAATCCTTCACTGGATTATGGTCTCTCTACTCTTGCAATCATTTTACTTCTAGAGACCTAAAGCATATAAAATATTCAAGATTTAACTGCATAAAGCTGCCCTTGGTGTTGTGAAAAAAAAAAAGATGGATTCAGATCCCACATCTGACACAATAATTATGACAACAGACATTTAGCTTCTTTAAGTCACAGCTTCCTCATTTATAAAACATGAATAATAATACCTGAGGTACCTATGTCAGAACTAATGCAAAGCTCAAATAAGATAAGATAGGCAAATAAGATAAATGAGCAGAACCAAGAGAATGTTGTATACAGTAATAGCAATATTGTTTTAAGAACAACTTTGAATAAGTCACTTTTGACTATTATAAACAACACAAATTAGCTACAAAAGATATGTGAAGGAAAAAACTATCTGCATTCAAAAAAAGAACTGATAAATAGAAATATGTATAGACTATTTTTACATATATACACATACTTGTGACTAATGATAGCCATTTCTAGGATGGAAGGAAAAAGAAATTTATAGGATAATTTTATTATATATTTAAAAGAAATATCAAATTGTAAATAACAGATTTGCTGTTTCATGTGCAATCATCATTTTCATTATACTATGTTATGGAAATACTTATTTTCTGCCATAAATTAAAAACAAAATAGAATAAAAATGTTACAAATCCCATAGGGTGTCCAAAAAGTTTTATTGCAGTTTTAAGGATTAATAGTTTTAAATGCTGAAATATTTAACAGCTTAGCACTGCATTAACACTTTTGGAACATCCTATGAAAATTTCAGTTACTCTTATCTTTCAGTGTATTGATCAATAAAACTCTATTAAATACTTATCACTCTGTTAGACAATAACAAACTCTCCTTCCCCCAAACCAAAAATTGTTTCTGTACTCAAGGAGCTTATAGTACATTCTTTGCCAGGAAATAATCAATCCTTAGACCAACAGATGAACTACATTACATTTAGCACAATATTTAGTATTATAGTATAGTATTAGATTATTATTTCTTAGGAAACATGTAGCTTTCTTATTCACTGTCTCTTAAAGTTGCCTGGGAGTTTTTCTATATCCCAAATTGGTCATTCAGCTTCCTCTGCCGGAGAAACACTCTTTCCTCAAAGTGCCATCTAAGTTTAAGAACCAATTTAGATTTCAATTTTCCTATCAAGCTCTCTCAAGATTTTTTCAGGCTTGCTTCCTCTACTGAGCTCTACCAACACTATAAGTATCACTGAAATAACCAAATTAGCATATGATCTCATCAATCAATTTGGATCGCAATCACCAGGTTGGTACATCCTGTGCAACCCTTGACTATGTCCTCCCAAATAGTTACCATCCAATCTTCTTGGGGGCCTTCCTTGATTCCTTCCACCAATCTGTCAGTACCTGTTTAACACTCTGGCTGTCCACCTTTTATCCTTCACTTTTCCCTCATGACCAGTCTCTTTTCTCTTCCTTGATGATATATTCTCTAGCTGTTCTTCATCAGTATTCGCTATTTGCTAAATGTTGCATCGTGCTCACACCCACACTAATCCTGCCTATTCCTTTGATTCTGTTTGAGAATTATTTTTAATTCGTCAGAGATGAATGCATTCCATCTCATTGCCATATAGAAACAACAAAAGAATCTATCGTTCATTGCTTATAAATTATCTTTTCTTTGTATTTCTATTCCTGTAAAGTGCTGGCTCATTAGAATCAGGAATGGATGGAATTCTGCCAGTGGCACTGTGTTGCTATGAGAAAGCCACATCATCTTTGGGTCTCAGTTACTTGAGCCATCAAACAGAACATAGGAAAACCAGGATCTCCTTGGGCAGCCTCTCATCTGCTCTGGGGCTATTCCTCTTTCCTTCTTCTGGGGGGGCTAGTCATGTCATCCCTTCACATTCTATCTCCAAAGACAATGCTGCTTCCACGACGAGTTACTTTTCTCTTCTTTCGAACTCCAAGCAGAGAGAGCATTGCTGTGATTGAATGAGTACAATTTATCTGACTTACCATATTTTTAAAATCTCATTTAGCCAAAAAAGCCACAGGAAATCAAAGTCCTACTTGACTAACTTCCCTGACGCCACTTTTTCCCTGAACACACTTTACATTTTTGTTCTGGGAATTATTATGAAACCTTTACTACTAGTACTGTGGGAATAGCAGCATTCAATTAATTAGCATATATTAGTAATCACTTAATGTTCTGAGATCTGTGGAAATGGTTGAGAATACAAATAAAAATCAAAAAGATTGAGGATGTAAATAAAAATCAAAAACAACCCTTAATTATAAAATTGTGCATATTTGATGACTCTGTAATACCTCATCTAGTTCTGCATCCCAAAGAGATCATAAACATGGAAATGACCCACACATACAAAAATGTTTATAGCAGCAGGTGGTAAAGAATTGGAACTCAAGGGGCAGCTAGGTGGTGCAGTGGATAGAGCACTAGCCCTGAAGTCAGGAGGACCTGAGCTCAAATCTGGCCTCAGACACTTAACACCTCCTAGTTGTGTTACCCTGGGTAAGTCACTTAATCCCCATTGCCTCAGGGGGGGAGGAAAAGAATTGGAAATTAAGGGGAATGCCCATCAGTTGAGGAATGGCTGAATAAATTGTGGTATATGAATATGATGTAATATTAATGTTGTATGACAAATGATGAGGCAGTTGAATGGCTCAATGGGTAGAGTAACAGCCCTGGTGTCAAGAAGACCTGAGTTCAAATTCAGACTCAAACATTAATACTTACTATTGTGTGGCCCTGCCCAAGTCACTTAAACCCCAATTGCCTCACCAAAAAAAAAAAAAAAAAGTTAAGAAAGAAATGATGAAAAAATAGGTTTCAGGAAAACCTGGAAAGACATAAATGTTCTTATCCTCAGTTTCTATCAGAGCACCAAAGCTCTCACTAAGCTATAAGTACCTGAAAGTCGAGGACCAAGACTTAAACTGTTTTTGGTCCCTCCCCAAAGTTACCAGCCCCTGCTTCTTTACCTATGTGACCTTAGTCAATCATTGAAACTCTCCACATCTCAATTTCCTCATCTATAAAAAGAAGAGGATGGATGATGTCACCTCAATTAGGAATTCTTATCTATTTGTGTGTGTCAAGGACTCCACTGGCAGTCTGGAGAAGCCTAGAAATCTCGCCAGAATGCTGTTTGTTGCCTTCATTCATAATTGAAAGGAATACTAAATTCAGTTAGAGATTAATGGAAATAAATAAGCTTTCCCCACCCATTCAGCTTTGCAGAACCTCCATATGTCTCCATGGACATCCACATTAAAAATCCCTGGTTTAAATCAATGATACATATGGAAATATTTTTAAAACATAAAACTATAATACAAGAATGCATCCACAGAAAGAATTTATGAATAGAATTATGTAAAGAATGATTACATATGTACACACATATATTATATAAATTATATACATATATGTATATGTAATAGATATTATATACACACATGTACATGTACACACGGATATTTATGTCTAATAGTAGCTATCTCTAGGGTGAGTGAAAGGGAAAAAGAAAAAAATTATATAATAATTTCATTATATATTTAAAAGGAATAGCAAGTTGTCCATGATGGATTTGCAGTTTCATGTGTGATCATCCTTTTTATTATATTAGATTGTAGAAATACTTGTTTTATTTCACAAATTAAAAAATAGATTTTAAAAGAATGTTATAATCATTACCAAAGAATTTTATGTAATATTAAATAAGGGAGTGAGTATGGTATAATACAAAAGAATAAAAGTATTACTTCTGACATATATTAAATGTGTGACATGGAAAAACATGTAATCTTGGTCCTCGACTTTCAGGTACTTATAGCTTAGTGAGAGCTTTGGTGCTCTGATAGAAACTGAGGATAAGAACATTTATGTCTTTCCAGGTTTTCCTGAAACCTATTTTTTCATCATTTCTTTCTTAACTTTTTTTTTTTTTTTTGGTGAGGCAATTGGGGTTTAAGTGACTTGGGCAGGGCCACACATGTAATCTTTTGGTTAAGTATTAGAAACTTAATACACACTAAGATAATACACACTAAGAGCAATTGCTTTTCACATGAATAGAGAGAGTTTCAAAGCTTAGAAATTCCCTGCAATGAAATTACAAGCCTAGACACAAATAAATGCAATAAAAATAAATAAGGAAATAACAATTATTAATGTCTTCTATTGTAAAACATCTCCTTTTCCATTTTTTCTCCTTCCCACCCATAAAAGCAAGCTTTCAATTTGTGGGGTTTTTTTTATGTTCTCTACAAAGCATCAATCATGTATTTTGAAGAAGTGCAAAGCAGCTTAAGCAAGAAACAAGCTGCAAATGGAATGACCTCTAACTAATGTGAAAGAATTCAATGAATAGGAAAAATTGGTGAATTTAATTTGTCTACCACCTAAAACAAATGGGATGAAAATAACTTCTTTTCAACTCATTGAATGCTGATATTCATTGAGTTATTCTACTTGGCTATTACTTCATAGAATTTTTTGATCTTTTAGTTAGAAAGGTCCTTAGAGATCAGTTAATACTACCTTTACCAATAACCTTTAGGAAGTTGAGGGTCAGAGACATGGAGTAACTTTCTTAAAATAAAGAAGATTTTCCATTCCCTGGGAACTTTAAATTCAGCAGACCAATAAAACATGTACATAAATAATTCCAATACAAAATACAATAATATCAATAATCAAAGTGTTAAAAAGGTGTAGAGATATTTGAAGAAGTGAAAAACATATTTATCAGTAAATGAAGGGAGGATCTTTGGGAAACAGCTTTTGAAGAGAAAAAAGAATTTGAACAAGTGAAGTATCAGAGCCGGATTTTTGATTCTATTAGCAAACTATGCCCTGATAGTCAAATTTCCTATGAGCTAGTTAGAAGAAACTTCAGTGACCATCTATTTTAACCCATTCATTTCACAAATGAGGAGATGAAAGCCAAAGTAACTTGACAAGCTCTCTCCCTTTCTCTCTGTCTCTCCATCTCTGCCTCTGTCTCTCCCTCTCAAAATATTTCAATTATTGTTTTTAATATTTCCATTTGGTGGATATGCTATTGTAACATCCAGAAAGATCAATATCTGCCTCTTCTTTTCCCCTATCTCTGTTCATCCATTTCTCTATTTGCCTTATACCTCCCACATCAAAGAAATCATTGGGCTCTATGAGTAAAGCACAATTGTGGTTGCTCAAAAGAAATGCAATATATGCATATTTAGAGACACCTCCACTTCAAATATTCATATAGATTATTTGTGCCCAAAGCGTGATTGGGTCTACCAAGATTATATTGTTATGACCAGCCATAGCTGGGTACACTGAACCTTGATTCCAACATATGATGTCATTTTGGTTCTCTTGAGAATAAAAAACAACCACTACCATTTCATCCCTGTCTCTAAGTTTCTTGGTCAAGTCAGGATAAGCCTGTACTTGTGCCACTATAAAACAGGGTCTCCTGCAGATGAAGGGCATTTCTCAATCATTAGTAGAATTATTCTGGAAGCTGGAAGCATTTGTATATGGCATTCTAGGGAAGAAAACTCCCTAAACATGTGTTCTGCAATTTAAAGTCTTAGCCAGTTGTCTAGAAGCACTTAAAGATAAAGTGATTTGACCAGAATCACTTAACCAAAATGATTCAGAAGTACCATTTGAACCCTCTGATGCCAGAGTCAACTCAGTAATCATCATATCACTGCTTCTCTGTTCCTTGTAAAGCTTAAGCAAGTATTGAATGACTGGCTAGCTAGGTGAATGAATAAAAAACTGAGATGCCTATAGTCACGTATTGGTGTCTTGATACTCACCAGAATCTCAGAAAAGGACAGAAAATAAAGTTTGTAATGTTAAAAGCCAGCATTTTAAATGTGTCAGAATAATCAAATAATTAGAAGTCTGAGAATAAGAATGGAAGATTTGTTCAGTGGAGAAAAAGAAATATCCTAGTAATGAAAAGATTTTGCCAAAGCTCTGCAATTCCAAACATTATTTCACTCATTCAAAAAAGAGAGAGAGAGACAGAGAACTTTAATTACAAAACAGAAGAATATGGGTCCTGCTCTATTCTGGAAACAAGTTGTCAAAACTAAATTGCATAAAGGATTAAAATAATATAGAATTGACTGTTATTTATGTCTCTATGTGTTAATGATTAGTATGATAATTTATTTTACATTTGTCCTCTTGGTTATTTTTAGTTATTGCACAATAGATAATTAGGAGATTTACTAGTTCAATAATTTCACAAAGATTAGCTCATCCATTCATATAAAACTCTATGCAGTAATTTGTTCCCTTATTTTTTAATTGTAATAAGTTTATTTATTTTTAATATACATTGTTTATGAATCATGTTGGGAGAGAAAAATCAGAACAGGAGGGAGAGAGAAAAAAAAAACAGAAATAAAGAAGTGAACATAGTATGGGTTGATTTACATTCAGTCTCCTTAGATGTTTTTCTGGATGCAGATGGCATTTTCTGTCCCAAGTTTTTGCTTTGAATCACTGAACTACTGAGAAGAACTAAACCATTCATAATTGATCACTACACATTCTTGCTGTTATTGTGTACAATGTATTCTTGATTCTGCTTGTTTCACTCAACCTCATTTGAAATGTTTCCAGGCCTTTCTATAATCAGCTTGTTCACCATTTTAAAAATAAAATGATAATATTCCATTACTTTCATATACCACAGCTTGTTCAGCCATTCCCCAATTGATGGGCATCCACTCCTTTTCCAATTCTTTGCTACCACAAAAAGAAGTGCTACAAACATTGTTGCAAATGTGAGTTCTTTCCCCTCCTTTAAGATTTCCTTGGGATAGAGATCCAGTAATGGCACTGCTGGATCAAAGAGTATGCACAGTTTTATAATACTTTGAGCATAGTTCCAGATTGCTATCCATAATGATTGGATCATTTCACAATTCTACCAACAATGCATTAGTGTCTCAGTTTTCCCACATCCCCTTCAACATTTATCATTATCTTTTCCTGTCATCTAAGTCAATCTGAGAGGTATGTGGTGGTAGTTCAGATGTTTTAATCTGACATTAAAAGAGATTATAGCAAGCTCAGTTGTTTTAATTTGTATTTCTCTAATCAATAGTGATTTAGAATATTTTTTCATATAACTACAAATGGCTTTAATGTCATCATATGAAAATTGTCTTCATATTCTTTGACCATTTATTAATTGGGGAATGACTTGTATTTTTATAAATTTGACATAGTTTTTATATATTTTAGAAATGAGACCTTAAGCAGAAATATAGGCTGTAAAGATTTTTCCCAGCTTTATACTTCCCTTTTAATCTTGTTTCCATTGGTTTTGTTTGTGCAAATTTTTAAAAATTTAATATAATCAAAGTTCTCCATTGTGCCTTTCATAATGTTCTCTAGTTCTTCCTTGGTCATAAAACTCTCCCTCCTCCAAAGATCTATTGGGTAAATTATCCCTTATTACCCTAATTTGTTTATGGTACCATTGTTTATGCCAACATCATAATCCATTTTGATATTATTTTGGTATGGGGTGTGAGATATAGGTCTATGCTGAGTTTCTGACATATTATTTCCCAATTTTTCCAACAATTTTTGTCAAATATTTAATTCTTATTTTAGAGGCTGGGGTTTGGGGGTTTATAAAATGCTAGATTACTTAGGCCTTGAATATTGTGTCATGTGTATCTAATCTATTCCACTGATCCACAATTCTATTGCTTGGCCTGTACGAAATGGTTTTGATGACTGCTGCTTTATAATATACTTTTATGTTTGGAACTGCTAAGTCACCATCTTTTGTATTTTTTAAAATTAATTCCCTTGAAATTCTTGACTTTTTGTTTTTCTAGATGAATTTTGTTATTATTTTTTCTAGTTCTATAAAATAATGTCTTGGTAATTTGGTATGGCACCGAACAAGTGGACAATTTAGGTAGAATTGTCATTTTTATTATATTAGTTTGGTGTAGCCATGAAGAATTGATATTTTTCCAATTGTTTAGATATGATTTCATTTTTGTGAAAAGTGTTTTGTAATTGTGTTCATATAGTTCTTAGGATTGTCTTAATAGCTAGATCCCCAAGTATTTTATTTTGTCAACAGTAATTTTAAATGGAATTTCTCTTTCTATCTCTTGCTGATATGCTTTGCCAGTAATATATAGAAATGCTGATAATTTGTGTAGTTTTATTTTAGGTCCTGCAATTTTGCTAAGTGTGAACTGTTTCCAGTAGATTTTTGGATAATTTTATGGGATTCTCTAAGTGTATCATCATATCATCTGCAAAGAGTGATACTTTTATTTCTTCATTACCTATTGTACTTCCTTAAAAATTTTTTTTGTTTTCTTATTGCTAAAGCCAACATTCCTAGTACAATGTTTAATAATAGTGGCAATAATGGGCATCCTTGTTTCAATCCTGATCTTATTGGGAATGTGTCCAGCTTCTTTCCATTACCAAAAATACTTGCTGTAAGTTTTAGATAGATATTAATTATTATTTTAAGGAAAGCTTCTTTTATCCCTAAGTTCTCTAGTGTTTTTAATAGGAATGGGTGCTGTATTTTGTCAAAAAAAAATTTCTGCATCTATTGAGGTTATCATATGATTTCAATTGGTTTTGTTATTGATATGGTTAATTATGGTAATAGTTTTCCTGATATTGAACCAGTCCCTCATTCCTGGTATAAATCTCACATGGTCATAATGTGTTATCCTGCTGATAAGTTGCTATAATCTCTTTGCTAATATTTTCTTTAAATTTTTGCATCAAATTTCATTAGGAAGATTAATCTGTAATTTTCTTTCTATTTTGGTCCTACCTAGTTTAGATATCAATGCCAGATTTGTGTCACATCAGGAATTTGGCAGTGTATACCTTCTTTACCTATTTTTCCAAATAGTTTACATAGTATTGGAATTAATTAAGTATTTGGTAGAATTCACTTGTGAGTTCATCTGGACTGGGAGACTTTTCTTAGGGAGTTCATTAATGACTTGTTCAATTTCTTTTTCTAAAATGTGACTATTTAAATATTTTATTTCCTCTTCTGTTAACCTTAGTGACTTATATTTTTGTAAATATTCATCCATTTTTTCAGACTTCCTGCCATAAAGTTGGGCAAAATAGCTCCTAAATATTGTTTTAATTTCTTGTTCAGTGGTGGTAAGTTCAGCCCTTTCATTGTGATGCTGGTGATTTTTTTTTCTTTCCTTTTTCTGGTCAAATTAAGCAAAAGTTTATCTATTTTGCTAATTTTTTCATAAAATCAACTTTTAGTTTTGTGTATTAGTTCAATGGTTTTCTTAGTGACTATTTTATTAATCTCTCCTTTGAGTTTCAAAATTTGTAATTTGGTATTTAATTGGGAGTTTTTAATTTGTTTTTGTTCTAGCTTTTTTAAATTTCATGCCTAATTCATCAATCTCCTCTTTCTCGATTTTATTTATGTAGCTATTTAAAGATATAAAATTTCCCCTAAGAACTGCTTTGATTGAATCCCATAAGTTTGGTATATTTTGTCATGATTGTCCTTTTCTTGGATGAAATTATGGGTTGTTTCTGTGATTTATTGTTTGACCCATTCATTCATTAGAATTAGATTATTTAATTTCCAATTGGTTTTAGTCTTTCTTTCCCTGGCTCTTTATTGAATATAATTTTTATTGAAAAGAAAAGATTTAATATTTCTGCCTTTTTGCATTTGATTTTGAGGTTTTTATGCCCTAATAAATGGTGAATTTTTGTATAGCTGCTATATTCTATGGAGAAAAAGGTATACTCTTTTCTGTCCTTATTCAATTTTCTCTAGATCTCTATCATATCTAGGTTTTCTAGAATCCTATTAACCTCCTTAGTTTCTTTTTTGTCTATTTTGTGATTAGATTTGTTTGATTCTGAGAGGGAAGTTTGAGGCCCCACACTAGATTTGTTGTCTATTTCTTCTTGTTACTCGCTTAAAATCTTCTCTAGGAATTTGCCTGCTTTCCCACTAAATGCATACATATTTAATATTATTACTATGGCATTATTTAAATACCCTTTATCAAGATGTACTCACCCTCCTTATCTCTTTTAATAAGATATGTTTTTACTTTTGCTGTGTCTGAGATCAGAATTGCTATCCCTGCTTTTTTATTTCAGCAGAAGCATACTAAATCTGTTCCAGCCTTTTACCATTATTATGTATGTGTCTCTCTGTGTCAAATGTGTTTCTTGTAAACAACATATTGTAGGATTCTGTTCTTTAATCAACTCTATTTGCTTCCATTTTATGGGAGAGTTCTTCCCATTCACATTTACATTTATGATTACCAGCTCTGTATTTCCTTCCATCCTATTTTCTACTGTATATACTTTTGTTCTCTCCATCCTGTCCTCAGTCATGTGGTTTTTTTTTTTGCCCACTCTACCCATTACCTTATATCCTATCAGCTCTTCCCCCCTTCTCTTACCTTTTACCTAATGTTTTAGCCTTCCTTTTCCTCCTGCCCCTCCTTTTATCTTTTTCGCTTTCTCCTCTTATTTGTTTATATGGTTAGATAAATTTCCATACCCAATGGAATGATTAAATTATTCCCTCTTAGAGCCAAAATTGATGAGATGAGGTTTCATGTGATTTTCGAGGGAAACTGGGAGAGATGATCATAATTTTTATTCAAGGATTAACAGTTAAAGATGCCTATTTGGATCACCAAGAATCCTTTTACCAAAAAGTGGCCAATAAAAATGCAGAGACAGAAAATCAAGACCATCTCCAGAGTCAGAAGTTGAGATAATTATTAAAACCTGCCTCCCAGATTACATCAGGGCATTTTCTTGAAGAAAAAGGGATAGGCTTTCCAATGCATCCTAACTTTTTGTCAATAGAAAACCATGGAGTTACACAGTCTTATGAAAAAATCTGTTAACTGCTTGAGTTGTATTCACTCTAATGCCTTGACTTTCTCATTAGCAGCTTTTAGCTCACATGTCCTTCATGGAGCTCTATGCTCTATATATGTGGGGGGAAAGGAGATAGATGGGCACCTAGCTCAAAAGCACACCATTTCTTGAATCATCTTATATCTTGGGGGAAGGTGGAGCTGGGAGAGGAGGAAGAAACACAATTTTTAATAGAAGGGATTTAATCATAATTCATATTTAGGTAATACCTCCAGATTTTCAACAGGTCCTTAGGACAGTCTAGTGAAATAGTTAATAAGAATAAAAAAATGGGAGTACAGAAGCTCAGAGGTTGTGACTTGATATCACTGGTAAACATCTAAGTTGGAATTTATGATCATGTCTCTCAACTTCAAGTCCAAAGTTCTTTGCATACTCGACATATAATACAAAGAATTGGTCTCAAACACATTTTGAAGGTTTGCAAAGTGTTTCTGCTATTTCTTTCAGCTGATTCTCTGAGCAAAGCTATAAGCTTACAAGCTGAACCAAAAAGTTATTTTTGACAAAGAAAAAAAAAGAACACTTCCTGATATTAACATAAATAACAGGAGGAGTGATTTTAAGTACATTGAAAATTTTTGGAATCTGACTGTGGCTGCAATCACATTGTATGCTCCAAAGCAAAAGATGCTTACTTTAAATACCTTATGGTTACCTAAGGGCAGCTAGGTTAAAGGATAGACTACCAAGCCTGAAGTCAGGGAGACTCCTCTTACTCAGTTAAAATCCAGCCTCAAAAATTACTAGCTCAGTGACCCTGGAGTCTCTTAAACCTGTTTGCCTAAATTTCTCCATCTGTAAAATGAACTGGAGAAGAAACCTCAAATGAGATCAGGTACAACTAAAACTGACTAAACAAAGGTAGTGTTGTGAAGAGGTTTTTCTGAATTTTTTACTGAAATATTGAGGTAACTTTTAAAGAATTGACAATTTAATAAGTAATTATAAAATATTGTATAACAATCTCCATTGCCCCTGACTAGAGCGATGCTATAAATAATGTTTGTTTCAAATTAGTAGATTTCTAATTGCAAATAGGATTTAAATATAAGTTAAAAGTAGGCAGAGAAGAGAAATGTTCTTGTAGGAGGCTAATCTTCGAGAACTTATTATAATGGAATCATGCATAAATTGCCTGCATTGTATCAGGCACTTCTGAGTGAAAAGGCCACTGTCACTGATTCCAGTCAGAGGCTTCATAGGACAAACCATATAGCTATTATCTTCTCCCATGATTACCATCATTATCATCAACAACAAGCAATTATGAAGCACTTACTATGTGCCAAACACTGCACTAAATACTGGATACAAAAAAATACAAAGATCTCACATTCAATTCTAATGAGGGAAAGACAAGCATGAACAATATGAGAGATATAACCTCCACCTCAATGGAAAGCACTGGTGGAAGCATGAATTCACAAGGAAATCCACTTGTAGAAGGAGGAATATGAGTTTAATCATGAAGGAAGTCAGGAGGCAAAAATTAGGGAGAGAAACATTTCTGGCATGGAAGGCAAGCAGTGAAAGGACTTCATGTTGGAAGCTGTAGTGTCATGTATATGGAACAGCAAGAAGCTAACTTCTCTAGCACTGAATAGTGACATGGAGTGACCAATTTAGATGGTGAACAGTTCTGGCTTGTCCAGGGATGAAATCCCATTTAGTCTCCCAAATAACAGTGGGCCATTTCCTCTTTCCCTAGAAGAGTTCTTCACCTGGGGGACTGTTAATTGCCTCTCATCAATGGCCACTAGCAACTCTATTTCTCCAAAGGGGAGCATAGATCTTACAGTAAGTCTCTGGACACCATAGGGCATTTGAAGTTGCCATTATATTCAGAGATGCTCAGGCACTAAAGATGGTGTCATTATTTATTTATTTATAGAATTAAACAAGCATTTCCATAACATAGTATATTTTTTAAAAAAATAATTACATATGAAACTGTAAATCCATTTTATACAGCTTGCTATGCTTTTAAAATATATAATAAAGTCATCATATAAATTCTTCCCCCTTTTAAATCTTTCTCTCCCCTACCCAGTCCTTGAGATAGTTACCATTAGGTACAAATAGGTATGTGTATATGAGTGTGTGTATAAACACACATATATACATACATATGTGTGTGTATTATATATGTGTGCCTTATATTCCTTTGCCTCCTTTTCCTTCCAAAGACATTTTTAACACATTATTCTGAGGAGGCACTAACACTAGGGAGATAAAAGCTGCAATTTCACAGCTGAGACATAGAACCTCACTGAGGGGAAAGGAGCCTGTTAAAGAAATATGCTTTGTAGAAAAAAAATAATTTTTAAACCTTCCAGAAGGTGTCTCCAGACTACAGCACTATTCTGCCTCAGAAGTGAGCCCACTAAGATAAGAGTTCTATACTGCAATATTCATATCTTCCCCAATCTGTGTTCTTATCCCTTCATTTGCCACCAGCTGCTCTGCTGGTTCTGTGGTTTGATGATTCCATCATCACTTTCATCAAGACCAGCCCAGGATAAAATCATTACTAGATAAACTCATTGCCAGAAAAATTATCATCATGGAGATTACTTCCTCTTGGCTATTCACACTTCATTAGAACTTTCAGTAGTTTCTGCCTCTCTGATTGGAGGGCTACAGGGCAGAGGGGAAATTTTTCTCCCTTTATATAGGACTTAAAATTCTAGGATTCCTTCATTTGCTACCTGCTGTTTGTGTTTGGTTTCAACTCCACCAATATTGTCATATGCTCTCTAGTAGGCACTGGTTCTTCTCCTTCCCGTTTTCTCTTTTCTTTCTTTCTTTCTTTCTTTCTTTCTTTCTTTCTTTCTTTCTTTCTTTCTTTCTTTCTTTCTTTCTTTCTTTCTTTCTTTCTTTCTTTCTTTCTTTCTTTCCTTCCTTCCTTCCTTCCTTCCTTCCTTCCTTCCTTCCTTCCTTCCTTCCTTCCTTCCTTCCTTCCTTCCTTCTTTCTTTCCTTCCTTCTTTCTTTCTTTCTTTCTTTCTTTCTTTCTTTCTTTCTTTCTTTCTTTCTTTCTTTCTTTCTTTCTTTCTTTCTTTCTTTCTTTCTTTCTTTCTTTCTTTCTTTCTTTCTTTCTTTCTCCCCCTACCTCTCTTTCTTTCTTTTTCTTCCGTCCTTCTTTGTTTCTTTCTTTTTAATTTGCATCTTTACCATTTAGCATAGTGCCTGGTACATAATAGATGCTTATTAAATATTTATTGTGTGGCATCCTAATCTAACTTTAATGATTATAACTGAAGATAATGCATACTGCCTAAGTGTCTGTATGATAATGCTTTAATTTCTGGACTGGGAATCAAAAGAACTAAATTTTAATTTCAACTCTCCCATTTGCCATTTAAGTAAGTAGGTAATGTGGTACAGTGGGGGAAATGCTTGATTTAGATTAAGAAGACCTAGGTTTAGATGTTGGCTTTGCTACTTATGAATGTGTATGACCTTGGATTTTCTTCGCTTTAATTTCTCAACCGTATACAAAAACATGTTAGATGAGATGGCCCCTCAGGACTGTTCTTACTCTAAATCCTATCATTACTAATCCCCAGTCTATCATGAATTACATTTAGAATCCAGATATATAGAATCATGGCATTTGGACATGGAAGGGACTATATGGAAATCATCTCTTCTATTCCCTTCATTTTAGAGAGAATTATAGAGGAGATATTACTTGCCCAAGGACACAGAGTTAGCAAACTATGATTCAAAACTAGTTGTACCAGGGATCTTTGTCTGGTACTGTATTGTTCAATAGTTATTTTAATGATTCCCCAAAGGCATAGATGTCATAGTTATCATATTGGTAGGTGACACTAAACTGAGAGGTATAACATATTGGATGACAGCCAGTCAAAAAAAATAAAATCTCAACCTAGAAGAATGCTGTCTGAAACAAATAACATGAAATTTCATATTGTTTAATATAAAGTTCAAAGAATCAATTGTGCAAATACAAGATTAGGAGACATAGGTAGAAAATGAAAAATATGAAAACTATCTGGAAGTGTTAGTAAATTATAAGACTGATGTGAGTCAAGAATGTAATCAAGAATGTAACCTAAAAACAAAAAAAAGAAAAAGAAATAAACTTGGGCTTTATTAGAATAGGAAAGGTGATAGTGCTGCTGTATTCTGCTCTAGTCAATTCATGTCTGAATTATTGTGTCCACTTCTGGCAGCCATATTTTTTTAAAAAACACCTTGACATTTAGGAAAGAATGCATCTAACATTTTACCAGGAAGGTGAGAGAAGTGAATGATTGAGAGATTTTGGAATATTTTGGTTAGAGAAGAAAATATTGAGTTATTTCATAAAAGATAATTTTCTTCAAGTTTTAAAGGGTGACAATATGTAAAAAGACCTCTTTTAGGAAATAGACTCCATAGAATAGAAATACGACCAGTGGATGGTCAACAATAAAAATAAAATGATTTGTTAGAGTTATTCCAACATATAACGGGTTGCTTTGGAATTCAATGACTTTCCTTCTACTAAAAGTATTAAAAGAAAAAAAAAAACATATCTTGATGAGTACTTATAAGAGTGATTGCAAAGCATATTCTTTCTTGAGCATAGTTTGGACCAGATGCCTTCTGAGATTCCTTCTACCTCTTAAATTTTGTGAACAGTATACACTTTATAAAGTTGTCCCTAAAGAGTAAGTCCTTTCTATAAATGTGTATGATTGAACACAGCTGGACAGGAACTCCCAACAGCATTCAGGCTAGATAAATGTTGGGAATGACCAGAGCCAAGCAAGATTATTTAGGGAAGACTTGATGAAGGACATGAGTTTTTAACAGTGTTAGAAAGTGGGAAAATCATGTCTTTTGGCAAAGAGGAAGGTGTTACGGTTGAGAAGAATGTTGAGTGGGATGCTAAGAGTGAGGAACCATGAGCAAGTTTTCATAATCAGAATGGGAGCTGGGGAATAGAATGAGATCTGTATGACTTTTCTATGCTTGCAGCTTGTCAAATACCAAATGAGCTGTGATTTCCATCAGTTCATAGCTTAGATAAGTCTAACGCAATTATCTGAAGTCTGGAAAATCTATGGAAACTGCATATGGTATCAGAATTAGTACTTTAAGTGACAGAGGCAGATTCTGAACTCTTGTTTTTTTCTGATTCCAAGCCTGGCTCTGTATTGCTCCTATAATGGCAAAGAAGGAAAGTGGTCAAACATCCTAACTTTTCATCTTTGCTTTGCTTTGATTCTTCCATACATTACAGATTTGTAATTTGGCCAGTACATCTACTCCTTCCTATACCAATAGCAACTTATTCCTACACCTAGCTACAAAAAGGACCTTTAAAGCTAGAGTTTTTCATCACAAGTAATGACTGTTGGAGACAAACTATGATCCAGTTGCCATTAGGATTATATTGTAAACAATGCAAAAGTCACATTTTATCAGAAGTTAACACTAATGCACAATAGTGGCTATGGCCTTGATTTTAAATCCTTTAAATATCTGACTCTAGCTACCATATCCAAAGTCATCTCTTCTCCAAGTTAAATATCCTCATTTCCTTCAACTCAAGAGCTATGCTATTTGATCTTCTTAAATACTCTCTAGTTATCAATATTCTGATTAAGTAAAATAAATCAGTTATGTGTTTGGCCAATTATGAAAGCTTACATTTTTGCGTAATGAGTTTATAGGGTAATTTTTACTAATTTACATGACTATTAAGGAAAATGCCCATCCGTGCCCTCAGAGCATAGTCACAAGAAAGAACATACAGAAAATTGTGTCAACATAAACTAATACATCAAAATGAATTTTATACACATACAGAGTGTGACTCAATATACTCGGCTGCCTGATGGCTTAATCACAACAGTTTCTAACAGCATTTTGCTAAGCTTGATTGACCAGCCAGATGCTAATTATCATAGCTATTTTGGCCTTTTGAAAACATATACTCATCCTCCTTTCATTAAAGATGTTAGGAGGACATGCAGTGCAGTGGTGACAAACACAAATAGAAATAGGAACCACTAAACCATAAATAAAGATCCCTGTGGGGTACATATCAGCTTTAAAATGTAATATTATCAATTTTTTTTGTATTTTTATTTATTTTGTTAAGTACTTCTCCATTACATTTTAATCTGCTTTGGGCTACTTCCGTACTATTGTGTTCTGTTATTGAGCTAACTGATGTGCCTACCTGTTGTTGATTTTTTTTTCCTTACAAGGGAGGTATTATTGGCGGCAAACACTAAATTTAGATTAACCCCTTTGAACATCCCTTCTTCTTATTCTGAACTCAAGGGGCCAAAGAAAAGAAGTCTCATTCTCTTTCCATGTGACAACCCTTCAAACACTTGATTCCAGCCACCATACCAAGCTAAACGCTCCATTTCCTTTAAAAATGAACTCAAGGACTGTGCTGTTTGACTTTCCCTGAATGAATTCTAATTATCAATATTTTCCCTAAAATTTAGTGTCCCATGATTCTGTCCAACAGTGAGATGATTCAGGCCAGTTCCAATGGTCTTGTGATAGAGAAAGCCATCTGTACCCAGAGAGAGGTGACTATGGGGAGACGTGTGTATCACAACATAATATTTTCACTCTTTTTGTTGTTTGCTTGCATTTTGTTTTCTTTCTCATTTTTTATCTGATTTTTCTTCTGCAGAAAGATAATTACTTAAATATGTATAGAAGGATTACAAATGTTTAACAAAGATTACTTGCCATCTTGGGAAGAGGGTGTCAGGAAGGGAGGGAGAAAAGAAAATTGGAACACAAGGTTCTGCAAGGGTGAATGTTGAAAACTATACATGTAGCATATGTTTGGAAAAAAAAAACTTTAAAAAATATAGTAAAATATAGTGTTCCAAAGAATACTTAATATTCCAAAAGTACTTTGATCAGGCTATGGTTCATATCAAAATAAGGTGACTATTATCTAAGAGTTGGCCATTTTAAGATCTCAGTCTTTGAAGGGACCTTAAATCATTTAATAGACTGTAAAATCCCAGAAAGAACTAATAGTTTCTTTCTTTCTTTTTTTAATCTTTGTGACTCAAGTGCTTAGTATAATCCTTTGTATATTGTTATTATCACTGTTATTATGATGATTATTGGGGATTCATACCTATATTTTATAATATAGAGAAAATTCTATGAGAAAAGTGCTTCTATCAAAGCAGATTAGTAGGTATTTCATTCCTGGAAAGTTTTCTGTTAGTATTAAGGGTTAAGAATCTTGCTTAGGGTCAAATAGTGAGTCAAAGAGGGAGGAGCATGGAGCAAGATTTTACAAACTATCTTTGTGACTGGTTCCATACTGTATAATGTCTCTATTAGAGTTAAATAGTAGATACTTCCTAAATACTTGTTAAATTGAATGGAATTGGAGAGACTTGTTCTATCTGCTTTTAGCCAAACCTCATGGGAGATGGTCTCTGTGAGGATTAGGACTATTACCCTCCAAAAAAAATCAGAGATCTTTTGAAGTATTGAGTAATAAGAACAATAGTTAAGATGACATTCATTTATATGTTTATTGTTTACAAAGTGCTTTCCTCATAACAAACAATTTTGTGAGGTGAATTTGTACTAATATCATTACTGCTTTTTTGAACATAAGGGAACTGAGTCTCCACAATTAAGTGACCTGCCCATGGTCCCCCACCTGGTGTCAGAGACAACATTTACCCAGAAACTCAAGTTTTATGACTACTTGTGTGTTTTTCCCCAATTTCAACATGTGTTGAATTATGTTAAATTTCCTATATCTTTTTAATTTTTGTTTTGATTTCTTGCAGTTTCTAGGAATTTTTTAGCTATCCAGATAATAGGAAGTTACAGGGCTGAGTGTCAGGCAAAGGCAATTTTCCTCACCTCTTGATACTCTGGAGGAAGACTAGAAGAGTCCAATTGTCCTGGCATTCTCATAGGACCCTTTAGGGTTTCCAGGATATAGAGTGGCTATGTAGATAACAGAGATGAGTTGTTATCACAGCTATAACTAGGGCAGGGCAAGTGGAGCTTTGCTCTGAGGTGCTGGAATTTAGAAGGTGCTAAGAGCACTGAAAAGCCTTTAGCAGCATATAAACAACTTATTTAATTGCTGAGAATAAGACCTTAAAATAGAAATTGTCCCTCCCTCCCTCTCTCTTTTAGGCTACTGAATCCTATAAGTTCTTCCCATCCACAAGGAAAAATATAGAAGTCACAGGATTTCTACCTATAAAGTTTGGAGTGCTGGGGTCTTTAATCCCTGTTGCCCCCTCAAATGATTTTGTCTTTTAAAAATTGATGATTTCAGGGCATATTTTGTGCTGCTTAATTTGGTTCCATATCAGAAAAGCTTGAAGCTTAGAAGGTAGGGACAGCTTCATACTACAGATTATCATTGGGATATAGAGTGGATGAGTAGAGAGTTTTTAAATGATGCAGGAAGAATGTTTGGCAAGATCTGAATAAAAAATGAGGTGGATAAGGGATAGCATGGGAAGTTAGAAAGGATGGAGCATATGCTTTTTCAGAAACAGGCTCAGCTATGAAAATTTTCATTTGGGATCTTGTGACCTCTGTTATTGAAAAGTAGGGAATGAGTAAGTAATGCCCTTGATGGGAAAGGTACACTCACTGAGAGAGCACTTCTAGAGGTCTGATTCAGAGTTCTATACTCTGGAGAAAGACTACTTTTTTTCACTGCCATATCTAAAGGACATGGGAGCTTTGATGTTTATCTAAACATAAGGATTGCTAGGTCATATAAATTAGTTTATAGGGTTCTAGAGCTAAAAGGGATCTTAGAGGATATCACATTCAACTCTTTATTTTACATGGAAGAAAAGCAAGGCACAGAGACATTAAATGACTTGGCCAGGTCATACAGCAATGAGATGTTAAAGGTGTTAAAGAGGGGTTCAAGATTTTTTGACTCCAAGTATAATTCCCTATTAATTATACCAAATCGCCTCTTGAAGTTCTTGAAGTAATTATATGAAATTACCTACAAGGGATTTATGACTGGAAAGCAATAATAATGATGGTGACTTTAAGAAAAGCTTCCTGCCTAGGAGCTTGTGTTGTGTTGTGTTGAAAGGACAACTTGATCCAAAACCAAACCAGATGATTCTTGTGATTCTTCACAAAACTACTTATCTGAATTGATGCAAACAGAAATATTTGTGCATCTATGTGTGTGAATATATATATATATATACACACACACACACACACACACACTACAACAATATAAAATGGAAAGAATTACAAAATCTAATATTGTTGCTGTTTAATTCTAATGACAAAGATTGAGCCTGGAGAAGGGATATTAAAATGTATCTCTTTCCATTTTTTGTGGAAGTGTGAAACTACTTCTCTACCACCTGTATTTTCTTTTTATCCTTTTTTTTTTTAAATGGGATGCTAGAGTGCCACAGTAACTAGAGCACTATACCTGCAGTTTAGAAAATTCATCTTCCTGAGTTCAAATCTGGCCTCAGACATTAACTAGCTGTGTGATCCTGGGTAAGTCACTTAATCCTGTTTGCCTCAGTTTCCTCATTTATAAAACAAGCTGGAGAAGGAAATGGCAAAACACTCCAGTATCTTTGCTAAGAAAACTTCAAATGGGGTCATGAAGAGTTGGACAAGATTGAAATTATCAATATGTTTTTTTTCTGGTTGGGAGAAGGGAAGGGATATATTTGGAAATGAAGGTGATATAAAAACAAAAAATAATATTGTAATTTTTTAAAGGAAAAAGTGTCCTTCACTATTCTTACTACTCTCCAAGCTACTGTTTTTTTTTTACCAGCATTTTCATTGTAGAATTGAAGAATACCAAGAACTGAAAGGCAAGTATCTATTATTACTTACTTACTTCTGATACATACTTAATGATAGATACAGATGATTGTCATTATCTAGAAGTAGTGAGTGAACAGATGACGAGATTGTGTTGCTTTGTGTATATTTGATCAGAGGCAGCAGTGATAGAAAAGAGACCAAAGATCTGAGCACATCTGGGCTGATATATTGTCTTCTGCATGTGTGTGTATGCATGTGTGTATGTGGGTTTGTGCAAGTGTATATATGTGTGCATGTGCCTGCATGTGGGCATGCATATGTCAGTGTGTGTGTGTGTGTGTGTGTGTGTGTGTGTGTGTGTGTGTGTGTGTTGAATAGGGGGTTTATCTGCTGGTCTGGGTTGTTCTCTGTATCACTCCTGAATCTGGGTACACAAAGGAGTAAGAAATAAAGAAAATCAGATCCAATTGAGACCTTCTACGTTTGATCCCAAGTCTAGTCTTGTCAGTCTTACAAAGGATGTGAAGAATTCAAATAACAAAATCTGAGAGGACATCAGGCAATTATCAGCATTCTACAGTAAGTGAACAGCAAGCTTCCTCTATGGGATGCTCAAGTACTACTTAAGTTCCAAAGGGGGAAATAGCATTCCTGAGGTATGGTCTATTTACTTTGGACTTAGCTCTAAAGAACAAATGAGATTCTCCTCCAGTATTTTGCCTCTAATTCCAATCTTGCATAGTTTTCAGCATGAACATATCCATTCTGTTCTGAAAGTGAGGGAAAACAGCAAAGGTTCTGTTTTCCATGTCAACCCTTTCTTTTCCCATGTGCAAGATTTGCTTCAAGCCACAGGATGGCACACTAAGCATCTCCAAGTCTCAGAAAGAGAAAGGCTGATATCTCTGGGTGAATGGCTATGTGCTCAGAAGGTCACTCTGGAAGGTTTTATTATCTAATAGATCCTTGATAGCTTTTCAATATACAGTTCTTTACAGAGTCTACATTCAGCCTATGCTTGCATATGTCTGCTAAGGATAAATTATGCTTCTCAGATATTTTTGCCATAGAAATCAATCAATAATTCATATTTTAATAAACAATTATGATTGCTATCGGTGTGTTATAATGTCCTAGTGCTAGGAGCTTCAAAAAATATAAATCACCTGTTCCCTGGTCACAAAAAAGATAATTATTGTCACCATTATTATTATTGTTTCTATTTGGATCATGAATCAAAAGAGCTGTAAGGTACCTTGAAGATCATCTAGTCTCCAACTTCTTAAAGAGTGGATCGGGGCAGCCAGGTGATTCAGTGGATAGAGGACCAGTCCTGAAGTCTGAAGGACCTGAGTTCAAATGTGACCTCAGACATTTAATACCCCCTAGCTGTGTGACTCTGGGCAAGTCATTTAACCCCAATTGCCTCAGGAAAAAAAAAAAGTGGATCATGACCCCATAAAGGATTTTATAACTGAATGTGAAGGTTCACAAAATTATGATTTATTATCACTAAATGTTTGACTTGTATAACTCTTTTATATAGCTGCACATCTGGAATCATGTAAAATTTTCTCTGGTAAAAAGGAATCACAAGTAGAAAAAGTTTAAGAAGCCCTAATTCTAGCCCAAAACCACATTTGACAGATGAAGAACATGGGGCATCAGAGATCATGTAACTTGCTCTATGTCATAAATATAGGAAATTATTAAGTCAGAATTTGAACTCACATTCTATGAGCCAAACTTCAGTATATTTCCCTGGCACTACTGTGTCCTTTCTCCCACTATTGAATTTATTTATCACTTATTTACATAGTACTTTGCAGTTTAGAAAAGCCCTTCCCTTACAGACTGGTAAAGTAGATATAACTTCCATTCAGAGCTTTAATCAGCAATGTTTCCTCTTGGGATGTGGGAGGAAGGCAGTGCAATGGCGAACAGGATAGATAATTCAGCTCATCATGAGATCATAGGTTTAGAGCTGAAAGGATTCTTAGAATCCATAAAATCCAACCCTTTATTTTAAAGATCAAGACACTGAGGCACATAAAGACTAATTTACTCCTCAAAACACAGCTAATATGGCACAATTTGAGTTTCTAATTCTACTTCTATGATGCTATCCATGATGCCATGCCATCTTTCTTGATTCAGTCAAGACTAGAGAAGAAGAATTTTGACAGATGTGTCTATATGTAATGGAAGAGGAGGGATCAAACAAATGGATCTTAGAAAGGACTGTCCTAGGGGATAGCCCCGTGTGATTGGTTAAGGCAAAAATGAAACATTCTACCATGTTAATAGCTAAGGGCAAAACTTTTTCCTATTTATCAAATATTTAATGGCTCATTAATAGCTATGTACCCATTTTGATATAATTAAAAATTATAAATGGTAAAATTATCATTTTTTGCCAATTATTTCCTGATCCATACATCCGAATGCCACAAACAAACTTCTCTTGTTTCACTATTAACAAGAGATGTAAAAGTCAGGACCATTGTACAGTCTCTTAGAACACATTGTCTCTCTAAAATCTCATGAGAGGAAGATGGGAACATGAAGCAATTATGAAACTAGGAAATATCATAAAATGAGTGCTGGACTTATAGTTAAATACCAATTCTTTGGATCCATGCATCTATTAGCTTCCTTGTAAGAATGGGCAACATATTTCACCTCTATAACTTTCAGTTTCTTTATCTGCAAAATAGGCAGTGATAATTTGCACATTGTCTCTGCATACACAGCAGCATTTTTCTTCTGCTCACAACAGAAATACATCATAAAACTATATATTTAAAGTTAGAAGAGACCTATGGGATCATGGAGATATACTTCTTAATTTTTTCAGATCAGATAATGAAGTACAAGGAATGTAAAATGACTTGCTTAGGATCATACAATCAGTAAGACTCTAAGCTGAAACCTAGATTCTCCTGACTCCAAGTCCTGACTCTTCACTGCCTTATATTATGCAATGCATCAAATTAAACCATATATGTAAGGTGCTTTCTAAGTAAAAATTAGTATAAAGGGCATACCAAAATTCTTAGTGCTATTTTAAGCTTAAAATTGTTTTAATTTAATTTTAATAATTTTATTTAAATTTTTTATTTAAAAAAATTATAAATTTAAATTTCTATTTTATGAATACAGCTTATATTTGATTTATAATATCTTATAATTTTGAACTTAAGAATGTTTTTAAGCTAAGAATTTTGTGACACCCTGTATAATTATTATTTAGTATAGTGTTTTATATTGTATAAAGGAAAAGTATTTATGCGGTGATAAAATACATAATAAATATTGATCAACGGAGAGATTATGGTATACCGAGAATGTTCGACCTTCTCCTCATTGCTTCTTAGAACCTTCACTCTCTTCTTTCCAGATTCAACTCAAATGTTACAAAGCTTTTCTATATTGCCCCAGATATGAATGCCTTTATCTCCTCCTCTTCCCCATCAAAAAAAAAAAAAAGATAGAAATATCATACTGCATGTATTTTGTATTGATTTACTATGCATATATTGTTTGCTCCAAATTGAAAAAATGTAAACTTCTGAATGTCAAGAGTGTTATTGTTTGTCTTTCTTTGAACTTGCCACATCATCTCTGCATACACAGTAGGCATTTAATAAATGTTTGTTGAATTGAATTAAAGGGGGTTAGACATGGAGTCAAACTCTAGCATATTGCTTTGTTTCTATAAATCAACTGCCACAGACTAAATATTAGTCTCTGAAAACATAACATTATTGATTCACTACCAAGGTCATGATTTATATAAACAAACTATATTGATTTTTAAAAAAACAACAACTCCTAACAGTCCTGTGTCTCAGACATCTCAAAGGAATTGTAATTCCTTCTAATTAAATGTTTCTACATGCAAATCTGTACCATGAGGCATTGAGTACCATATGTTGTATTGTAATTGGAGCCTGCTAACGACATCGCTTTAGTCCTGTAGATGATGTGACTGCTTCCCGTTCAATAACTTTAAGTAATTTTAACTCTTTGGGATTAGATTTACTCAGGTCCAGCGAGCCAGGAGACATATTGCATTCTTAAGGTTGCATATAAAGATCCTTACTAATGGGATCTCAGAAATAATAAGTGAGGGCAGAGTGGTAGCATTACAGCTAATTTCTGAGCTATCAGTGAACATCAAAATAGCCAGTGATACATTTATTTGGCTGTATGAGGGTGTTTTCTTTTTTGTTCATTTGTTTGTCTTAAATTTCATTGATGAATTATAATTTTATGCCAATTTTTTTTCTGGTCTAAACACCCTAATGTCACAAACAATCTTTTCTTATTCCAAAGTAAATAAGATAAACAACATCAACCACCGTAACAAAGACAATTGACAATTTATTTCATATTCTGTACTCAAAGTCTCTCATCTCTTTCCTGAGAAAAGGAAAGGATATTTCATTATCTCAGAAGGAAATTGTTTATTACAATTACTTATACTAGTTACTACTGACATTCCTTACATGGTTGATGCAAAATATAAAATAATTGATTTAGACTCAGGATGACCTCAGTTCAAATCTTACCTTAGATTCATATAGCTATGTGAACCTAAGCAAGTAAATAAACCTGATCTTAATTTCCTCATCTGGAAAATGAGAATAACAGCATCCATATCATAGGATTATTGTGAAAATTAAATGGACTAGAACATATGTGTTTTGCAAATCTTAAAGCTTTATAAAATATCATTATTATTATTATTATGGTTTTTGCATATGTTATTAGTCATTGTATATAAATTTATACAGATTCAGCTTCATACCAATTCAATAAATGATTTTTACCTTCATTATCTGACTGCCTTGTCAGATATTTTGGGAGTGGGGATTGCTATGGGTTACCAAGAAGTTATTCTTTTCTTCCCCTTCATTGATTCAACATGAGAAAAGGTCTTGGACAACAAATAGTCTGAGGACATAAAGTACATTCAGCTACTTTGGGAAACAGAAGTGAATGTTTCAAGTAATGGCTGCTCAGATTCTTCCTCACCATCTCCTAAATAAGTATAGATGAATGGAATGGTACCTTCCAGCTACATAAACAAAAGCCTCTCAAATCCTCAAGATGACTTTTGTCCCACAAGTTATCATTTTTACAGCCTTTTCACAACAGTAACAGAGGCTTATCTATTTAAATGCTACATAAAATGTAAACTCTTTCAGTGAACTTTAGAGCCAAACATGTAAAATAATATTGGGACAGGACCTCAATTTTGGCAAAATGGGTTCTTCATTTTAAATTAATAAAATGATTTTAAAAAAACTCTATATTAATAAACTAATAGACTAAAATAACAATAAAATAATACGTATTAGTAGTCAGGTAACTTAACCACTTAACTACTATCACATAAACTAAAATGATATACTGTTATTATTAAAGATCTTCTATGAGCTATGCATTCCAGATTCAGGGAAATATTCTTAAGCCAAGCTAATAACTGGAGTCCAATTATGGGAAAATACATTTTGTAAATGATCAAACAGAATAAAACCCCAAATGAATGGCTAGTACTCTAGCACATACTCTTCTCATCATCCATTGTTCATTGGAATAGGTGGAATTTTACTTTATTCAAATAATGCTTCCAAGTGGTATGGGAAAGGAATGAAGTCTCAAGAGGGCCAGCATAACTCCCTCTTTAATAAGCCTGATATGAAAACAGGACATTGGGGAAGGGAGAGAAAGGGCTTTGGGCTATGAAAAAGCAAAGCAATAACTCTACTTACTATAATGCTTGTCAACTCAACAGAACTTTTCTCCCTAGCTACATTTGGATAATGCCCACAGACACTAAAGGAATTTATAGATACTCATAGTAAATAGCTACCATTGATGGCTTGTGTGCAAGAGGCAAAATAAAAGAGAACATAGATCAGAATGTATATAATTGGAAAAGGAGAAATAAGGTAAGAAAGATTGATAATTCAAGAAATATTTTGGTACTCTTGAGATACTAGACCAAAGGTTTTTAAACTTTGTTTCATAGAACCTTTTTACTCTCTGATGAAAATTAAATACACCTCAGAATAATGTATTAAAAATGTGTGTATATCCATAATTATACAGGAAAAAATTGCAGTTTTAGTATCAGAATGAGCATTATAGTGTTATAAAAATGTGAAGAGGACATGGATTCCAAGGTAAGAACCCATGTATTCTGTGGCCCGAGGAAAGCCTCAGCCACTTTGGAGCTCTTCTATGGAAAATTTACAGGAAAAAGTGAACAAGAAGATTAGGGTGAAAAATCAAAGAGTAGAATCTGCCCAGGAGTAAAGAGTATCAAATCAATGACATAACCAGTTTTTCAAAATAATTAACAAAGTATTAATCAAAGATAAATTGAACCCCAGATACAAGGATTTTTATTGAACTTGAATTCTATAAATTTGAAATTAAATGACAAATCAATTTCTGGGGATGGTTTCTGATGACCATCAATATTTTGGTTTGTAACTGCCAATTCTTTTTAGATAATGTGACATGGCAATTACCCATGACACACCATATTCTAATAAACATACTTTTTCCTTTTCATGTAAAGAGCAAGATACTCCACCAAATTTGTTTAAATCTTTATGGAATTGTCAGATTGCATGCTTAACTCTGAGCAGTTAAGGGATTACCAATAATTCCAGAGGACCAACACTTTCTTCCTCTTGTTAAATCTCTCTTAGTTCATCTATAAAATAAGGATATTTATGTCCTCCAGACAGAGAAGTGACAGACTCAAGAAGAAGTAAATATGCATTTTTATATCATTATATTATATTATATATTTATATTTTTAAATATGGCCATTGTTGGACTTTGTTTTGCTTCAGTATGCATATTTATTATTAGGTTTCCCTTTTTATTTCTTACTTAAATTAGGAGGGTTGGGATAAAGAAATAACAAATACTTGTTAATTGTGGGAAAATAATAAATTGTCAAGCTGTAAAACATAAGCATTGTCACCAGAAAGCTCCTATTTTGATCCCATTCAGCTATAATCTGGGGTCTGGATGATCTAAAAAGGTGTGTTAGGTTAAGATCCTTACATATTAACATATGGGCACCTCAATAGTTTAAAAATTAAATATTATTAGTGGGGAAAAATCAAATAACATGTGAAAGTACTTGGTAGTCTGTTAAAAAAAAAAGAGGCAGTTAAAAATATAACAGAAGCTATGATTACTATTATCATTTACTACTCTATTCAGAAACCTCACCTTATTGGTCTTAAAGTAGCAATCAGTGCCACAAAGTCTTTCCTCTGCTGGTATTTCCAGCAGAGAAGGGCATGGCTGGCAGGCACCATTATAACCCAGTTCGATGGAACCATTTTACCTCATTCTTCTACAGGCAGTTTTTCCTCATAAAAATATTGTAAGTATATTAGTGGCACAGGTGTTATTATTCCCATTTATGGAGAAGGAGACCAAAATTCACAGAAGGGAGGGTGTAGCAAGATATTTGGAGACACCCTGTTTTCCAATGCTGAGTCTCAGCAGATAGCCTGTGCCCTGAGCTTGCCATAACAACAGTCCTTTGCATTCTGGATGATGTCACCCTCTGGCAAAGAGGATTGCTTTGACCAACACCAGGTTCACTGAAGGAATTATGACTAGATTTGTTGGCACTCTTCCTATTTTCCAGGGACCTGAGAACCAAAAGCAAGTGATTCATCACATCTCCTGACATGCCCACAATCTCTATTTCATCTACCTGCTAAGTGAACTGGACCAAATACTGTACTTATCTTCCCAGCACATTAACTCTGGTTTTGTACCTTCCTGAACTAGCACAAGACTCAGACGCCCTTTGGATTTGAGACATCCGGGAGAGACTATTCCCCTGGGACCAGGAATGCCTACATTGTCCATGCATGAGACTGCCATGGAAACTGTTACTCAAGATCTAAGGATAATTGTATCACAGTCCAGCCCACTTGTGGTTTTTTATGCATATAAACTTTGCCCTTGCTCTAGCATGTTAGGACCTTCTCAGGAAGGGGGTTCTACGTGTAATTATTTTCCTCATTCTGAAATTAATTAAATTTGTACGTTATTCTTGACATATCTAGAGGTGTTAGGTTTTCTTGGCAGAGAATTTGGAATGGTTTGTCATTTCCATCTCCAGATCATTTTATAGATGAGGAAACTCAAGCAAATAGGATTAAAGTGACTTGCCTAGGGTCTCACAACTAGTAAGTATGTGAAGCCAAATGTGAAACTCATGAAACTGAGTCTTATTAATTAATTAAGAACAGTGTTCCATCTACTATACCACTTAGTAAGGGTTGCAAAATAAAAGCTTCAGCCAAGAATTAAACCTGGGTCTTCTGATTCCAACAATGGCATGCCTTCCCTATCTTCCTACAAGCATCTAAAAGTTAAAAACAAACAACAATAACAACAAAATCCCAACCCAAACTCCAAACCAGCCCCTATTCAGGGACTTTCTTGGCCCATTGGCTTTTCCCTCTAGGGGGAAAAAAAAACAAAAACTATATAATTTTTTGGAGAAGTTACGGAAATCAAAGATGAAAGCTACTAGCAGCTCCCTCTGTAAAGCCATAGGGGAAAGGAAAGCAGAAATATCTGCTCTCAAGAATTCTATATTTTATGCAATGGAAAACTATTGTGCAATAAGAAATGATGAGCAGGCTGATTTCAGAAAAATCTGGAAAGAATCATATGAACTAATGAAAAGTAAAATAAGCAGAACCAGAAAAACATCGTACATAGTATCAGCAACATTGTGTTATGATCAATTAAAATTGGCTCAACTCTTCTCAGCAACACCATGATCCAATACAAGTATAAAAGAAACATGAAGGAAAATGCTCTCCATAATCAAAGAAATGATGTACTTAGAATGCATATTGAAGTACATTTTTTCACTTTATTCTTTCTTTTTTTTCCTTCCTTTTTTTTTCTCTTTTCACAACTGGGACTAATATGGAAATATATTTTACTTGATAGCACACATAAACTATATCAAGTTTATGCCTACCATCTTTGGAAGAGGGGAAGGGAAGGAGGGAGGGAAGGAGAAAAATTTGAAACTCAAAATCTTGCAAAATTGAATGCTAATTTTTTTTGACATGTAATGGGAAAAATACTATTTATAATATATAAAAAATTTTTCTATATTCTACTGTTCTACTGGAGGACCTTGTCTCCCACTCATCCCCCCTTTCTCTTTCTCATCCGACACCTGGCTCTAGATCCCTATTGTGTTTGGAGGCTCAATCAAATTCCATCTTTATAACCTTGGGTATATCTTTTGTGTCCCACCTGACTCAAGTCTCAATTTTAGAAAGAAAATTAACAGTTGAAAGAAAAGTTACAACCCAAAAAGACAGGTGAGGATAACTTACTAGGATTACTGTTTCTTTTGCTCTGGGCTATGATTTCACAAGTAGAGGGAACTCCTAGCTATCAAATTCCTTCTCCCAATGTAGATCAGTAACTTTTGAAATTTCCTGTCTTAAAGAGTTGTTATTGGTGTAGTGTGGAGAGGCTACATGATTTGCCCAGGATCACAATTTGAACTCAAATGTTTCTGATTTCAAGTCCAGTGCCCTTTGAAAGTTATCATGCAGCTTCCAAAATTGTCTTGTGATTTACATTGGCTAATAACTTGTATTATAAGAATTCTCAAAGAGTGAAGTGAAGATGGGGCTGAGATCTATTTGGGTATCCTAAGAATGGAATGAGGCATCTCCTGAATTCTAAGATGCTCATAGAAATAAGAGCATTTTAAGTCAAACTTTTGTGAAGTGGGCCTGCCTGGAAAGGACTTCTTGTATGAATTTCAGCCCAAGTTTGATCATTTTTGTGTGTGTGTGTCCCAAGCTTCCACTTGTAGTTCTGAACCCAAATATCCTGAGGATGAATCAGAAAGCTGTAAAAAGCCCAGGAGAGGTAAAAAGTTCAATTCACAAGGGCTAAGTACAATCAACATAAAGAAGGACACCATACAAAAAAGTGGTAAAGCATAGGAAAAAGAGCACCATATTAGGATTCAAATTCCAGTTTTACAACTTATGTGATTTGAGGTATATCAGTTTGCCTCCTGGGGCCTCAGTTTTCTCATCTGTAAATTGAAAGGATTCTAATAGATGACTTCTTTGTACTTTCCATTTCTAATTCCTATGATCCTATGAATATATATAGGAATTAGCATTTCAACCACAATTTAGTAAATGCCCAGAGGGTTCGCAGCTGGCTCCTGAATAAATAATAATATAGTTCCAATTTCACCAACAGGAAAAAACCGACTAGAATTTTAAATGAATAAATTCAGTTTTCTCCTGATGAGACCACAGTAAATATGGTTAGAAAAGGGACCTTGTGCAGTGACTGAAATAAAAATCAGACTAAGAGTGCTCCAATTAAATTCAATTCAGTAAAAAGTATTAAATGCTTATTCTTTTCTATTAAATTCAATAAACAAGTATTGAGCTCACTACATACAAGGAAGTATACCACTCACTGGGGATGCAAAATGAAAAAAATGACACAGCCCCTATTTATAATCTATTGAGAAAATACCATTCTTCCTAGTATATACCCAAATAAGCTTATAATAAAACTTAGGGCATGAACAATCTCTCCAGACAAAGAGCTCTTAAAATAAGTGAGGAGAGAGAAAACTGTTAATGGGGGGAGGAGAGGAAAATCAGAAAATCTGAATGCAAACAAGTGGCACACCCCTGCCCCCATGGCCGCCTGACAATTCAGAAAATGCCACCCCTGCAATATTTACCCAGGAAGCAGAACAAAACCAAAACCAAAACCAAAAAAAAAGTGTTTTGAAATTATATTCAATGTGAAAAATTTTAGTGGCCTCTAGAGGTGAGATGATTTTAGTGGAAAAAACACCAGACTAATAATTATGATGTGTTCAAGTCTCAACTCAATACAAACTTTCTCGATAAACTTTCTGGTCCATAAGTTGCCTCATCAGTATAAAAAACCAGTAAGACTAGACAATAAGTAAAGTCCTTGCTCTATATCCCCACACACATATATGTGTACATATGTGTGTTACATAAATATTATGTATATATGTGTACATGTGTATATTTACATTTATGTGAATACACACACACATCTAATGCATTTTATGGATGCTCTGAAATATATATTGTAATGTAATATAATATATAAATAATAATATAATAAAATAATATAATATATATGTATGTATGTATATATATATGTATATGTGTATATGCATGTTATTTGGATGTGTATGTATGTATATAAAATGTATGTGTGTGTTTGTTTATGTGCACGTGTACATACTATAAGAGATGAAGGTAAACTCTAAAATTTGCTCCAATAATATATGAATGGTGTATATATTGAATATTTGCTGTCCCAACCAAAATTTAAATTCATAATGGTAGAGACAGGGCAGACTTGCATTAGAAGAGGAAAAGTTCTTGCCTGGGAGTTCTCTCTACTATTGAAGTCATATGTTCATTTCCTAATCTTATGTAACATTCTTCTCTTTCACTTGCTCCAGTTTTACCCAAATATGATTATTCCAGCTAGTGTTCATTTTGTCTTCTTTCATATACATGTATTGGCTCAGACTGATCCCTTATAGCTGGAATCTCCCCCGTCTATGACAATTCATTGTCACCTGTAGAAATTCCTCCTTTTCTTGAAAATCTATTATCTTTATCTGATTTCTCATCCTCCATGCCTTATTGTTCTAACCAGCTTAAGGAGATTTCTTTCTCCCCAAATTTATCACACCTTTGATTTTTTTCTTGATAATTATTTCACACTTCCCGGTATGAAAGTCATCTGGATTGTTTACACACACACACACACATACACACACACACACACACACACACACACACACACACAAATAACCATTACTGAACTTTATGTAGAAGGCTGAAGGCTATGTTAAGGGATATTCAGGCCATTCCTATTTAATGTAACATGCCTTTATTTACTAAGTGCCTTCTATGTGCAAAGGCATTGTGTAAAAATGTAAGGACAAAATACAACCGTGTCAGATAGGAATAAAACATGGCTTGTTCCATTAGAAAGCAAAGTCCTTCAAGTAAGAATCTATATTCCTCTTACTCCTTTTTTTTTTTTTTTTTTTTTTTTTTTTTTTGTATCTCTAGCACTTATTGCAGTACCTGGCATGTAGAAATAATAACTATATGTTGACTTGACTCCAGACCAGGTGTGAATTCATAGGCAGCAGATCTAGAAAAAACCCTGGTTTCAGCAGCACCTGGCCCTTTCTGCAAAGTATATGCTAAGATATGCCTAAATAACTTCAGTGAAGGTCACTAAATGGTCAGGAAAGCTGACTTCCCAGGAAGCCTTAAAGCTAGAGAGCCAGATCTTAGGCAGGACCTGGACAGAAGAGATACTTCAAGGAGGCTTCTGGCTGCAGGAAAACAAGTTTGTTTGCCCAGAACTCTGGCACAGGACCAAGAATCTTGTGGCAAAGAATATGTTAGGAGAGTCAAATCACAAATATATCTCAGATTTTTTTTTAAAGTTGCTATAAATGAAGGGTCCCTAACTATGAATTTGTTAAACATAGATAAGGAAGGAATGAAGGAAGGAAGGAAAGAAGGAAGGAAGATAAGTAGCTATAACTGCATCTCAATATAACTAGCTTCCTTTGAAATTCTATGTATTTTATTTTTTGTATTTAAAAATACAATTTTGAAAATGATTCCCTAGGCTTTACTATAGGTATCTAGAGCACTCAAAAATGGTAAGAACACTTCTTATAAATATGATCTTATTCATTCATAAAAGAGTTTGATTTATATTTATGCTGATATTTTATTAAAAAGTCAGTCTTCATAGAAAGAGACTGAAACATGGCCATCAATTGTCTCTATTCCATGTCTTCAGAAGGGAATTTTGATCCCCCTGAGAATCAAGGTAGTCTTATGATCAGGAACTCAGACCCAGGGAGTATATAGTTTGTAAATGTTTTATACTGAATTATTTATGGGTATGTTATTTATTTCCCAGGTAGATGTAACCTGCATGTACCAGGACTATTTCTTATATTCCTAAACATACAAACACAGACATACACATGTAAACACAAATATATATGTATGATATCACAAAATAGATAGATATATTCATATTTAGATAGATAGATAATAGGCAACTACTGCCCTTCCCGTGTTCCTCAATACTGGGAACATTGTCTTATAAACTAAAAGAGGATCACCTAAGGCTGTTGACATATTTATGATTCTTATGACTAGGATACCAATTGTATTTCACTGTATCACCCAGAAATACCCTACCAGTGGACTGAGTTTCTACTATTTCCTTCACAAACAGGTCTCCAAACCTCCCTACCACAACCACTGCTAAATTCCCACCAAGATCAAATCAGAATTTACCTTCCATACATTCTAATCTTTCAGGACTTGCTTTTTAAAGTGACATCAAATTATTAAGATAGACTAATCAGTTGAAGAATGTTAATAGTATGTAATAGAATTGATATGAACACTCAAAAACAGAATCTTATAACAGGATGGGGCCCTATGGGATAAAAAGCCCAAGATCCTCTACAATATGTCCAAAAAGTCACAATTCCATTTTTCCATAGAGACCTCACATACCAACACAGACAGAATGTCCAAACTGGACAGGAACTCAAAGATCATAATCTAGACCAATCCATATATGAACAAGAATTCCTTTCTTCATAATACTAGGCAAGTGGTCTTGTAGTCTTTGCTTGTAGAACTCTAATGAGGGGGATCCCATTATATCCTGAAGTCCACTTTAGGATTGTTTCAATTATTGTCAAGTGTGTCTTCATAAAATAAAACAAATCTGCCTTCTGTTTACTTCTGCCCATTTGACCTGTTTATGTTTTCTGGAGCTGGGAAAATCAAGTATAAACTTTTTTTTTTTCCTTATGAAGGCCCTTGGAATACTTCAAATACAGCTAGCTTATCTCCTTAATTCTTTTATTTTCCAACTTTTATCTTCCAAATTGAATCCAAACCAATCTATTCTTTGGGTTCTACCATTCAACCAACTCTGAATCTATTTAATTATTCTATTCTCTGGGCAGCTATGTTGCAAGTGGATAGCATACTAGGCCTAGAGTCAAAAAATTCCTCTTCCTGATTTCAAATTTGGTCTCAGATACTCACTAATTTCATGACTCTGAGCAAGTCACTTACCTTGTTTGCCTCAGTTTCCTCATCTGTAAAATGACCTGGAGAAGGAAAATGGCAAACAACTCCAGTATTTTTTTAAGAAAACCCCAAATGGAATCATGAAGAGTAATATATGACTGATAGAAGTGAATAACAACTAGTCTATGTCCTCAGCACTTAGCAGTTCTCAGCATGTAGTAGACATAATACATATACATATCTATCTATCTATATATATATATAGTTATTAATATGACTTTTTTAACCTAGGAAAATAGTATGAAAGACTTTTTTAAATATTAGACTAGAATCTAAGGACTCTTAAGTATTCACTTCCTTCTCCAATGTCCCCAAATGATATGCATTCATATAAGTGTGTATGTGGTGGGTTCTCTCCAATAAATTGTAACCCCTTTGTGGACAGAGATAATCTCACTTTTGCATGTATATCATCAGTAATAAGTATACAGTAGGGATGTCAAATGTTTGCTAGAATCTAAATTTTATCACACAATATGACCTTCCCTCTGATGCACACTCATTTTTTTTTTTTTCCTGTTTGTTTGTTTATTCTTTACCTGGTAAAATAGAATTTGGATGAATAAGATTGTGATTCCCATTTCTTCTGGGAAACTGTGGTTCAAGATGAAAAAAATCACTTATCTATTCTTTGACATGAATTGATGCCATGATCTATAAGAATCCTTCCAGGATTGTATGCTATGAGCTCCTGTGACCTAATGTGACACTGCCTTTAAGCTCAGACATTTTAATTTTCTTTGTTTTCCCCATGCATTATGCTCAAAGGTAAAACACATTGGGTTGAGAATTGAAAAAACATGGACTCAAATCCCAGGTCTGATCTTTATATCTGTGTGGCCTCAGGGAAATGATTTCTCTCTGAGACACAATTTCCTTCTCCATAAAATAGGCAGTTTGAGAAAAACTCTCTCTAATGACCCTTACAATTCTAATTCCCTTAACCCAATTATCCTATATCCAAAAATGGGTATAGAATTCCAGTAAATTTATACCTGTAGCAGGAAGGTGTTATAGTACTGAGTACTGTTGTACAAAGTATGAGGCCTGGAGTCTGGAACTCCTGAATTCAAATCTACTGTCTGAGACTTTTCTAGCTACATCATCTTGGGTCTGTCACTTGAACTCTGCCAGGCTCAGTTTTCTCAGCAAATTGAAGAATATAATGACATCTACCTTTCAGAGTTTTTGTAAGACTCAAATGAGATAAAATTTAAAGAGCATTTATCTACCTGTATCTGATATAGTACTATACAAATGCTTATTTTCTCCTCATACATCTATAGAAATAAATATATACACATATTTACATGTAAATACATATATTATATAGATGTGCATATGTATACTCACACATAGATGTGCATGTATATGCATATTTGTATATATAATTACATAAATACTTTTGTATTTATATATGTGTGTTTATATATACATGTATATAATATGCTTTTATGAATACATGTTCACATGAGGAAAAAAGTAATAATGAAATCAGCATTCTTGCTTTATATAAGCTCTTGTTACCTTTATAAATGGGATAAACTGAGTGAAGACCTCTCATAAGAATGTGGTCTTGACCTATATCCTAATTATGACCTGAGACTCTACACTAACAGGATGAGCTATAGCTAGAAATTGCAAATGTTTCATAATTTTAGGTAAACAAACATGTCCTTCCTATTCCCCTACATACCTTTATATTAGCATTTAATTACTTAATGCAGTAAAGAGTCTATATAAACTTGTGTTTTGCAATTTGCACTCTGCACTATTCTACTGATACCTTGTGTGTTGGGAGTTGCCTTGTCTCAGGAAATCATAATAATTTTTTTTTTTTTTTTTTTTTTTGCTTTTTACTTTGAGAGTCTCTAATTTTAATTTGAGTAAGGATCATGGTCTCACACAGTTTTAGGGGCTCTTCCAGGATATTTCCTGTTCTTGAGGGATCTCTCCTATACAGAATCCTTGGGCAGGTGCCTTTCTCTGGTGGTTCTTGGACTCAGCTTGGGTACTTCCACTCTGATTGGGTAAATTCCAGAAGAGAAACACTTGAAGAAAGCAAAAATAGAAGTGTACTAGTGAAGATAGAGGATTAGTTCAGCCCAGGAGATAAGCCAGCTGAGAAAAGTTTGGAATCAGTCAGGTAAATTGTGCATAACCCAGGTGAGGGGGGAGAGACTAAGCAGTCAGAATCCATTGAGGGGATTTTCCCTTTGCCAAGAACTGGTGAGCCTTCAGGATGACTGGGTTTGGGACTGGGAGAATTCAAGTGGTCAGAGTTCATAAAAGGCTCCTATTTCCCTTTGATATTGGGAAACTCTAAGTGGTTAGAGTCTCTAAGGGCTCTACCATTTTCCTTTGGTAAGATCCTTATAGTCTTCCATCAAAGAGCATAAGATACTGTGAACAAAGTTAGCTGACTCTAAAAGCCTATCTAGTATCCCAAAAGATAGCCCTTTAGAAATATGCAGAACCAAAATGTATAGGGATTAAATACTCTTTTGTTTGATCTGTTAATCCCCTGAGGGCTAGATGTAAATTCAAAGGAACCTTCAATATCAGGCTCTTAAGGCTTTGGCTTCAGAAGTTCCCTCCTCTACTTCCACCCCAAAAGGAACCCAGAACTGGGAGCTTGATTGATTTAGAAAAGCAATTTGTGTTTGTGCTAGTGTGAGCTAAGTGCTTGTTTTGTACATAATTGGACTTATGCAAATATTTTTTAGCTAGAAAGAGAAAGGACTAGTTCTGAGATAAGGAAAAATTTTAACTGCCACCCCAGAAAGAAAAAAAAAAAAAAAGCAGGATATATTTCTGTGGACCTAGAACTGACAATTTGGATCTGCAAAAATAGTTAAGGTTATAGAGCTACTAAAACATTTTTGTAGATTATGGAGTTTTTTAAACTAATCATTAAGGTGCTTAGCATTGTAGCTCTATCAGCTAACTTGAGTTAGTCTATTGTATTTTTAAGTAGGTCTAATTTACAAGACTAAAAGCCTTCTGAGGAACTGAACCTGAGACTTACAGAAAAATTTCAAAGGGGAAAAAAAAAAAAAAAAAAAAAAAAACCTACCCTCTGGGGTTTTCCAAGCTTCTCTCCCTTGGACAATCTTGTGGGATCTGTCCTGACTAGGCTGGTGTCCCTGGTTGACCTGGGTTTTTCTGGGGTTTGTGCTAGTACCCTAACATCTTCAACATGGCCCCTCTGGCATTTCTGGCATGAAGGGTGGGCTAGTCACTGGACCACAGACCTGCAGCCAGACAGGGTCCAAATTTCTCCAACCCTCTCCCTCCGGGTCTTAATATCTGCCAGTTTCTTAATGCCCTTCTTGCATGTTCCCCTCTTTTGTAAATGGACTTGAAAGAACAGTTTTCTGCCACCTTAAATTTATAGGGCTGTGTTTTAAATTGGAATTCTGATTCTGAAACTGTTTGAGTTAATTACTATTTAACTAGTATTCACTAAAATTGTGAACTTGTTTATTCTGGTATATGATTTTAGAATGCATTAATATTGGAGCATTGATACTAGAAGTTAAATCTGTATTTGAAATAATTTTAAGTTAAAAAAAATTGTATGAGCTATACTTTAATATTTTGTCAGCCCTGATAGATATGTGATATAGATTTTGCAAAATTTGGCTCAAAGTTATTTAAATATTACCTATATTCTGAATCTTAAGATTTGTCTTGCTTTCTCTAACAAAGAGTAAAAAGTAAGAAAATTTGCTGTGTAGAGATATGTGTAGTTGCAAAATAAATTGTATCTGAAAAGTGTGTAATATGTCTAAAGGTAAATAAGAAGGTATTGAAGTGTCCCTCGGGAGGGAGGAAGCCTGGCTCAAGATATTCAAGTTAGGTTTTACTGAAATGACACCAGTGGGGAAACTGAGGTACAGTGGACCATTTGATGGGATGGGTGTTTTAAGAGGGGTTAATGGAATAACACTGGAACAAATTATATCTAAGTATGGATTGGTAGAGACTATTGATTGATAATGGAATTTCTAAGGTTCTATAAGAAATAATTTATAGGGATTGCAAATTGAGTGACAATTCCATACACCTGGGCATCTTCTCTCATCTGGGAATGTGGAAGGAATGAATCAGATTCTTAAGGAAAGGATAATTAAATTGATATTAGAGATTAAATTGCGTGGATCAAATGTTTGCCTATTGCTTTGTTAAAGAATTAAAACTGCCCCAGAAGTGATCTGGCATTTTTTCCATATGAGATTGTTTTATTTTATTTGAGAGGAGAAAGGGAAAGACCCTCTTATGAAACAAAGGATAAGTTTTTAAAGAATTATATATTGGCAGTGTATATATTTTAGCCATTAGGAAGCAAGGATTGCTGACCCAGACAACTCCTTTGGAGTTTGCAGTCCCAGGAGAGTGGATGCTTACTAAGTCCTGGAAGAAAAGAGTAGAAAAGACTTTATCAAACATTACAGATTACTGAGACTGCAGTCTAGAGGCTATGAACACCAGAGTTAAGGGACTTTTGGAAGAACCTTAAGAAAGTTAAGAACAATTTATAACCTCTAAAATTGACTTTGCAATTAGAAATGTTTTGGTGGGAGGGGGATTAATTGTGCTTAGAGAAATTTTAACAATATTGGTGTTATACCTGTTATTTATATTTCCAGAAATGTTTATAGGGACTCTTTGATTGGAGGAAGTTGAATGAACAATTTTTTAGGATGAAGAAATTATTAATATTAATTCTGATCAGATTCTTTAATGTGAAATTAGGACAGTGTATTTTATATTCTATGTGAGTTTTAATTGATTCGATTTCAAATCTGTTCCCATTGTTTCGAGAGATTCTGAGAATAGTGATCTATGTCTTTGTCTCTTTGAGCATAGTTAATACATGTTTTGATATAGATTGATTATTGATCATCTTAAAGTAAAATGATTTGTGTTATGTTAAATTTAAAATCTGTCGATATGAAGACAAGCTGGGAACTTTCTGGGATGAATCTCTTACTGTTATCAATGTAAAATTATAATCAATCCTTATCTAGGATATGTGATTCTTGAGAGCTAAATTCACTTGAAGCTTTGATTAATGAGATTTGATATTTGAGATAAAATCTCTTAGGACTGTAGCTGATATTATTTGATTGTTTGGAGTTTTGAATTCAGGTATGCTTGTTTGATGGATCATCAAGAATATGCCACAAGCTATATAGAGGAATGTGATCTGAATTGTTACAAGTGGAGATTAGTATCTGAGCAAGAATTGGGAGGATAACTTTGACCTCTACTTAAGGTGGGCTTCCAATTTCCCAATGGCATTCTTTCCTGATTATTCCTGAATCTGGTTATAAGATACAATTATTATTGCATAAAATTATCAGAAGTCAAACAGAGCTAAGGATGCTTTATCTAGTCACATATGCACTCTCACACTCAGGCCTAAAGGATCAGTTTTTTAAATTATTATTATAATCATGTCCCTGCTTTTTCCTCTTATAGCAATTTTTTATAATCAGAGTAAGTGTTTAGTAGAAACTATGAATATAATTTAAGTATGTAAGCTCTTTCAGTTTCCTATTTGAAAATGTGTGGTCATTATATCCTAAATCAGTGGGTGAATATTTGACCTAGCCATCTCTCTGTTCTTAGACGCATATGTCTGTCTGTCTGTTTCTTGATGGATCTTATCACAAGGTTAGTATAGACATTACTAGCCAGGATGGCAAAGACTGAACAACCTGAAGGGAGATATCCAATTAGACTTGGAATATTAATAGGACAAACCAGATTAAAAGGGGTTAAAGACTAAGAACAAGATTTTTGAGGAAATGTATCAAGAATGGTGTGAGAGAGCTTCAAAGCTTACTGAATAAAAGGAGAGATTGAATGACATAAACTGAATGAAAACCTCTCATATGAATGTGGCTAGGAACTATGTTCTAATTGTGATTTGAGTCTTTGCAATAACAAGTTGAGCTATAGCTAAAAGCTTCAGCTATTCCATTAATTTAGATAAACAAACATTCCCCCCCCCCCACACACCTTTTCATTAGCATTTAAGTACCTAATACAGTAAAGAATGTGTTATTCTTTCTTTCTGTGATCTAAGTAAATTAGAATTTTCCAGCCAATAGAAGAAAAGGTCGAGGGTGGTTGGGAGGGAGTTTCTGGTTAGGGCCTATATAATCTTGTGTTTTGCAGTTTCCACTTTGCACTCCTACACTGATAACTTATCTGTTGAGACTTGCCTTTTCTTGTGAGATCATCATAAATCCTTTTTTGCTTTTTACCTTGAGAATCTGACTTCAATTTGGGTAAGGATCACTTTCCCATACATTTACATATAAAACAACTTATGATTTTCCAGAATTTTATCACATGAGAAAAAACATGGAGATTAGGAAATGATCTTGAAAAGGGTCGATAAGACTAGTAAGGAATGTCATTACTGATTTGATTTGGGGAAAATTAAATGTTATAGAACTAAGGTTTTTCATTCTTTTAGGACAGTGCGCTATGTTAAGGACCATGCCTAGGTGAAGGGGCAGGTCAATTCTCTGAGAGCCTCCACAGCTGTGAATCATAACATCTAAGAATCATAACATCTGAAGGAGTTTCAAAGCAGCCTTTCCGGACACAGGTGGTGCTTGTGGATTGGGAATGAAATAAATTGGAGACAGAGAGAAAAGGAAAAATATCAGAGAACAGCTACTGCCTCTTAGTTTCCTTGTATCATCCTCATCCTCTCCCATGAAGAGATCCATTCTACAGATCTGAGTCAGACCTCCAGCAGCCATTGGCAGGTGACTCCCGTATTACAACAGTACCAAACAATCAAGTGTCTGATATGCATAATAAATACAGGATATGAAGTAGGTGAATACTGATCTTGCTCACTTAGCTTTTGTTTAGCCAAATAGAATCCTGGGGATATCTAAATTAAAGGAATCCTAAAGTAAATAATTATCAGTTGATTAAATTTTGAAAAAGTTGAAAAGCTCAGTCATAGGGGTCTAAAAAAGATATCCCTAGCCATATGCTGGGGATTCTCTACTTAGTTTTTGTAGTTAAGTGCTGGGATTCTGATTAAGGAACTGTTAGTATTTGTCTACTAAGAAAAAGTTCTAACCCCTGTTCTCTAGTATCAGGGATCCTCAAACTTTTTAAATAGGGGGCCAGTTCACTGTCCCTCAAACTGTTGGAGGGCCAGACTATAGTAAAAACAAAAACTTTGTTTTGTGGGCCTTTAAATAAAGAAACTTCATAGCCTTGGGTGAGGGGGGATAAATGTCCTTAGCTGCCGCATCTGGCCCACGGGCTGTAGTTTGAGGACCCCTACGGGAGTCTAGTTAAATGAAGTTGAGATTTCTTGGCTAGCCCTGAAGAAAGCAACTATCCCAGGAGAGATGTCACAATCAGCCCAAAGTGAACAAGAGTGAAAACATCAAAAAGCACCAAAAGATCCAAAATGAAAGAGCAATGAGTTGAATTGTTCTACACATATTTTCCCATAGACTCATATTGCTTGATTCTTACACATGCTCATTCTGCCCACCGAGTGCATATATATCTGTAGGCGAATGTGTGATAGATTAAGTGGGGGAATGTCCTATTGCATTTTGTTATTAGTCTATTTCTTTAAATGCCTCCATTTTGAAATCATTTCATCTTCTCACTAGGGGAAAAAAGGTAAACATATTTATAGTGGTTTCTACTAAGTTTTAAGTAGATGTAGACTCACAGAGTTCCTTGAACTTGAAGTAGCTATTCTGGGTTGCCCCTCTGTGAGAAAGGAAAACCTCAAGTACTTTATAACTAAATGATTCTTTTTTTATAGTAAAGTAAACTTTAAGAAAAAAGAAGAAAAAGAAGGGAGGAGAGGAAGAAGATGGGAGGAGAAGGAGCAAGAGAAAGAAAAGGAAGTTAAGGAAGAACAAAAAAAGAAAGAAACATGAAGAAGAAAGAAGAGCAGACGACAAGGAAAAGAGGAAGAAAAAAGAAATAAAAGGAAGTTTAAAAAAGAAAGGAAGAAAGAAAAGATGAGGAAGAAGAAGAAAAGGGTGGAGAGGACAAGAAGGAGGAGAAGATGAGGTGGGAGAAGAGAAGGAATATTTTTATGTGTGCAAGGAATTTATTTTAACTCAACAAGAAGCAATTTGTATTTCACAAAAGTGCAGGGATTTTGTAGTACAGAGGCCCACATGTCATATTAGCTTCTCTAACCTTGTTCTACTTTCCAGTGAATTGCATAATAAACTTTTTTATACTGTACTATAAAAACCACAAAGCAGTAATACCTCAGGCCTCCAGAACAACCTTGTGGAAGGGAAGGGGGTCAGCTTTATTTAAATGACTGGCTTCTTGTTTTTCTTCATTATGCAAAATGAGGACAATGAAAAAGCCTGCCTCTAGTAAAAATCAGATATTGCTTCAATCCAGGGCCCTAATTTTTGCTTTGTAATGAGAAAATGAAGACCTGAAAGTCTCATTTTATAGTGCTGCATTGTGTCTAATTACTACAAAATCATTCTAGTTGAGTGTATTATTGTAGTCTAATTTTTTTTTTCTCTTTTAAGAAAAAAAAAATAAACTGACTCTAAAAAGTTGGAGAGGATATTGGCAACCATCCAGTCCAGCCCATACTTGTGAGGGAAAAAATCCCTTTTACCCTAAATTCAACAAGTCATCCAGACTTTTCTTCGATATGTCTATTGAGGGAAATCCCATTCCTTCAGGAAAACAGCCCACTTGGGGACTGCTTCAAATTTGGGGGAAAATTTTTAACCCTTTCACAATGAAACAAAATTCTGTAGTAATTCTACTCAGTGCTCCTAAATCTGCTCTTTGGAGTAAAAGAAAATGAAGGAATTCCTCTTTTTGAACTGGTAAAAATTTTTTTTCCTTATCTCAAGTCTAAATCTGAGGAAATTTAAGGAAAATGAATATTTCTTTCTTGTTTTTGTATTCCCAGTATCTAAAATTAATAAATGCTTGTTATGTGATTTACACCCATTGTTCCTCCAACTGCTTTCTGAGGTTAAGCTGAATAAATCTAATTGTCTAGGATCAGCCTTTCAAACACTTTATAAATCTAAGTAGTATTGAGAGTATTCTATCAGACTAAGATAGTCACAAAGATTCCTCACTGAAAATCTGTATGCCAGCCTCTGTGTGTGAAAGCTTTTACTTAGAAACAATACCCCTTTTCCCCCTCCACTCCTTTTTCCAACAAGTTCCTGAAGAGCCTGTATTCTGGACTGTGAACTGCTTGGAGGTTTCAGTTTTCTAAGGACTTCAACTACTAGGGAAAGGCCCTTTGTGCCAGTGAATAGCAAATATCACCAATGAATCCACTGTGTAGGTGGCAGACTGTGTCTCTCCCACTGCTACTACCACACATGTACATGGATTTTGTTCCAGGAGACCACATGGAGTGCTGAGGGGGCTGTTGCATGCTATGATCACAACCTTTGCCAGGTGGCAGGAATCAGTTCTACTTAGATCTCCAGCCCCTGTCCAACCCACAGCTCCTCACCTCCTTCTCACTCTATGATGAACCATAAAATGATTCAGCATCCTACACTCTGAGGGGAGAAAAAAATCTCCCTCTCCCTTTCCCTCCCTCCTTCTGTCTCTTCATTCTTATAACCTTCAGTTAATAAATAATTCCTATTTTGTTGTTCACCCGCCAGGAGAAGTTAGAATCTTGACCATAGAAAAGTTAGAATCCAATCAGGACCACACTAAGTCCTGAAGCTCCATATAGGATAGTAGCCTCTACACTTTCTTATTCACCAAGATTTATGTTTGATTCAATCAGCTCCCCAGCTGTGGAATTCTGAGTCTCATATTCAGAATCACCAAATCTCAGAGTTGGAAGACATGTCCAAGGCTAACTAGTAAAGCCAGAGGAATTCCCTCTACAATATTCTAAATAAGTCACTGCTGACATTTTGATTGAAGAACTGAAAGGAAAGCAGGATAATAAGAATATTTCTTCACATGGTATTTTTTTTCCCAAATGTGATGACTAGGCAGGCAGACAAAGTTCCCCTCCCATTTAGTTTTATTTAACCAGAATAAAGTTTTAGACAGAAATGTATATAGAAAATTTTCAAGCAAAGCAGTTTTCATACTCTACAGGTGATCCAGTGGTTTCTATTGGAGAGCCAATGTAATGCCGGAGAAATTGAGGCAAAATAGAGATTAAAGAGGTTTTTTTTTTTTTTTTTTTTTTAATATTTTATTTGAATTTCTGAGAGGGAAAGATTTTCTGGGGTCAGAGTACATTCTTCCCCCAGGACTGAATTGGACTTTCATCTCAAAGAATTCAGCATAGAATATGAGATTCAATGATTTTTATATGGCTCTAAGGACCAGGGAAGGCAAGGGCAATGGGTGGAGTCCAAACACTAGCGAGCAGGAAAATTTCCAGGAAGAGACCATCAATTCCGTTCTGACAAATTCGGGGTAGAACCATAAATTTTGATAAATTGGGAGTGAAGGATGTATTCAACTAGAGACAGAAAGCCTGGAACAAGAGATATGCTTACATGTCTCTAAGTAACTTACCTGCAATTTATGGCTCTATGGAATGCTAATGGTCAGGGTTCCCAGCCCTAATTATCTCGGTCTTAATAGTCAGGAAAGGGGGGTGGAGGGGTTGCAATCAGGGGGATTAAGGCAGAACAATTCAAGGAAGTGAGGCAAAACAATTTAGGGAAACTGAAACAGGACAATAAAAGGAAACTGTGGCACAACACCAATGCATTGAAATGTGTAATGAAGTTTGGTGCATGCCCAATTTACCTAAAATGGAGGCATCTGTATATGAGATGTTGAAACCTCATTTGCAGGACAAAGAAGGACCGAGAATGTAGGAGACTTTCTGTATTGCTTGGCCACATAGCTGTGTGTTTGGGCCTTTTCTGTTGATGTAGCCAAAATGCCTACAATCTTTAAAAGTGTCTGACTAGTACTGTCCCTCTGTGTCTGGTAGAATCTATAGATGATTTTCCTTGCATTCATTAATTGCAAGGGACACCATTCTATTGATGAGGTCTTTAATGTGAGATGTTAGCAGAGGAATTGTCCCTTAGACAAGCAGTAAGAAGGTTCTGATGTGGAGATGAGTTTAGTTCCTTAGTCCCACCCTCTAAAAGAAATCCAGTCAAAAATCCAAGTTATATGAAGACCCTGACACTAAAATTTCCCTAAAAAATAACATAAGGCTCCTGGCTTGTCACCTTTCTTTAGTTCAATCCACCACTACACTCTGCCTCCTGGTGAATTTCTTCCTCCTATGCCACATGGTATCTACCCTAATTCCATTATACTTCCCAACCCCACTTCTCCTTTTTACAGCTAACTCTTTTAGGATGCTAAGTCCATTTCAGGATTTAGCCTGCCAGCTAAGAATATGCCCCAACCTTATGGGGTGCTTCCTTCCTATTGGATAATCTTGAGTTCCACTGAGGAACCTGTCTTTCATGTGCTCTCCCACTCTATTTTATATCCACCATTCCCGGTGTCCCCATTGTATCCCTTCATTTTGTTTGTAACCTATTCCCCTAAATAAATCTACCTTTTGCCAAGGAGATTGGCCACTGTTAATTCTTCACATCACTAAACCCCAACTTTTGGTGCCTGCCATCATTTGGTGACAGACCCCACATCATAGATCACATCACTGTAAGTTCCTTTCCTCCTAGATCATGTGATACCAAGAAATTTGGAGGTTTGATCCATTTCATTTTTTTCTTTTATTTCTAGGTGTTGGTAAACTAAGTTATGGTGATCTGGGAGCCCAGGATTCTAGGCTGGATGTTGTAGCCAGTTCACAAGGAAGGCCTGAGAAGCCAGGTTCTTGGAAACACAAGTCTAAGAGAAAATTGAATTTGAAGGAACTAATGCTATGTAGGAACTGAGCTAAGCTGTGAACTTGATCTCCCTCTTATAGGCAATAAGACAGTGGGGAAAGACTGTTAGAAGCCAATGTTAGAAGTATCATGTGTGTTTGATCTCACTTTATCTTAGGTATTTAGGAAGTACTGAGACTCCCTCTAAAATTGAGAGAAATAATTGGTGAGGGCTCTAGCCAATGGCAGAGAAGACAGACCCTCCTTCCCAAACCAACACCCTAGTCTTCTAGAGATTCCTAGGGGAGTGGTGGAAATATAACAAATCTGCTCTTCATAGGTTGGTGCTCCCATGTTACACTTAATCTTAAAGATCTCTTCAGATTTTAATATGCTATATTCCTTTGTAAAAGGTGTCAATAGGTGTTGGTGATAGTGGGTGATAGTGGCTTTTTGGTAAAAATTTCAAGGGAAAATGTGGTTTTTAGGGCATTTTCAATCAAAAATTATATTCTTCAAACTCCTGGATGATAGATTTGGGGAGAAGATTTAATTATTGTACAACTTTTTCCTTCCTTTGACTCTCCAATATACTTTCTTCTCATCCTCACTTTGTATTCCTTCATGATTCTGCTGTGATGTTATCTTATTCATGAAGGCTTCTTAAATTCCTTCACATTATAATGCTCTCCTATTCCTTAAATAACCTGGCATTACTACATGAATTTTGTATCTGTAATATTTTCTACCTGGTTTTATTTTTTTAATTTGATTTAATTTTAAAAAGGTATAGTAGCAGCAGCAGCAGCAGTAGTAAAAATAATAGTTGTAGTAGTTGAAGAAGAAGTAGTAAAACTAGCAGCAACAGCAGCAGCAGTAACATATTTGTAAGTGCTTTCAGCTTTTAAGAAAATCACTTTTAGCAAAATAACTACATGAGATAGTACTATCAGTATTATTGCCCCCATTTTTACAAAGAACTGAAGTTTAGCGGGATAAAGTGAATTGTCCAGTGTCCCAAAACTCATAGATATCAAATCAGAGATTTGAACCAATTTCACAATACTCTGAGTTTAGCCTCTGTTTCTAAAAGGATGAAAACACATCTGCAAGGAGTGGGCAATAGAATGAAGTAGAGCATGTCCTTATGTTTCCTAGGATACAGAGCCAGCGTGACTGAGCAAAGAGGCAAGAATAGGCTATGTGTGAAATGTAGAGTAAGAGAAATGTCTTATAGAAATGATGAGTAAACTTCATATATATATATGTATGTATATAAAACCATGTACCTATCTTTGTATCTAGCATTTGCAAATAAGCAAATTAATAGTTTAGATGATACCTCTACTTGTATGAGTTGTTACATCAAAAGTTCTTTTATTAAACTTATAAGAGTAATATATTTTTCTCTGATTCATTTGTTGGTACCTATTATTGTAAATGCATTTTAAATATTCACCAATCTCTATCTCTTTCACCTCCAATTAAAACAATAATCTAATTATGTGTCATAATTTGAAAGTGACCTAGGTTCTCAAAGTCTAGCCCAGGAGAATGGGAGCTCGAAAATATTCTATAAATCTGGAAATGCTGTGAGACTACATGTCTGCCATCTGAAAACCAGTCCAGCTAAGTTTGGAGAAACTCAGAATCTGAATAACCAAAGTTTAAGGATTCAATATCTCCAAAGTCAAAAGAAGTTCACTGCTAGGGGAATATTGGAATATCCACAATGAAGAAGTCTTACATATACATACACACACACACACACACATATATGAATTATTAAAAAAAAAAAAACCTGTCTTCTATTCCAATGCTTCATAGGGGTATGAAGGTGACTTTGAGTTCTTGATGATTCAGGCTATTTCAGGACCAATCATATTAGAAAAATCACAAGCATAGGTTTGATGATGATGGACTATTATGTGAGGACCAGACCTGCCGTGCTCACAGAGTATCACTGGAAAATTGGCCAATAGGAGATGATTTTTTTTTTTTTAGTCACAACAAATAATAAATTCTGTCTATCAAAGTCTAGAGAGGTTGTCCTCCTGACCTATCTCCTTATATCCCTCCTGCCTTTTCTTTTCTCCTCCCTCTCTCTCTCTCCTTGTTGCCCTTTCCACTTTTAACTCACGCCTTTTCTCTTTCTCTTCTCCCTTGTGCTCCTCTCACTGCATCCCTTACTCTCACTGAACTTTCCTTTTCTTTCTCTCTCATTTCTTTCCTCAGTTTGCCCATAGGGCAAATCATCATGTTCTTTGTAAGATAATGAAAAATGGGCTAGAACATGAGTTGTATGAAAGGAGAACCAATATTCTGATATACCTGGATGATCTAACCACCATTGCTGACACCTCAGATCCTCTTGCTAAAATATGGAACAATATGAGTGAGGCTGCCATGGGGAAGCATTGTATTTTAATGAGGTAAAATGTGTGTATGTTTTGATTTATTCCCCCCAAAGAGGAAGACTCTCTGTCTAGTTTCAAGTTCAAAATCAAAAGATTTTCATGATGTTGGAGTAGAATACAGGTCTCTGTCTTGGAATCCTGATGGAGTTCCCCTCAACCAATTTGGCCAGTGTTGCTATAATCACCTTAGAGAGAGGTCAAAATTAATACCCTGGCACACAACTAGATGTTTTTAATTTACCCTGTATCTCTTTTCATCTTAAGAATAGTGCAGGCTCCAGGGGTCCTCAAACTATGGCCCACGGGCCAGATGCAGCAGCTGAGGACATTTATCCCCCTCACCCAGGGATATGAAGTTTCTTTATTTAAAGGCCCACAAAACAAAGTTTTTATTTTTATTATAGTCCGGTCCTCCAACAATTTGAGGGACAGTGAACTGGCCCCCTATTTAAAAAGTTTGAGGACCCCTGAGTCCTTCAGAATGTCTATCCTCAGTTTCCTGGATAGAACCATCAAAAGGAATAAGAGATTACTGCACCCCTCTCTCAAAGAGCCAACATTGCATGTATACTTATATCCTTCATATAAAATGGGAAGAGTGAATTTTTCTGTCCTCAATTGTGATGGTAGATATTGATTCATGATATGATACTACTGGGGAACATTTGACTTATATGGTAATATTGACTTTCAAGTCATCTAACCCAGAACACATTTAGAATGTATCTATTATCCATAAGACTATGCCAGGGATCAAAGATAAATGAAAACAGTCCCTGTTTACAAGGAACCTAACTTCCATTGAGGGAATCCATAACATACATAGATAAACATATACAAGCTTATTTGGGGAAGAAGTGAATATTAATTGTTTGGAGAGAAAAAAAAAGTTTCCTGTACAGTATGATGAATGAACTAAGCCTTGAAGGACACCAGAGATTCTAGGAAGCTGATAGAAGATGGGAAAATGGTTTAGATACAGAGGACAGGTTTTTTAGAAACATGACAATAAGAGTCGGAAAATGAGTTTGGAGAGAAGGAACTAGACCATTTTGGCTAGAACAAAGAAGGGGGAGTAATATGAAATATGCCTGAAGGGTAGAGAGAAGCTAGATTTTGATGGCTATTGAATGCTCCCTTGAAAAGTTAGCATTTATCATGTTACTATGTGGAAAACCCAGGTCAAAGCCTGGAGCTGATGCATCTTGATTCCTGGGACACTTCCTAGAGCTATTCTAAGTCTGTGATGAAAATAGTATCACTACCACCACCACCACTAGAAACCAACAGTTTATGATGATAGCTAATCCAATCCAATAAACATTTATTAAGTGCCTACTTGGAGAAAGAAATGGCAAACCACTCTACTGTTTTTGCCAAGAAAACCCCAAATGGATCATGAAGAGTTATGCCTGAAATGACTGATCAACAAGTGTCTACTATGTGCCAGGCACTTTGTTAAGCACCAGGGATGCAATTAATAAAAAAGGCACTCACATTTATGTCTTGATTTATGACAATTAAAGTTATTTTGAATAAACTGCCTTCTTTGAGCCTTTCTACAGTTTAATAAGTCAATCAGGCAAAACAAAAAGTATTTTTCTTCCCAAGTTATTTTTGCATAAACTTAGAGAGTGACTTTCCCAACTTGTGGCAAATGCCAGAGTCAAGACCAGAACCTAGTCTTGTCTGATCTCCCCAGCTGATATCAAGTTTGTTCCATTCAAATTCTATTACAAATTTTTTTCCTGGATTTTTCTGTTGTACTTATCTCATTCTCCCTTATAAGATAATTATGTAGCAACATCTGATGATACAGGTATTTATGTTTTTTGTTCTCTTCCTATCTCATTGGACTATAAGGTCCTTAAATGCAAGGACAATGTTCCTAAATGTAGGTCCCCAGTGCCTAGCCATTTCTAAGTGTTTAATACATATTTGTCTGCCTGAATTATACCTGGTTTTCAATTCTCCTGAACCTTGCCTTTTATAATCTACATGAGAAAAGTACCTCATTTTGTTTTCTTTCTTTATGATACTTTGTGAATAAAGTAAATTCTTTTTATGATTCATAACCAGAGGGATGGAGAGGGGGCCTGAAGGGAAATCTATCTTTTAACATTTAAGATGCTTACTAAAATTAGAGAATATTCAGCACTCTTGAACAATGAAACAAGGCCACACATAATCATCCATGTTTTAAATAGCTCAGTTCTGGCTTCCTGCTGACCACATGAGTTGAGAGTAGAGTAATGCAAACTAAGAGTGTAAATAAAGAGGAATAAGAAACCTGGCTTGATCACAAATAACATATTGAGAGACTTCCCACGTCTAATTCAAGAGCCTTTCCCCCGTTTTTCAGAATACTTTAGAATCTTAACTATGTTCGAATCTCACCACACTAAATTAGACATATTCAGATCAATTGGTTAACCATCAGGCCTGATTCAGTGCACTGTAGGTCATGGCTGCTTCTGTACCTCTTCCTGAGGCTTTCTGGTATTTGAGACTGATGGAAAAACAGCATTAGTGCCCATCATCATGGCTTCCTTCTCTGCAGGGTAGGTGCAGAGAAACTTCCTCCCACCCGCTCTGTTTCTGCTCAGGAACTAGCAATTTCTATGCCTGGTTTAGCACAGAGCACATTCAGGACAAACCACATGAAATATGCCCTTAACGTGGAGCACTGATCTGCTGTGGATGGAAAATCTGTGATACTAAAAGGATGCTGCTAAAGAGACCTCTGTGACTCAGAGGATAGGGACAGTCTTACTTTAGTATACTAGGAAGGGGAGAGAAAAAGAGTTTCCTAGATTTTTTGTTTGTTTGCTTGCTTGTTTTAACTAATTTTTTCCTATTTCCTGGGTGATAATCTCTGTAGTTTCCTCTGCTGAAGGACTGGGAATGCTTTCACACTCTCTAAATTTGGCCTAATGGAAGCAGAATTCTGATTGCCCAGCCTTAGTTATGATAGAGATGAACTATTACACACTTATCCAGACAGAGAGAGACTCTAACTCCTCCCCACCCACCCGTACTGCCATCCAGTTCTTTCCCAGTCTTAAGTACATGTTCAGGTAAGGGACAAGGCAGTTGCCAAAAGAAAAAAAGAGGTTCAGATTTAGAACTAATTATGTTGTTGTTGTTCAATCATTTCAGAGTCAGGCCTGACTCTTTATGATCCCATTTTGGTTTTCCTTGGCAAATAAACTGAGGTGGTTTTCCAAAACCTTCTCCAGATCATTTTACAAATGAGGAAAACTGAGATAGAGTTAAATGATTTGCTCAGGATCACATAGACAATAATTATCTGAAGACACATTGAAACTCAATTCTTGCTACTTTTAGGCATGTACCATATATCTGGATTGGATCTCAAAAAATCATCTTGTTGCAAAGTCATTTTAAGTGCATGACAGAAAATGTTGCAAATTGGTCACAATTATAGAGTTAAATGGGAAAATTAGAATTCAAATGCAGAACCTGTGATACCAACATCAGGATATTTTCACTCTGAAGTGGGGCCTTCTCAAGCTGGAAGTCCCCTCTTGTTATAGAGAAGGTATTTTGAAAATCAGCATGGTTTGTTGGGAAAAGAACATAACTAAGATTCAGGAGAGCTAGTTTGGTTTCCTTCAAAGTTCAGTGGAATCTTACTTTCTACAAGAGATCTTTCCTAGTGGCCCTGTCTTCCTTCCTTACAGCTTTCTTCTGAAATTATTATCCATCTGCTCTGTGTATAAACTTGTATCCACACAGCATAGGTATTGAAAAGCTGTCTCCCCCACTAGAAGGGAAATATCTGGAGGGCACAGGCTCTTAATCTTTGATTTATGACCTTCTTTAAAAAATACTACCAATAGCTTTAGGCGTTTTTAATTTTATTTTGTTTGGGGCAATCTTATTTATTTTCTGCATTGAAAATTTTTTCCCCAAGGAATTCATAGGATTCCCCAGACTGCTAGAAAGTTCTCTGATACACAAATAAAGTTTAATTCCCAACTAGATTTCTAATACCACTTCTAAATATATTATCTATGAATCATGATGAGAATTTTAGGTAAAGGAGTGATGAACTTGAATTGCAGAAACAAACATTTTCAGAAATAGCCATTGAGGGAATTTAGATGGCTGGACAACACAGTGAGGAATTTGGGTGCTTTAAAAATTATTAAAGGTGGATAGCAATATGGATTATTTATTCATTATAATGTATATAAATAAATATAAAAAATATAATTTAAAAAAATGTAACTTGAAACTTTTAAAAAATGAGATAGAGAACAATAGATGCTCATTTCCAAAAGACATTCATAGCATTAAGATAACAGATGGCAAAAAAGCCTGCAATACATACTGAAAGTCTTAATAAAATAAGATGGGAACACTTTGTGTTCAAAGTTAATGAGTAGTAAAAAAAATCAGATTTTTCCACTTAAAATTGGAGCAGATAGGTACTAGATAAAAATCCTTTTCAAAAACTGCTTATAACCCAGTTAGCCTTCTTTATGGCATGTAAACTTGCAATTGAATTTTGACTCTAATACAGCCAAGTGAATTAAACACTCATGATCCTCAGAGAGAAACCATAGAATTCCAGTTACAGAAAATTTAAAATCCTTAACTTTAAGACATTTGTCTTAGATCCCAAGACATTAGAACAAAGCCATTGGGCTCAATTGGGACACATTGTGCAATTAATTTGAAGTTTAGTAAGGGAACATTAATTTATACTAGTATTTTCCCAGAGTGGGAATATAAGGTCTATATAGTAGATCATCTTCATATCACTAAGCTGAAATCATTCAGTCATTTTCAAATGACCATTCCGGAATTAATTAAAAAAAAACAACTTATGATATTGGTGACATAGTACATGGAGTTTTTTCTCCCCAGTTAGAATATAAACTCCTTCAGAGGAGATTATCAATTTAATTATTTTAGATTGATAATTTGTTATACTTTGGGATGGGAAGAGATGAAGACTCATTCCTATTCTAAGATAAGGCTTTGCCAAAAACAAAAAACAAAAAAAACAACTAAGATTCAGTGGAGAAAGATTATACTTTCAGCTTCTAAGTATGGTAAGATTTATGGATAGAGACAGTGACAGTGATCCAATAGATATCAGGGAGTTCCAGGTGAGAAAACTACAGATGTTCATCTTCTCTGCTAGAGAACAACATATAATAAATGAAAATTTAAGACTTACCTAGAGTAACACAGCCAGCATATTTCTTTCTTTTCTTTTTTCTTTTTCTTTTTTTTTTTTTTTAAATAATAGCTGTTTATTTACAAGTTATATATGTGGGTAATTTTACAGCATTGACAATTGCCAACCATTTTGTTCTAATTTTTCCCCTCCTTCCTCCCACCCCTTTCCCTAGATGGCAGAATGACCAGTAGATATTAAATATATTAAAGTATAAATTAGATACACCACAAGTATACATGACCAAGCCGTTATTTTGCTGTACAAAAAGAATCGGACTCTGAAATATTATACAATTAGCCTGTGAAGGAAATCCAAAATATAGGCAGGTAAAAGTATAGGGATTGAGAATTCAATGTAATGGTTCTTAGTCATCTCCCAAGTTGTTTCACTGGGTGTAGCTGGTTCAGTTCATTACTGCTCCATTGGAACTGATTTGGTTCATCTCATTGCTGAAGATGGCCAGGTCCATCAGAATTGGTCATCATATGTAATGGGCTGAGGCTTGAGTTGATGCACTGAGGTCCCAAGCACATGAGGCTAAATAGTAATTGGACCATACTCTATTAATATATAAGCTTGGAGAAAGAATGGCCCCCACCCACTCTTTGTGCAAGTCCTGATGTGTTGTATAGGAAATGACAATTTTGGTGGGTGGAGGCAGGAGAGTGGAAAAGGAAGGGGAGGAGAGACTTTTGGGATTGCCATTGCCACGTTGGCTCGGGTCCCGTCTCTCTCTCTTAGCTGGCTTCCTGTCGCAGCTGCCCATATTTGCTATCGCAATCTTTATTCACCTCTTCACTTCAATAAATATTGAAGATTTTCCCCTTAACCTGAATTCCTGACTCCAGCTGATTTTAAATACGCGGTCATTACAATCATATAGTACTGTTATTGAAGTATATAATGATCTCCTGGCCCTGCTCGTTTCACTCAACGTCAGTTCATGTATGTCTCTCCAAGCCTCTCTGTATTCATCCTGCTGGTCATTTCTTACAGAACAATAATATTCCATAACATTCATATACCACAATTTATTCAGCCATTCTCCAATTGATGGGCATCCTACTCAGTTTCCAGTTTCTGGCCACTACAAACAGGGCTGCCACAAACATTCTTGCACATACAGGTCCCTTTCCTTTCATTAGTATCTCTTTGGGGTATAAGCCCAGAAGTAACACTGCTGGATCAAAGGGTATGCACAGTTTGATAACTTTTTGAGCATAGTTCCAAATTACAGCCAGTATATTTCAAAGGAACAACTGGAATAGATTTGAGGCTAGCTCCTTGTCTCCCTTTCTTAACTTTTTAGAGCTAGTTCAGAAAGTCTAAAATGCCAAGATAAATTTCTATTTATTTTTCCTACTTGTTTTTAAGTATTTTAAACATAGATACTGTTTCTAATTCCTTCTCTATATATTAAGCATATAAACAGTATACATTAAGTTAACTAATTATCTTTTAAATGAAACATGCCTATTGATTTAGGGAACGCCTATCAATTTCTTCTATTGCAAGTAATCATAATGCTCTTCAGTTTATAGTCCAAGTTGTTTGAGAAGGTAAGGATCATTCAGGGCCACAACCTTGCTCACGGTCATACAACTGGTATGTCTCAAAAGTGTTACTTGAACCTTTTTTAGGTTTAGAAGTCTACTCCTCTTGGACTATACCAAGCTGCCTCTCATAATTTTACAAATGAGATATTTGAAGTAGGTTTTGAAGGAACTCAAGAAAATTACTTTATTGAGAGGATCTGATGGGATTTCCATTGCTATAAATCTATACAAGCCAAGGGAAGTATGAATTTTCATGAAGGAGTTTCAGTGAATTAATTCTCAAAGTAGTATGAGAAATTCAAAGCCTTCTAGTTCTCTCCCAGAAGTCATATTGAAACATCACTTTACTGGTACAGACTATTTTTTTTTTTTAATGGAAAGTGTGGTTTGATTAAGTAGACTTTGTCTACAGATGCAGACTGGCCTTTTCTTTAAAATTAAGAGAATTTCCTAGGGTACTAAGAAGGTTAATAGACTTAACTAGGCTTACACAGAGAATATTCCAGAGGTGAGATTTGATCCCAGATGTTCTTGTGCTTAAGCCAGCTATCTTTTTTGACTATTAGCCATTTACTTGGAACAATAATTCTGTTTTGTTTAGTTAGAACAGTAGTTCTGGAGTCTGTTAGAAATAAATTGAAATCCATCCTCAAACATTCTCTCTGTGACCCTGGACAAGTCATTGTAACCCATCTGCTTTAGTTTTCCTCAATTATAAAATGGGTATCACAAGAATAACTACTTCCTGAGGTTGTTGTAAGAATCAAATGGCATCGTATTTGAGATATTATTAGTGATTAATAAATTCTTGTTTTCCCTATCTACCCCTGATTCTCAGGCAGTTTATGCTTCTCATACTAATAGAGAGAATGATTATCATGATCATTTTATTTGATGGAAAGACCTGACTGACAAGAACAGCCCGTGGTAAGAAGGCAAGGATAGGTAGATGGAAGTTCATCAGCAGCAAAAATGATAGGCCCCAAAATGTTCAAGTACATTCATTTCAGTTTAATTCAATCTGTGCTAATTTTCTAGTTGTGTCACCTTAGTCAAATTCCTTCATGTCTCTGAATCTTGGCTTCCCCCTACATAAATTAAAGAAATCATACAAATCCAAAGACTCCAGCTTTTGGGATAAGAATTCACTATTTGACAAAAACTGCCAGGAAAATTGGAAACTAGTATGGCAGAAACTAGACATTGATCCACATCTAACAGTGTATACTAAGATAAGGTCAAAATGGGTTTCTGATTTAGACATAAAGAGTGATATCATAAATAAATCAGAAGAACACAGGATAGTTTACCTCTCAGATCTGTGCAGGAGGAAGGAGCAAAGAAGAACTGGAGATCATTATTGATCAAAAAATAGATCGTTTTGATTATATTAAGTTAAAAGGTTTTTGTATAAACAAAACTAATGCAGACAAGATTAAAAGGGAAGCAATAAACTGGGAAACATTTTTACATTCAAAGGTTCTAATAAAGGCCTCATTTCTAAAATATACAGAAAACTGACTCAAATTTACAAGAATTCAAGCTATTCTCCAGTTGATAAATGGTCAAAGGATATGAACAGACAATTTTCAAATGAAGAAATTGAAACCATTTCTAGTCATATGAAAAAGTGCTTTACATCACTATTGATCAGAGAAATACAAATTAAGACAACTCTGAGATACCACTACACACCTCTCAGTTTGGCTGAGATGACAGGAAAGACAAGCATGGATATTGGAAGGGATGTGGGAAAACTGGGACACTAATACACTGTTGGTGGAACTGTGAATGGATCCAATAATTATGGAGAGCAATTTGGAACTCAAAAAGTTATCAAACTGTGCATACCCTTTGATGCAGCAGTATTTTTACTGGGCTTATATCCCAAAGAGATCTCAAAGGAGGGAAAGAGATCCATACGTGCAAAAATGTTTGTGGCTGCCCTTTGGTAGTGGCAAGAAACTGGAAACTGAATGGATGCCCATCAATTGGAGAATGGCTGAATAAGTTATAGTATATGAATGTTATGGAATATTATTGTTCTGAAAGAAATAATCAGCAGGATGATTTCAGAGAATCCTGGAGAGACTTATATGAACTGAAACTAAGTGAAATGAGCAGAACCAGGAGATCATTATACAGGGCAACAACAAGACTATATGACCATCAATTCTGATGGACGTGGCTCTTTTCAACAATGAGATGATTCAAACTAGTTCCAATTGTTCAGTGATGAAGAGAACCATCTATACCCAGAAAGAAAACTGTGGGAACTGAGTGTGGACTATAATATAACATTTTCACTCTTTTCTGTTGTTGTTTGCATTTTGTTTCTTTCTCAGTTTTTTTCCCTTCTTGATCTAATTTTTCTTGTGCATCAAGATAACTGTATAAATATATATATATATATATATATATATATATATATATATATATATATATATATATATATATACATATATTGGATTTAACATATATTTTAATATTATATATTATATATTATACACACACACACACACACACACACACACACATATATAACATGTATTGGACTACCTGCCATCTAGGAGAGGGGGTGGGGGGAAGGAGGGGAAATTTTGGAACAGAAGGTTTTGCAAAGGTCAATCTTAAAAAATTACCTATGCATATGTTTTGTAAATAAAAAGCTTTAATAAAATTTAAAAAGAGAAAAAAATAAAATAAAGAGGTCATATTAAATGACCTTGATGATCCCTTTTAGTTCCAAATCTATGATCCTATATCATGAAATCACCAAGGCGCTGAAGTATTTATAAAGAGGTAAAACTTCTCACTGGAGATAACAAGATATTGAATTGTAGTATCAGACCTCTACTTAGGTCCTCCTAATCTTGTGCCCTTTTTACTACTATATCCCTGGATCTAGTGACTTAATGATTTTGCATATAACTTAATTCAGTTGAATTACATAGGTCAGTACTAAAATATCAGCTTCCAAATAATGACAGCTTGGCATACTGATACCATATTTATATTTATTCCTTTGTTCTTAAGTGTATCCATCAGGGGCATGGTTAAGTCTCCTTCCCAGGGTATCATATGAATAACTTGTTCCTTTTTTCTACCCACCTCTACATCTTTCTCCCAAGAGATCTGCTATTATATAGAGAATATATGTCACTACCAATCATTGCCATGTTGGGAAAATCAGAGATTGACTTTTGTTAGTGTTTCCACACATAACCGAAGTTAAGTTCCAGAAAATAGAATAGTAAAGGTAGGAGCTATATATGCTATTCAGCTTGTAGGTTATTTTATGGGTCCTCCTTCTGGAGAGTAAGGAGGAAAAAACAGTTTAATTCCAACATTACCTAAGGTTATTTACTTTTATTTTATCCTGTCAAATTTGAGATAAAGTCTTTTGAGGTTAGAAACTTACAATGAATAATAGCTCCATTTCTATAACTTTCCAAATATTATTGCCCCCATTTTATCAGTAAGGCATCAACTGATATAGTTTCGCGAGTAGAATCTGAAAAGCTCTGAGTGAATTTAAATCTAACCTTAAACTAGCTATGTGACTCTGGACAAGTTACTTAAACTGTTTTCTCATCTGTAAAATGACCTGGAGAAGGAAATGGCAAACCATTACAGTATCTTTGCCTCCCCTACCCCCATTAAAAAAATCGGTGTCACAAAGAGTTGAACACAACTAAAACAACTCAGCTACAAGAAAAACTGGTAGGGAAACTGAGGCTTAGAAAAGAATAGTTACTTTTCTATAGACTTCATAGCTGGGGAGCCAAGAGACATAAAACTTCTAATATACCCACTTGGACTTTGCTGTTTTCCATGTAGAATTGATTGAAAGAGAACTTGATGAAGGGGTGGGATACCTGGATTCCAGTGCTAATCCCACTACTTTAAGAGTTATTTGCCATCATCTTAATTGGCCTATGTTTCCTAATCCAAAGGACCAAAGACTAGAGAAGATGCTTTTAATAGTTTGTTGTTGTTTCTTTTTTGTTTCTTTATTTTGTCTTTTCTGAGACCCTTCTGGCTGTATGGTGAAGCTACAGTCCTTTTCTCTGGAAAATACTTTTAGAGAGTCAGTCAGAGAATAAAACTCCTCCACCCACATAAGCATCTCTAGTCCAACTGGGGTCCACCCAGAGGCTACCGCAGAAATATAACCAGAGGCCACAGGATCTGAGGTATCCTTTTAAAGGGGGGCTTTGAGATCCAGAATTCTATCCTCTGCTTGTGGATGATCAATCAAAGAATCTAGATTCAAATCTTGAGTCAGATCCTTACTGCTTATTTGACATAGGGGATAGTGGTGTTCGGTCATTTCAGTTGGTCTGACTCTACGTGACCTCCTTTGGGTTTTCCTTGGCAGAGATAATGGAATGATTTGCCATTTCCTTCTCCAGTTCATTTTACAGATGAGGAAACAGAGGCAAACTGGATTAAGAGATTTATTTTAACAGAGGTTAAGTATGTAGTATGGCTCCTAGGGAGGATATAGTGATAACCTTAAGAGTACCCAACTTTGGTAGTGCCACAAACAATGTTGGCTGTCATATAATCTGTTGGTCAGTAGTAAAATTTCTGAGACAATCTAAGCTAAAAAATTCAATAATGAGGAGCATCCTCTACAGAATTCAATATTAGGGTGTATCCTCAATTCCACCTCTAAGATCACTCCTCAATTCTACCTCTAAGCTATAAAATTAGCATATCAGTGACATAAAGCACCAGAGCTTCCTATCTTTTTCTTATAAATTTATCTTCTTGCTCCTAATCCTTTGCTAAATTCTTCTGGAACCTAGCTCACTGTTAGTAGTGTAATAAATCTTTGCCCCTTACCTTGAGGATGAACTGAGTTTGTGAATATTTTTGTCATACTTCTGACACTGATCTGCAGACCCTAACATTGTTGGGGTGTCTTATGTCTCAAAAACATGGCTAGGAAGTTTCTAAGACCAGATTTAAACTCATGAAGTTGGGTCTTCCTTACTCCAGCCCTGACACTATATCCACAATACCACCTAGCTGCCCTATTTGACATTAAGGAAGGTATTTAAAGCCTCATTTCTTGGTCTGTGAAATAACAGGTTTGGAAGACTTCTAAGATCACTTCTGGCTCTAAATTTATGCTCTAGATCAGTTCATTAAGTATTAGGACCTAGAACTTGTCGGGAGGGAAGTCTTAAAGTTGACAAAGTGCTCATACTGTAATACTGAGAAATGTTCTAACATAAAAACAATGTTTTCATCCCAAGTGGAAACAGTTAAAATAAAAGAGTCAAATTTGTACATTTGGAAGACTAGGAATAAAGTAAATTAACAGGAGGATCTTGATAGCCCAAAGAGCCTAAGGCAATGTGTTATATACTCTGTTACCTGGGAAGTCTAAGAGCTTGTAAACTGTGGACTTGGGGCCTATTCAACCACCTGATTTCCATCTGCTGCTAGGGGTGGTGCTGGCTCAATTCCTAGTCTTCTGAATGGGAAGTAGCTGTGGTAATCATATTTGTATCTTTGCTAATGTGAAGGACACTTGATGGGAAAGATTTGCTATTTTTTTCTAATTTTCATTTATGATAGCAGGAAAATAAATATCTAATGATCCCTCCCATTCAAATCTAGGTTAGTAGATCTAAATGACTGTCATTACAAAAGGGGAATTAGCTCTGTTCTGCTTGGACCCAGAGGAACAAAGTAAAATCTTCTGACTAAGGGAGAAAGCACCAGACACACAGATTTAACCTTCATGTACAATTAAAATTTTGTATACATTCCCATACCAAAGTTGAGTCGTTTAGAGTTTTATCTAGAAATTATCTAGAAATTTCAGTGTATGAAAGGAATTGACAAAGAGAGGAATGGGGATGGACCAATGAAATAATGGGCACAGACAGATAGTAAGGATTAGTTGAAGGAGGAGGAAACATTGATATGATGTTGAGCCCTGCCTAGTCTAGGAGGAAGATATCTTATGGGAATGGAATGCTTGGGTTGAGGATGACAAGGTTTGCAATGGCCAATTGCACATTTCAGGGACTCTGTCCAAGGGATTGGGTAAAAAAGTGAGGGATAGGGATTCCACTGAATAGAGCAGAGGATTGAAAATCTCTAGGATGACTGTCTTCATAAGGCAGAGGGACTGTGGTATGAACCCTTTAGACAGGAAGCTTAGCTTCCCCTGACTCCCCCAAAATTATTGTTTTTCAAAGGCAAAGTCTGCCCAGTTTATAGTACTGTCAAGAAATTGTAATTGCCTACTCAATGAAAAACTTAACAAAAGATGACTTCCCAAGTATTTAATCGAGAGGAATTTTGTTCAGTTATAGTAGATTGGACTGAGGCAACTAGGTGGTACAGTGGTTAGAGCATTGAGCCTGAATTTAAGAAGATTCATATTTGCCAAGAAAACTCCAAATGGAGTTATGAAGAATCAGACACAAATGAAATGACTGAAAAATAGCCATAGATTGAATTAAACATAGTCCAAAGGCTGTTGCAATTCTGAGATTCTGACCTCTAAAAAAAAAATTCTAAAATGAGCAAGTGATAATTGACATTATTATTATTATTATTTTGAATTGCAAAGGGTACAGAGTTTGAGTTTTCTGCATTGTTGAGGAGATGGATGGAGTTGAGCACTATGAATTTGGGGAAATATTTGCTCCAGAGAAAAATAACCTCAGAAACCAAGGGAATACAGCTCTTATATGTTATGAAAATAGAACCCCCTCAGGCTGCAGATAAGCCTCAAAAAAATTCACTTTCCCCACAAGAATAAACCTCCTATGACCCTAAAACCAAGCTGGCTTACAAAGCTATAAAAATCCAATCTGTAGTCTTAGAAGCTAAAGCTGATCTTAGCCCTAATAATATTCCTTGATGCACTAACACATATCATTTCCTTTCAGTCTAGCTACTTATTATAGAAATCATCATCAATGTGATTCTCCCTGGGCTTGCATGGAACCTAAGTTGGAAAGTTCCTCTGAGAATGTGTTTCTTATATTATAAAGTGATTCTACTTGAGTATTTAACATCAACACATTTGCTGAAATTTCTTCTTCGAATTCTTATAATTCTAATAGCCTTAATAGAAATGGAGGAAGGAAAGTCACAGAGGATTAGGAGGAAGAAATGAGAAATTGTTGATATGGAAGCTTTATATTGCTTAGTGTTTCTCATTTTGGCAGTTGGGACTCCCCCAAGTGGGGGAATCAAAGAAGTTAACAAAATCAGCATTGCAAAGACCATAGCAATCACTTATGGTAGAAAGCATCCAGGTTTCTAAAGAGTAAATGAAGCAAACAGTTTAAAATTTCAAGGATTCCTTAGTTGTCAACCTCATCAGGAAACAACAGCAACCACAAACAAACAATAACAAAGTCTCTCTATTATCTGTGATATCATAGAAATAGAGCTAGAGGGAGCATAAAGGTACATTAGTCAAATGTATTTATTGTACCAAATAGCTAGCACTTAAAAAACCTTTTAAGGTCTGCATACTACTTTATACATATTTATTATACATATTCTTACCACAACTCTGAGAGGTAAGTATTATTATTATCCATATTTTACAGATGAGGACGGTGAGACAGACAGAGCTTAAGTGATTTATTCAGAGTCCCTCTGCTCTTGTCTAAGGACAAGTTTGAATCTGGGTCTATTCTAATTCCAGGTTTAGGCTGCCCTGTGAAGAAGTAACCTCAGAGGCATTTTAGTCTAATCTATACCTGAGCAGGAATCTTCTATACAATCTTTTTGACAAGAAGTTAAGTCTTTGCTTAAAAATGAACATACTTCTGACAAAGTAATGGTTCACGAAAGACATTTGTAATCTCATTCAGTCATTTCAATCATGACTTCATGACCCCATTTGGAGTTTTCTTGACAGATTTACTGGAGTGGTTTTCCATTTCCTTGTCTATCTCATTTTACAGATGAGGAAATTGAGGCAAACAGGATTAAGTAGCTTATCCAAGATCAAATAGGAATAAGTGTCCAAGGTTAGATTTGAATTTAGGAAAATGTTTCTAGTTTAACCCTTTAACCCAGAGATTCTTAACCCTTTGGCAGTCTGATAAGGTATAAGAACCAATTTTTTTTTTAAAAGATGTTTAATGACTCCTTTTATTTCTGCAGTGTTCAACACAGGGCCTGGATAATAAGCACTTAATATTTTTAATTGACTGATTTAACTAGTAAATGTTTAAAGTTAAATTTGAAATCAAGTTTCCATAATTTAGGCCCAGTGCTTTATAGCTGTCATTTTAGTCAGTTCTGTCATCATCTTCTGTCTTTGTTTCTTTGCTTATATTGTTCTATGTAAGTGGAAGGTCCCCTCTCCTTTTTGGCTGTTGAATTAATATCTATTCTTTTTTTTAATTAAAACTTTTTTATTTTCAAAACATATGCATAGATAATTTTCTACATTTACCTTTGCGAAACCTTGTGTTCCAACTTTTTTTCCCTTCCTTTCATCCCACCTCCTCCCCTAGAGAACAAGTAATTCAACTAACTCAAGTTAATCCATGTGCAATTCTTCTATGCACATTTCCACAATTATCATGGTGCACAAGAAAAATCAGATAAAAAGAGAAAAATGAGAAGGAAAACAAAATGCAAGCAAACAAAAATTTAAAAAGGTGAAAATATTATGCTGTGATCCACACTCAGTCTCTACAATCCTCTCTCTGGGTGCAGATGGCTCTCTTCAGCAAGGACCAATTCTTTTAGGAAACCAATTGAAATATTGTAATCAGTAATAACAAAAAAGCTTCCAATCTCCAAGATAAGTCTTACTCTATTCCAAGACAACAAGTTCAGATCCTGTAAAAGAACATCATTAAGTATTTTCCTCCCACAACAACTCTGTCCTAAGATAATATGTGTTATTATCACAGATGAAATTAAAAGTAACACAGTTTTGTTGTTATGAGGTATCAGATCTTGGAGTTCTTACTCTGAAAATAGTCACTTTTTTACTTTTCCCAAATGTTATGCTTCCTAAAGCTTTCTTTATACAATTAGTAGAAAGTCTTCAGTGGCTTCTTGGAGCCAAAGGAAGCAAATTCACATATCTTATTATGGCACACAATCTGGCCTTGAGTTGCTTTTCTAGACAATGTCCTAGTCTGTATATATGAATTAATCTACTTAATGTTTGAACAGCTGGGTAGTTTAGTGGATACTGTGTCAGAGTATGGTTCTGAAGTCAGGAAAATTCATCTGGTCTCAGATTTTTACTAGCTGTGTGAACTTGGGCAAGTCACTTAATCCTGTTTGCCTCAGTTTTTTTTATCTGTAAAATTAGCTGTAGAAGAAAATGATAAATCACCCAAGTATCTTTGCCAAGAAACTTTCAAATGAGGTCACAAAGAATTGGATACTGCTGAAATTACTTACCCCAAACAACTACTTAATGTTTACAACACACTTTGATCTATTTTGTTACCATGCCTTTGACTATGCTGTTCCCTCATCTGGAATGGCACCATTTTTTAAAATAGCTTTTTATTTACAAATTATATGTATGAGTAATTTTACAGCACTGACAATTGCCAAACCTTTTGTTCCAATTTTCCCCCTCCTTTCTCCCACCCCCCTCTCCTAGATGTCAGGATGACCAGTAGATGGTAAATATATTAAAGTATAAATTAGATACACAATAAGTATACACGACCAAACTGTTATTTGGCTGTACAAAAAGAATCGGACTCTGACATATTGTACAATTAGCCTGTGAAGGAAATTCAAAATGCAGGCAGGCAAAAATATAGGGATTGGGAATTCAATGTAATTGTTCTTAGTCATCTCCCAGAGTTCTTTCACTGTAGCTGGTTCAGTTCATTACTGCTCCATTAAAACTGATGTGGTTCATCTTATTGGTAAAGATGGCCAAGTCCATCAGAATTGATCATCATATAGCATTGTTGTTGAAATATATAATGATCTCCTGGCCCTGCTCGTTTCACTCAGCATCAGTTCATGTAAGTCTCTCCAGGTCTTTCTGAAATCATCCTGTTGGTCATTTCTTACCGAACAATAATATTCCATAATATTCATATATGACAGTTTATTCAACCATTCTCCAATTGATGGGCATCCACTCAGTTTCCAGTTTCTGGCCACTACAAAGAGACCTGCCACAAACATTCATGCACATACAGGTCTCTTTCCCTTCTTTATGATTTCTTTGGGATATAATCCCAGTAGTAACATTGCTGGATCAAAGGGTATGAATGGCCTCATTTTTAATTAAATCTTTGTTGTTATTGTTGTTTGCTTTTTGTGACCCTGTGGGACTATACTGTCCATGAGGTTTTCTTGGCAAAAATAGCGTAACGATTTGCCATTTTCTTTTCCATTGGATTAAGGTAAATGTTAAGTGACTTATCTAAGGTTACACAGATAATTTCTGTGACTATATTTGAGCTCAGGTCTTCCTGGCACCATAGCCAGCACCACTGAGCTATCTATCTACCGATGTCAGTGGAATCCTGCTTATCTGTTATAGTCCATATCAATTACTATCTTCTAGAGAAGAGCTGCTAAACTCTCCACTTTGGTTAGAAGCAGATGAAAATATAATTGGTCAATGTTATAAAAAAATAAATAATATAGATATAGATATCTATATGATATAGATAATGCTAATTTGTAGCTTTAAAAAAATTCAATATGTAAGAGGCAGAGGTCCATTTCCATTTAAGTTTGACACCAGTATTAATCTAGAAGATAACTTTCTTAAACCACTCCAGATTATAGCTCTGAGGTTACTTTCTGTTTATTTCATTGAAAAAAGATCCTATTTTGTATTAATCAATCATTGTTAATTAAAGCAAAACTATTTCCCACCCCCTCTTTTCATTCTATTATGCTCCCTATTCTGCTCAAGTTTCACACCAACCCTGCCAGTACCTTTCACTTTACCCTCTGAAATTCCTTCCTTAGTGAACAAATTCTTCTTCATTCTGGAACTCATTCTTTCATATTCCTTTCACCTACTGTTGTTTAGTCATTCACTTGTGTCTGTTTCTTCAATGACCCAATTTGGGATTTTCTTGGCAAAGATACTGACATGATTCCCCATTTTCTTCTCCAACTCATTTTACAGATGAAGAAACTGAGTGCTGAATAAAACTAGTTTTCCTTCTCAGCACACTAAATCCCCAGCTTTCCTCTTTTGCACTGATTGTACCTTCCTTTACACCTGAGACAATGATCTCAGAGGGAGAATTTGAACAATCTTTGCTTACCTCTATTAATTCCAGACTCTCCCTTTATCTCGTTTACTCAGCAAACATTCCTAATTTGAAATCCACTCAATCGAAATCTATCCAATCAAAATTATGATACTAGCCAGTCATTCTCTCTCTCTCTCTCTCTCTCTCTTTTTGCTTTTGTAGTTCCTCAGCCTTAGATTACTCAAATCATTTGCCTCCTCTCTTCATACTCATGAACTGCTGGTTAAAGCTATTGGAAATGTCATAGTGTGTCTCACAACTGTGTTGACTAGACATATGACAAATTCATGCTATTCAAGCTCAAATGGGCCCTCACTACATCAATTCCTTTTTGTTCCTTTCTCATTAATTTTTTTTTCTCATTCCCTCCAGAAGCTATGGCAAACTTTTTCTTCTTTTTTTTAACCTCATCTTCCCACTTCTTATTCTTCCCTCTCACAGTTGAGAACCCAGGTTCTTAATTGAAAAAAAAAATGAGGTCTAATATCTCCCTTCCCTCATTCTCTTTATCTCAAAATATCATGACATCATCTCATACTAGCTTCCTACTTTCCCTTAGTCTCTGGCAAAGAGTTAGTTTTCCTTTGTGACATTGATACTTTACTTAATCCCATCCCTTCTGCTCTAGAAGACTTGTTTTCATTAGAATGTAAACTCTTTGCCAGTGGAGGCTATTTCCTTTTTTATATTTGTATCCCTAGTTCCTACTTTAGTAATTCCCTCATAGTAGGTGTTAACAAATACTTATAGATCAACTGATTTATGTACTCATGTCTTATTACCCCAACTAAATTTCGAATTCTTGAGGGCAGAAAGCATGTTATTTTTTTAATACCCTTGAATACCTCATACGGGGCTTGCACAAAATTCAATGTTTTTCTTATTGAATTGAGAGAATCTTCTACTATCAATCAATTGGTCCACATTTATTAAGGATCTGCTATATGCCACGCACAATGCTAAGTACTAGGGATACAAAAAGAGAGAAAGACAGTTTCTGCCTTCAAGGAGCTTATAATCTAAAAATGCAAACCAATATACACAAAGCAAGTTATAAACAAGAATAGTAAACAACTAAAAATGAAAAGCATTGGAATTAAAAGGGATTAAAGACTTCCTGCTGAAGGTGGGATTTGAATTAGGATTTAATAGAAAACATTAAACCTATCTTTCATTATACCATTATTACATGGGCAGATGGGGATAGAAGGCTGGTGATTCTGGATTTCATTTATTTATTTGTTTGTTTGTTTTGGTTCTGGATTTTTGAGGGCTGTACCAGCAGATGTCAAGCTCTGGATGCTACTACTACTACTAAGTTGAAAAGTAGATGGTGCTCGGCCTTGTAAAGGCCTATATTTGCCATCCAAAGACATTCTACCTAAATTATAAGAGGCTCCTCACTAAGGAGATGGCCACCATTGGTTTATTCCCTTTATTCACTGAAACAAATGAAGAATGCAATTGATGAAATCAGGGATCTTTCAAGTATAAAATTAAAATGAAGGAATATATTGTATGACCTAATACAGAATGAAGTGAGCAGAACTAGAAGAAAAATTTATATATCTCTAACAACATTATAAAGACAACTTTGAACCCTCAAAAACTCTGATCAGTATGGTGATCTGGAATGAATGATGAAGATGATAACCACTTCCTAACACAAAGATAATAGACTCAAGGTATAGAATTTGTACATAGCTAATGTAGGAATTTATTTTGCTTAACTATATGTATTTTTTACAAAGTTTTTTTTTTCTTTCATCAAAGAAGAGAGTTAGAGGAAAAGAAAATCAATGTCTAATAATTGAAATTTTAATTTAATTTTAAGAGCCATTAAATAGAGATCATTTCACAACTATCAAAAAGTATGTTGTATAATCACATAATAAATAGAGGATGTATAAGTCGTATATACATATTTCTGAATGTATATGTGGATATTTATATATGTGTGTACATATGAATAATATATACATATATACATGTTGGAATCCTTACTAACTGCTAACTAATTAGAGTTGATCTAATCTTACAAGAAGATGTTTTGGCCAGAACCTGAAACAAGGTACTAAGTAGAACTAATCAATACAAGGCTTGTGTTCACACCTTTACTCATTGGAGTCCACAAGTATGCCAGCTTCACAAAGTACACTTTCTAACTTCAAGGGAGTTCACACCTCCCTTAAAGCTCTTTGGGCCAGAGAGCACTATGGGAGAAAACCCATAATCCCATTCTCTCAGAAGATTCACATATAAGGCGAGACAGCCATTCCAGAATACATTTTCTTCCTCTTGGCTGGCTGGTCGCAGAAGAGAGTTCAGCTGGACTCGAGAGGAGCGACTCTGGTGGCAGACGAAGGGTTTTCAGAGGATAAAGCTACGAGTGGAGAGTTCAGTGGACAACCAGATTCATCTTCATCTCACACCACTGTAGTTGGTGGCTGGGCTCCCCAGAAGGAGACAAGAGAGACATTCCATCTCTGTGTTGGTTGGAGGCTGAAGAAAGCAGAGGCAGAGGCTGAAGGACAGAACCTTTGGATTTGGAGACATCCGAAGGGCTCTAAGCCTCTAAACCGGCTGTGCTTTGAGAAGAACAAGAACTCCAACATTTGAACTCATAACATATACATATGAATAAACACATATACCAATATACATGAACTATAAACAATTTATAAATTACCAAGTTGGGTTAAAGGAAGCTGAATAAAGCTATAATTTTCCTTTCAATATGATAGTAACATTACTGGTTCATTTTTACAAGTTACTTTATAACTAACAAAGTGCTTTGCCCAGAATACCCTTATGATGTAGGTAATGTAAATATTATTGCACATGAGAAAATTGAAGCTAAGAGGAGATGAAAGGGGAAGGCTATTGTGAAAATGAGGATTTGAACTCAGAGCTCTTGGCTGCTAAGTTTTTACTAAAATAAGTAATTTAGTTAAATTTGTAAATTACCCTCTATCTCTATTCACTACCCTGGTAACATTTCTAGTTCCCTAATAAACTGTATCAGTAAGGAGTTTTCACTGTGTCTAGTTATTAAAGGCATAATACTGACATTTACTTGCACCCCTTTCTCTCCTCCCTCTTCCCTCCCCCCCCCCATAATTGAGCCCTCTAAAGTTATCACTGGCTGCGTGAAGAAATAATAACATGTATGAGATATTTACTCTTGCACAGGAAAGTAGCCAGCTTGACTAAGTCACCTCATGAGGTCCTTTTATAAACTACAATTTATTCAATTTCATAGAACTCTTATATCACAGTATTCCTTAGATTCCAAGCTCAGCTCTTTGCTCAGTGATGAGTGAAAGTAGAAGGGACTCTGATAGGGAATCAGCTGGGTCTGTGAAAAGGAGAAATCAAATCATTTCCCTTTCTTTTCTAAGTATGTTTCTCATCTGCAAAGACTACCTACTCTTGTGCACTTATAATGCTCTAATTGATATTCTACTTATACTATCTTATCTGTCTATGTCTTCTGTCTCCTGCTGGATAATACATTTCTTGAGAGTTGAGATTGTAGCTATGTGTGTGTTTTGAGGCTTTAAAAAAATTCCTTGGGATTCTAGAATGGTTTCTTGCATTTTTTAAAAAACAAGATTTGTGATTTCCTCAGGGTAGAGAATTCCAAGTGAGGAATTTCATCTGCCAGTGCTGATCAGTGCCTCATCAGAAAGAGTCTTAGAGAATTATTTTGTGCCATTAAGAGGTTGTGTTCTGCCAATGTAAGACTTAGAATTTTAATCCAGGTCTTCCTGAATCAGAAACTAGATGATTATCTACTAGAGCATATTACCTTTCTTGCATTTAATAATTATATAATATAAAATACATATATATTATAATGCATCATAATATATATTATATACAATAACATGTAATAATTCAACCTAAGCAATAATTTTAAATTAAGCATTCTAATAATTTTTAAAAATAAATCTTTGTGGAATAAGTTTCTGAATGAACCCTAGATGTTTGCTAATAGGCAGTTTTCCAATTTTTCCATCTAAACTTCTCTATTCCATTATAAAGCAATACAGTTAGTATGAGGGCTTTCAAATCATACAAATACAAGAAGAATAATCAATGCAAGAATAGAGTTTTCCACTTTGATCACATTTACCCCATTCTTTCAGCAGTCTGGAATGGATTGAATCAGGAATGGAATGAACTAGGAAAATGTGTTTGGTATCTCATTTATTCTACTACCTTTCCATGTGTCTTTTAAAAAAAAATCTCTCAGCAACTTGTTTTTTAAATGATTTAGGGCAGAGAGGGAAGGGAATGATGCTCATATAATTTTTAGGATGTTTCTGGCTCTAAACTCCTTGAATTGCTGGGGGTAACTTTCTTACATACTTGGACTAGATGATCCTTGAATTTCCTTCCAACTCTCTCTTTAATTCTGAGGTGTAGTTGTCTCCTGAATATTTGATATTATACAAATATCTAGTATTTTAAAAAATTTCACTGTACAAGATAAAGAACATTGAATACTTGATGACTTTTAAATGAATAATGGGCTTCATTAGTGTATATTCCTTCCAACAATGATTTGTTTGATGTGGACAAGAAAAATGCATCACCAGCTTCTATTGAAAACTCTTTCCTAACAGTTATACTGAACTTTATACAAAAAATAATATAGTTCCAGGATTATGCTCAAAAATTTTTCCAGGTTAGTGGAACATCTTAGAACTTGCACTCCATTGCTATTATCTTCAAGAACAGAAAGGTCATTTTATATGTCACAATGAGTCATTGGAAGAAGACTTTATTGAAAGGTGAAAATGGCAGCCAACAAGAAAGTTCTATCTCTGTGATAGTTCAGAGTTCTGAATGATTTTTATATATTTGATGAACAACAATGAGCAATTAGATTTGTGATTACACAATGTCCTATAGCTTTCTTTGCAGGGCAACCTATAATTAGGATGTACAGAACAGAGTACTACTGGGATCCACTTTTGATTTATTTCCTCATAGGGAAAGCAGTCAGATGCTATCCCTAAATGATCTGATACTGCAGGAAATTATCCTAGATTGATCCAAATCACAATAACCAACAGAGAATTTCTTCCCTTGAGTATTTTTTATTATCATTTATTTTGGTATTTGATTTTATGTTAACTTCGAACACTATTACCATTCAATGTCTTATTTTATTGTTTAACTTTTTAATTACCTATACCTTACTTACCAACAAATTAGATATACTATGAGAACACTGATTATTAGTCAGGACTTAGATATTTTTGTATGTCAACAAAGTAACATATAAGCTGTCCAGAAAATGCAATGAGTAAATGGCTGTTAAAATTGATATATGTGACATTAATGATAGAATTATCATAATTTAAAACTACAGTTAATCTACTTATACATTTTTTTCATTGTCTTGTCAGAGAGAAGGAGTAAGGTAGTCTTGAGGGGAGGTTACCATAAAATCATCAATTTAAAGTTGCTCAGAGAGGGAGAAGATTAGCTGTCTCCTTCCCCAAGTGATCCTCATAGAAGGTAGTTACAAAGAAGACAAAAGAATACAATTGAGATATCAAAAAATTCCAAAGAGAAAAATCCAAAAGGGAACTGATTGTGAAAATCCACAGCCTGGTCCAATGTCTTTACACAATGTCTGAAGATTAGGTAACAGAGAAGAGAAATTAAAGTTCTAAAACAAGAAGTCAAGCTTATTATAAGAAATATCAATGAGATTTGTTGCATAAACTCCATGAATGAATAATAGGTTTTATTCAAAAGAAGCATAATAAGTAAAAAGGAATATCACTATATATTATAGTCTACCCACTTGAGGAAATTCAGCAAAAAGATGGGGAAAGCAAAATGGAGACTACTTGGATCAAGTTCAAAGAAGGGAGAAATAGACATTATTTTTGCCACTGGAATATACTATAGACCACCAGAACAGGAAAAGGAAACAAATAAGGAATTTGGAGAAAGGATCACATGTGGCACAGAGACCTGATATAGTAGCAAAAAGAACTTTAATTATTCAGCTATCTGTGGGAGTTTTATCACTCTCTGCCAAAAAAAAAATTTGGGCAAGAAAATTTCAATGAGTTCAGAGGAAAGATTATTAAATCCCCAAGGAGTGAAATGCTTCATATCAGAAGAGATTGGAGATGTTCAAGAATCAAACAGTGAAGACACAAAGGAAAAGAACTCTGATGAGGAGCAAAAAGGTGATTTATCTGAAGACTAATGTCAATACACTTTTCATAGAATTTGCCAACAGCTTGAATCATAAAAAGAAAAATACAGAAGATGAAAAAAGGTCAGATAATAGAGGATGAATTTAAATGTGACATACTTTGGTAAAAATAATGCCATCCATAAGTGATAAATCACAGAAAGAGCTGAAGCTATCAAAAGCAGTAAGGTTAACAACAACATTGTTTACTTTTAAAGTTAGATTGAAAAGAAAAAGAAGACTCAGAGAAATACAAAATCCTTTGGTTATGAGATGATGATAACTGACAAAAGTAAAAGAAATAAGGACTATTCCATTATTACAGTATGTCTATTTTCTTTCCCAAAAATAATGAACTTAGATCTGTAAATGATGAACTTAGATCTGTAAATGATGAGGCAAAGTGGGGGGTAGAAAATGCAACTCACAGCGAGTTAATAACCAAGATAATTAAAAATATTGGAGGAGAGCACCTTGTTACTCTTAAGGAATTTAAGACAACCAATCAACAAACATTTAATAAAATCCTATTGTGTTCCAACCACTATGTTAAGAATTATTTAGGAGAACTACATCATCAGGAACTGAATAAATTGGCAGATATGATCACTGAGTCACTGTCAATGATCATGGAAAATGGGAAATATACAATAATGACTAAATTATTTAGGATGGGCAAGAATTTTGATAAAACTTCATTTTCTAATTAGCAACAGTAATACATGGATGTACCTGCTGACATTAGGCTAAATAAGAAAGTCTGCTGAAATGATGGATGGATGAAATGAGTTCAGACTGAACTAGTGTCCTCTCCTTTATTTAATTCCATATATGTCAAGTAATGGATTTCTTGTCATGCACATGTTTCATTGTTCTTTTTGGTTTTAGCCGAGTAGTCTTCTTATACTTGGCCCCTATCTAGCATATTAACTTTGAGACTACATGCTGCCACTTGGCAGGTTAAAGAGGTTAAGTAAGCCTCTTGATAACTTTTTTGGCATCTTGATACCCTTGAAGCTTAGTCTTTCAGTTGTGATGGGGAGTCAGTAGTTGAAGCATTATAAAGCTGTTGTGACATAAACACTTCATAGAGTATTAATAAATGTGAGATACAATTCCTCTCTCTCTGGTGAGGGAACAGGGTTAGATCACTTTTCCCACCATCAATTATCATATGAGAGAATTTGAAGATTTAAATAACTGCTCAAAGCAGTTATTTAGAAAGTTAGTGATAGACCTAATAGAAGGAGTTGAATCCTAAAGTCTAAACAATAAAAACTAATAATAAGAGCTAACATTTATATAAAGCTATATGCCAGGTACTATACTAAGCACTTTAATCACTCATTTGGTCTGCACAACTACGTTGGAAGGTGGAATCAATCATTATTCCCATTTTATAGAAACTAAGGCAGAGATTAATTAATTTGCCCTGGGTCATATAATTACCAAATTCTAATGCCAAATTTGAATTCAGATCTTATTTACTCCAGATCCAACTTCTATCTATTGTATCACCTACCTTCCCCAATACAGATAAACTAAATTAGAGCATATTGCTTTCTTAGCAAAGAAGCATATTTTTCTCCAAATTATAGAACCATAAAATCTTGACTTTGTAAGGGTCCTCAGAGACCATCTACTGCCCAGCTTCTTAAACTGTGGTTCACGACTCCATAAGGCATCTTAAAACTGAATGTGGGGTTTACAAATTTATTATTTATTATCAGTAAACATTTGATTTATATACCTGTATGCCTAGGGTCATATAATAATTCTCTGGTGAAAAGAGGTGGAAAGTAGAAAAAAAAGTTTAAGTAGCTCTGATCTACAGCAATCTGAGCAAAAGTCTTTTTTCCACCATAGCAAGTAAGTGGCTCTTTAATGTTTGCTTAAAGACCTCTAGAGAGGGAAAACGTATAATGTTCAAAGACAAATCTCTAGACTTTTGAATAATTATATTTGTTTTTAAAAATCCTGACACTCAAACCCAAATTTGCTTATTTGAAACTTCCATCTACTTATCTTAGCTCTCCCTCTCGGAAGATCTTTATTATTCTTCATTCTCTTCTCTGTGATAGCCATCACCTGTGTGAACTCTGATCATCTCACATCTGCACTATTAATAGCCTTATGACTGTTTTTCCTGTTGCAGTCTCTCCCTACTCCAGTCCAGTTGTAAAACTGATATTCCTAAAGCATAGGTTTCACTTATGGTACCTTCCTACTCAACAAATTCTCATAGCTCCCTATAGCTCTAGAATAAAATATAAAATTCTGTTTTTAAATCCCTTCCATCTCTGAGTGAGAGAAACATCAAGTGGACCTGAATCATTGTTTGGTTGAATCATTGAGTGTGTGGAGGGAAGAAATGGATAATAAGACTGGAACAATAAGAAGGATAAGATTGTGAAAATATGAAATATCAAAGGAGGGTTTTATATTTGAATCTTGAGATAACCATATGTTTTTATGCTTAGGTTAAAAAACAACTTCATTACAAGATGAAATCTTACTTTACTATTGTTTGGAATATTGTGTTCAGTTCCAGGTGCTTGTCAGTCAAGTAATTACCATTTATCATTTATTTGCTATGTATCAGGCACTATGCTAAGCGTTGGAGATACAAAGAAAGTTCATGATTTCAAGGAGCTAATGTTTTATTTTACAAAAGATATTTATAAGAGCAGCCAAGGGTGCATAAACAGATTAGACAAGGTGCTCAAGAGCATGCCATTTAAATTTTATTTGGAATGTTTGGAAATATTTATCCTAGAAAAGAATAAGGAGAAAAATGGTAGCTGCCTTCAAATATTTCAAGTGAAAAGACAATGAATATTTATTTTGGTTAGAACTAAACCACAGATCTAGAACAAAAGGATAAAAGTGGTAGAGATTAGATATATAGATTTTTATATGAGCAGAAAAAACAAGTAAATAACATTCTAATAATTACAGCTCTTCCAAAATGGAATAAAATTGCCTCAGGAAGTAGTAGGATCTCCCTCATCAAAGACATTCAGGAAAGAGTGAGGTGACCATTTTTCAGGTATATTGTAGTAGAGAATGTAAAGTTCAAGGACAGGTTGGACACTTCCAAACTTGATTCTGTGATAGTGACTTTCTGCCCAATGTAGATAGTGAACTCAACTAATCCTTCTCTTGATTGTACAGCATCCTGATATCTTCCATATGTTTTCAGAGTAGGTAGAAAGGATTACTCAACAATCAACTCCAGAATGCCATGGTATTGTCAGGTAAAACACATCTAGTTCTCTGAAACTTGGGCATTTTTTTCAAAGTACAAAGTTAAGGTCTAAACTAAGAGCAATTATGAAATCTTTCATTGTGGTGACATTTGGTCACAAAAGTCACAGATAACACATTGTAATACATGGGGTGAAAATCTCCCATTATCCAAAATGATTTTTATATAGCATATCTTTTGTTGGAAGTAGAGAGAGCTACCAAAAAAGTATGACTTCTGGGAACTGTCTTTATGTATAGTTTTCAACAACATTTTAATTAAATTGGTTTTGATAGATTATTCCATTATGTCTCTTGAAACTGATGATTTAACCTTACTCAGGGGAGTCCGTTAATCTCTTGACATTCAAATCATTATCCCAATTGCTGACAGAATAGGATTCCCAGTATACTTCTCTGATCACATCACTCCTTAGCTCCAAACCCTTAAGAGGCTCCCCACTACCTACTGAACAAAATTAAATCTTTACTCCACATTTGAGGACTTTCACATCCTACTTTTCCAGTCACTTCTACATGCCAGCCTAAAAAATGGACTATTTTTGTTCTTCAATATTGTCAGATGCCCATCTCTACCTCAGAATCTTTGGGCACATCACTCCCTTCCTTTGCCTGTTAACTTCTTTTTCATCCTTTCAAGACCTAGCTTACAAATCACATTCCTTTATTTCATATAATTTTGTTATATGAAATAAGGGAAATTGTATGTATATATTATGTATATATACATATACATACATACATATAAGCATATATGAAATACAACATATATATAAAACAATCTGTATATTTCTCCTTGAATCTCATAGGTCAATAAGTATGTCTTTTATAAATTTATTATAATCTATTTTAAATTAGAATTACTGCTTTCTGCTATAAAAATATATATCCCCTCTGCACAGCAGACATCATGCCTCAATCATCTTTGCATTTCTAACATAAAGTACTGTGCCTCAAATACACTTGAAGAATCCATGACTTCATTAGTGTGAATATCATAATTGTGAGACTTCTTCTGTGACTTGATCAATGGTCTTTTAGTATGATCAAGACAAGGAAAAATAATTGTGGCAATTTAGGAGCATCTAAAGTTAGCTAGTCTCATCCTGAAATGACAAGCTAAAAGTTTTTTTCAGGATTCATACTTAAAATCTTTCCACCTAGGTACAATCAACAGTCCATTGATATAGTCACGTCATGATTAATGAGGAATCAATCAGATGTTAGTGGAATGTACATAGTGGTCTTTTAATAAATAATGTTTGAAATCATATTAAATGAGCTCAAGAAAGCATTTGCTCTCCTTGAGAGTTCTGTGGGATTGAATCCTATGTAGAACTTGGTTAGTTTTATTCTTTTACAACAACAGTGCGATTTTATAAAGTAACAAAATAAAAATAAAACAATAACAATGTGGTAACCTTCCAATGTTTCTCTGGCTAGGTGGAATGGCAAAAGTAGGGAATCATTTTCTTTCCACTAATAATGGGCACTCCTATTTAGTTCCAAACTGTGAGATATCAATTCCTGTTCAGGCAAATATTTAATATGTTTCCTGTTATCATAAGATTAGTCTAGAAACCTTTGCTTAAAAAATAATGAAACTGAAGGAATTTTTTTAGAAATAGGGAAAAGTCACAGTCCTTTAGGCTCTAGTATAACAAATTATTTATAGTCTCCTTTTCCTTCCAATATACACGTGTAAACATATCATAGCCACATACAAAAAAGTTCAGATGGGTTTCATGATATAGAAGAAATCATTTGGACTGAGATTTTAAAATGGGCAAAAATCTCTCTTTGATATTACTATAGCTTCAATTTTCTTATTTGTAATAAGGAGGTTGAATTGGCATCTAAAAGATCATTTCCAACTCTAATATCCAATGATCCTATAACTTTCCTGAGAATTGAACATTTTCCTAAGGGATTAATCATTAGATCATATTTTCATTGCTATATTGGTAAGCCAATAATAGCATATGATATCATTATTATTTGACATACGAAATAAACATGCTCATCACAGTCAAAATGGATGTTCCCAGTACTTTGCCCTTGACTTCTAACATCAAAGGGGGCAAATTCCCAAGTTCAAAGAATATATTGAACTAGCTCATTCTAGAAGGAAAGCAAGGTTGTCGGCAGGTAGGGTTGGGAGATGAAATGTAAGTAAAGAGTGTTTTTTTCCCCTTTTTACTGTGATCATTTTTTCTAAACTTGGAGGTGATGATTAGGTGTTGATGTGAAGGTGGTATTTCTCACAATACATGGCAACAATACAGTAAAAGCAGATTTGAAAAACAATTTCCTAACTGACTAGGAGAGAAACCCATTGTCATTTCCAAATCCCCAATGTGCAATGCACATTTTGGAAACTCAAGCCTGACTGGTTCCAACATACAGAAGGAAATAAAAATAACAGCTGACAATACTAGGTACTTTATGGTCTACAGAGTCCTTTATTACTGACAATTGATAATTCAGGGGCTCATGTGACATTCAATAGATATGTATTGTCTATTAGATACAGTACACTTATAATATTTTATAATACCTAATATATAAAATAATTATATATTGTAAATCACTCTACAAATATTATTACGTTATTAGATATATAGTATTATTATTATTATCCTCATTTTGCAGATGAGGAAACTGAGCCACAGCAGTTAAGTGACCAGAAATAGTAAGTTTCTGGGGCTGGATTTAAGTAAGATATAGGTCCTTTCCTCATACAGTCTAGATGAAATCTAAGACAGAGAGCCATGATATATAGTATTACTTGATAAGAGCATCAGAGAAACATAGAACAAAATGATAAATAAAAGCAGAGGGAGAAAATATCATTTTTATTTTCTAAATAATGAAACAGGCTCAACGTGGTTAAATGTATGTTGGAGTTAGGTACAAACCAAAATCCTTTGACTTTAGGTACTTGGCTTTTTCCATTATTTCTAGAAGAATTAATCTCCATCAAATTGTCAGAATGGTCAAAAAAAGAGGAAAAGTTCATCTTAAGCTCATCTGGTTTAGAGCTAGAAGGGATGCACTGATGTGTAGTCCTAAAATTCTTTGATTCAATTCCTGGTTGCAAAATGTTCTAGTTGTGAGACCTTTGGCAAGTCAGTTAATCTGGACCTCAGTTTTCCCATCTGTAAAATAGGGGGATTAGACACAATGGCCAATAAAATGTCATTCAACACTACTTCTAACATCCTATGATGTAGATCTGTAGTTTAGTAGTGACTTAAATTTTAAAGATGTCCGGGGACAATGAGAGTTTAAAAAGGAGTTATCCAGGATATGTCAGGCAGGATCTTCTGATCTATGCAACACAGATCTTCATTGAGGAAACAGAAAAGTTTAAATTAAGTTAGGTGACTTGTCCACAGTTTCTCAGTTAATAGGCATTGGAGGTGGTACCCAGGTCCTTTGACTACACTTCCAAAGCTTGTTCTGTATAAGGCTGGATGCATCTCTTCTTTGATAACAATTCTAGGTTGTAATTTTAGTTCAGGTAATGCATAAATAACTCTTTCTACTGCAGTCAAGAGGAACCAGACCCTTCTTTAAAGAGATCCTTTGAGAGCTATCCCTTCTCTGCTGGAAAACCTTATAGCACAGAAAATATAGCTGTAAAAAAAGCCCTCCATTTCATTCACTATGGGGCATTGCTGTAAATTCTAAAGTACAGCTAATCCTGAACCCTTGCCCTCTTTCCTAGTACAGTTTGGAAAAGCTGACTTCCAAACATCGCTGCTGCTTAATAGTTCTGAAAAAGCTGAGATCACACTTCAGCCATCACTCCACTTATTTCATGTTTCTTCTAACTCCCATGGCATTTCCTGATTCCACTCTCTGGGACCTAAAAGAATTAAACCATAAACGACAGAAAGAGCTTTAGGGCCTACAGGCTATAACCGAAGTCCATAAATCTCACTTCTTTAATTTTTTTCTGGAATATCCACAGGCATATGCTGAGTATCAGCCCCCTGGGTATGCTAACTCCATTACATTGCACTATGGAAACCATCACATCACACCCAACCAAGGCCCTCTACTTGGTTCCCTAAGCTCTCCACCGCTGCAGGGTACCTCAGGGAACAAATGAATTTCTAAACAATGTTGTGTAACTGTAAGCAGTTTTTAAAATGCATTGGGGAGCAATTCTACAAAAAGTATTTGTAAAGCAATTAATTTTTGGTAATACAAATCACTGGGCCCTATTTTATCTATTTGGTCAATTTTTATTTTTAATCTCCACCCCCCCACAGAGAGAATGGGTTTTAATTGATTTATGATAAATATCTTGGTTTTCACAAGACATACTAAATACAGTTTATGTAATCTTTCTCACTTCTTTTCACTGCATCTCTCTTTGTCTGATTTTCCATAGGGAATTATAGGATCACAGAGTCATAGGCACAAAGCTGGAAAGGATTTATCACTTGAGATCCAAACCTATTTCCTACTTGATTATCTAGCATTATATTGATTGAGCTCCAAATAAGCAAGATTTGAAGTTGGTATTCAAATGTTTCTAAATTAAGAAACAATGCCCCTTGTTCAGTTTCAACTCCTATTAAGTAACATAATGAACACTCTAGACAATAATGGAATATTTACAGTTCCCAGGCTTTTTGATCTGCTTATATTTCCTTAGATTCTTTATGCATCTGTAATGCTATCCTCCCAGACTCCCATTTCTCCCAGTTGGAATTGAATACAGTCATGAGCCACCTCAAACATCATCATCTTTTTCTTAAGATACTTTCTGAAACCCGATTAAGATATATTTTTTTGGTCCTAAGGCTTTGCAAAACATTTTTTTTTTACAAAAGGCAGTGTCACATAATGGATTAATATAGTGTATTTAAAATAGGAAGATTAGGGTTCAAATCTGGCTTTGACAGTTTAAATAAGCATGTAGGCAAGCCACAACTTGAGCCTTAATTTTCTTATCTGCAAATAAAGCAAGAAATATCTCTATCTCTATCTCTACCTATCTATGACATATATTGAGGAGAATGTATTGTCTAAACATAGTCTAATGTTGGCTTGCAAGAAACATTAGAAACCTATACCGAAATTATGATTTATTATCAATAAGTATTTGAGTTGTATATCTATATACCTGGGGGCACATAAAAATTTCTTGGGCAAAAAGAGGTCCCAAGTGTGAAAGTTTAAAGTTAAAAAAAAAGTGTGAATGCCCTTTAAGAAAATATAACAGCAATTCAAACACCAACTATACAACAGTCATCTCTGAGTAATAGATTTAACAGTTTCATAAGTCTCTGAATGAATTTACTGTTTAAATGTGAACTCCTTTACTTTATTATGCATGAATGACTTGCATAAAGATAATGATTCCATGATAGCAATGCTATTCTTCCTTCTTTATTTATATAAAAACTGTTCAGATAACCAGCTTGCAGTATCCCACAAGGATAATTAGGAATGGGTTCTGGTGTTCATATACCATGCTGAGAACTTCAGTGATGCATTTTCACAAAAACAGAGAATTCTGATGAGGAAGAAATGACATTAAAGAAAAAAATTGGGACTTCCGGTTAAGATGGCGGAGAGGAGGCTCACAGTTGCATAAGCTCCGCGCTTTCTCTCACTATCCACTTCATTACAAGCCTCTGAATCAATGCTTGACTGAAAAAAACCCACAAATAGTTACCAAGAGAAGCCATCCTTGAGATCCGCCAAGAAAGGTCTGTCTTTACTGGAGGGCTGGGACGGTTTTAGATCGGGCACAGGCTGAGGGCAGCGGCAGTGAGAGCACGGGAGCAGACTGGAGAGGGGGTGGAGAGTGATCGTAGCCGTTTCTGCGGGGAGAGCTTCGCTACAGGTTTGGATAATTTCCTCCGGCAGCAAGTCAACAGCCCAGCAGAAAAGCTAAAAACACCGGGGCTGAAGAATACAACTGCAAACAGCTGAAGTCTCTCAGGACCTGGCCCCCCCCCCTTCCCCCCCCTCAGTGACTCAGCACGCTTTGGGATCTCAGAGCACAGGCGCAGCACAGTCCTGCTAGTGCCTCACTGCTGCCCCCTGCAGTCTGTAGAGGAAGCTCGATAACACACCCAGCCCCTCCCCCAAAGAAAGACTCCAGTTTTTTTCTGTTTTTCTTTGGTAGTTTATCTCTGATTAATAGACAGAATGAGCAAGAAGCTGAAGAGGACTTTAACCCTTGACAGCTTCTATACAGATAGAGAGCAGACTCTAAATCCTGAGGAGACTAAAAACAGGCAGTCCCCAGGTGATTCCCCAAAGGAGGAGATCGGCTGTTCCTCAGCACAGATGAACCTCATAGAAGTGATTAAAAAGGCTCTCACAAGGGAGCTAGAAGAAAAATGGGAAAAGAGTCTGGAGAAAGTTAAAGAGAGAGTGGATAAAGAAGTAAAATCCTTGAAAAATAGGATTAGTGAACTGGAAACAGAAAACAGCTCTCTAAAAAACAAAATTGGCGAAATGGAAAAAAATTCCACAGAACAAAAGAACTCAATTGGACAATTAGAGAAAGATTTTAAAAAGTGAGTGAAGAGAATACTTCACTGAAAATCAGAATTGAACAAGTGGAATTGAATGACTCGAGGAGACAAGAAGAATCAGTCAAGCAAATCCAAAAAAATCAAACAATGGAGAAAAATGTGAAATACCTTCTGGGGAAGACAACAGACCTGGAAAACAGATCCAGGAGAGACAATCTGAGAATCATTGGACTCCCAGAAAAACATGATGAAAAAAAAGCCTGGACACTGTCTTCCAGGAAATTATCAAAGAGAACTGCCCAGAAGTCATAGGAACAGAGGAAAAAATAAACATTGAAAGGATTCATCGATCACCCACTGAAAGGGATCCTAAAATCAAAACACCAAGGAATATAGTGGCCAAATGCCAGAACCCTCAGGTGAAAGAAAAAATATTGCAAGCGGCTAGAAAAACCCAATTCAAGTATCAAGGAGCCACAATAAGGATCACCCAGGATCTGGCAGCATCCACATTAAAAGATCGAAGGGCCTGGAATATGATATTCCGAAAAGCTAAGGAACTTGGTATGCAACCAAAAATAACTTACCCAGCGAGAATGAGCATCTTTTTCCAGGGAAGAAGATGGACATTCAACGAAGTAAGCGAATTTCATCTATTTCTGATGAAAAAACCAGAACTTAACAAAAAGTTTGATCTACAAATATAGAACTCAAGAGAAATCTAAAAAGGTAAAGATTAATCTTGGGAACTATATTTTGACTATATAGATGTATAAAGAATACATGTATACCTTGTTCTAGAAATTGATGTGGAAAGGACATTGTACCAGAAAAAGGGTAAAGTGGGGGTAGTACATCTCATGAAGAGGCATAGGAAACCTATTATATCTGAGAGAAAGAATGGAGGGGGATGAATATACTGGGTATCTTACTGCCTTCAGAATTGGCTTTAAGTGAAAAATCTTAAGACATATTCAATCTATGGTGAAACTTCTCCCATCTCATTGAAAAGTGAGAAGGGAAAAGTAGAAAGGGAAGGAATAAGCTAAGGGGAAGGGAATACGGGAACTGGGAGGGAAAGGGGTAAGATAGGGGGAGGAACTCTAAGGAGGGGGGAGGGATACTAAAAAGGGAGGGCTGTGAGAAGCAAGGGGTGCTCACAAGCTTAATACTTGGAAGGGGGGGAAAGGGGAAAGAAGGGAGGAAAGCATAAACCGGGGTTAACAAGATGGCAAGTAATACAGAATTGGTCATTCTAACCATAAACGTGAACGGGGTAAACTCCCCCATAAAGAGAAAGCGGTTAGCAGAATGGATTAAAAGCCAGAATCCTACAATATGTTGTTTACAGGAAACACACCTGAAGCGGGGAGATACATGCAGGTTAAAGGTAAAAGGTTGGAGCAAAATCTACTATGCTTCAGGTGAAGTCAAAAAAGCAGGGGTAGCCATCCTGATCTCAGATCAAGCTAAAGCAAAAATTGACCTAATTAAAAGAGATAAGGAAGGACACTATATCTTGCTAAAGGGTAGCATGGATAATGAAGCACTATCTATATTAAACATATATGCACCAAGTGGGGTAGCATCTAAATTCTTAAAAGAGAAACTAAGAGAGCTGCAAGAAGAAATAGACAGTAAAACTATAATAGTGGGAGATCTTAACCTTGCACTCTCAGAATTAGATAAATCAAACCAGAAAATAAATAAGAAAGAAGTCAAAGAGGTAAACAGAATACTAGAAAAGCTAGATATGATAGATCTCTGGAGAAAATGTAATGGAGACAGAAAGGAATACACTTTCTTTTCAGCAGTTCATGGAACCTATACAAAAATTGACCATATATTAGGACATAAAAACCTCAAACTCAAATGTAGTAAGGCAGAAATAGTAAATGCATCCTTTTCAGACCACGATGCAATGAAAATTACATTCAACAAAAAAGCAGGGGGAAGTAGACCAAAAAATAATTGGAAACTAAATAATCTCATACTAAAGAATGATTGGGTAAAACAGCAAATCATAGACATAATTAATAACTTCACCCAAGAAAACGATAATAATGAGACATCATACCAAAATGTATGGGATGCAGCCAAAGCGGTAATAAGGGGAAATTTCATATCTCTAGAGGCCTATTTGTATAAAATAGAGAAAGAGAAGGTCAATGAATTGGGTTTGCAATTAAAAATGCTAGAAAAGGAACAAATTAAAAACCCCCAGTCAAACACTAAACTTGAAATTCTAAAAGTAAAAGGTGAGATCAATAAAATTGAAAGTAAAAAAACTATTGAATTGATTAATAAAACTAAGAGTTGGTTCTATGAAAAAACCAACAAAATAGACAAACCCTTAGTAAATCTGATTAAAAAAAGGAAAGAGGAAAATCAAATTGTTAGTCTTAAAAATGAAAAGGGAGAACTCACCACTAACGAAGAGGAAATTAGAGCAATAATTAGGAGTTACTTTGCCCAACTTTATGCCAATAAATTCGACAACTTAAATGAAATAGAAAAATACCTCCAAAAATACAGCTTGCCCAAACTAACAGAGGAAGAAGTAAATATCCTAAACAGTCCCATCTCAGAAAAAGAAATAGAACAAACTATCAATCAACTCCCTAAGAAAAAATCCCCAGGACCAGATGGATTTACATGTGAATTCTACCAAACATTTAAAGAACAATTAACTCCAATGTTATATAAACTATTTGAAAAAATAGGGATTGAAGGAGTCCTACCAAACTCCTTTTATGACACAGATATGGTACTGATACCTAAACCAGGTAGGCTGAAAACAGAGAAAGAAAATTATAGACCAATCTCCCTAATGAATATTGATGCTAAAATCTTAAATAAAATATTAGCAAAAAGATTACAGAAAATTGTCACCAGGATAATACACTATGACCAAGTAGGATTTATACCAGGAATGCAGGGCTGGTTCAATATTAGGAAAACTATTAACATAATTGACTATATCAATAACCAAACAAACAAAAACCACATGATCATCTCAATAGATGCAGAAAAAGCATTTGATAAAATCCAACATCCATTCCTAATAAAAACACTTGAGAGCATAGGAATAAATGGACTTTTCCTTAAAATAGTCAGGAGCATATATTTAAAACCATCAGTAAGCATCATATGCAATGGGGAAAAACTGGAACCTTTCCCAGTAAGATCTGGAGTGAAGCAAGGTTGCCCACTATCACCATTATTATTTAATATCGTATTAGAAACACTAGCCTCGGCAATAAGAGTCGAGAAAGATATAAAAGGAATTAGAGTAGGCAATGAGGAAACCAAACTATCACTCTTTGCAGATGATATGATGGTATACCTAGAGAACCCCAGAGATTCTACCAAAAAGCTATTGGAAATAATTCATAATTTTAGCAAAGTAGCTGGCTACAAAATAAATCCCCATAAATCCTCAGCATTTTTATACATCACCAACAAAACCCAACAGCAAGAGATACAAAGAGAAATTCCATTCAGAATAACTGTTGATACCATAAAATATTTGGGAATCTATCTACCAAAGGAAAGTCAGGAATTATATGAGCAAAATTATAAAAAAGTCTCCACACAAATAAAGTCAGACTTAAATAATTGGAAAAATATTAAGTGCTCTTGGATCGGCCGAGCGAACATAATAAAGATGACAATACTCCCTAAACTAATCTATTTATTTAGTGCTATACCAATCAGACTTCCAAGAAAATATTTTATTGATCTAGAAAAAATAACAACAAAATTCATATGGAACAATAAAAAGTCGAGAATCTCAAGGGAATTAATGAAAAAAAAATCAAATGAAGGTGGCCTAGCTGTACCTGATCTAAAATTATATTATAAAGCAGCAGTCACCAAAACCATTTGGTATTGGCTAAGAAATAGATTAGTGGATCAGTGGAAAAGGCTAGGCTCACAAGACAGAATAGTCAACTATAGCAATCTAGTGTTTGACAAACCCAAAGCCCCTAACTTCTGGGAAAAGAATTCATTATTTGATAAAAACTGCTGGGATAATTGGAAATTAGTATGGCAGAAATTAGGCATGGACCCACACTTAACACCATATACCAAGATAAGATCAAAATGGGTCTATGACCTAGGCATAAAGAACGAGACTATAAATAAATTAGAGGAACATAGAATAGTTTATCTCTCAGACTTGTGGAGGAGAAAGAAATTTGTGACCAAAGATGAACTAGAGACCATTACTGATCACAGAATAGAAAATTTCGATTACATCAAATTAAAAAGCCTTTGTACAAATAAAACTAATGCAAACAAGATTAGAAGGGAAGCGACAAACTGGGAAAACATTTTCACAGTTAAAGGTTCTGATAAAGGCCTCATTTCCAAAATATATAGAGAACTGACTCAAATTTATAAGAAATCAAGCCATTCTCCAATTGATAAATGGTCAAAGGATATGAACAGACAATTTTCAGAGGATGAGATTGAAACTATTACCACTCATATGAAAGAGTGTTCCAAATCATTATTGATCAGAGAAATGCAAATTAAGACAACTCTGAGATACCACTACACACCTGTCAGATTGGCTAAGATGACAGGAAAAAATAATGATGAATGTTGGAGGGGATGCGGGAAAACTGGGACACTAATGCATTGTTGGTGGAGTTGTGAACGAATCCAACCATTCTGGAGAGCAATCTGGAATTATGCCCAAAAAATTATCAAAATGTGCATATCCTTTGATCCAGCAGTGTTTCTATTGGGCTTATATCCCAAAGAAATACTAAAGAAGGGAAAGGGACCTGTATGTGCCAAAATGTTTGTAGCAGCCCTGTTTGTAGTGGCTAGAAACTGGAAAATGAATGGATGCCCATCAATTGGAGAATGGCTGGGCAAATTGTGGTATATGAATGTTATGGAATATTATTGTTCTGTAAGAAATGACCAGCAGGATGAATACAGAGAGGCTTGGAGAGACCTACATGAACTGATGCTAAGTGAAATGAGCAGAACCAGGAGATCATTATACACTTCGACAACGATATTGTATGAGGACATATTTTGATGGAAGTGGATTTCTTTGACAAAGAGACCTGAGTTTCAATTGATAAATGACGGACAAAAGCAGCTACACCCAAAGAAAGAACACTGGGAAACGAATGTGAACTATCTGCATTTTTGTTTCTCTTCCCGGATTATTTATACCTTCTGAATCCAATTCTCCCTATGCAACAAGAGAACTGTTCGGTTCTGCAAACATATATTGTATCTAGGATATACTGCAACATATCCAACATATAAAGGACTGCTTGCCATCTAGGGGAGGGGGTGGAGGGAGGGAGGGGAAAAAAAATCGGAACAGAAATGAGTGTAAATATAATGTAATTATTAAATAAAAAAATTTAAAAAAAAAAATAATAATCCTAAAAAAAAAAAAAAAAAAAAAAAAAAAAAAAAAAAATTGTCCATCAGCTCTGACTAATCATCTAAGTAAGAAAAGTGGTGGTAATCACACAAGCTTATATTTCTAAATTGTTTTAAAGTTTGAATTTTTTTTTAGCACAACAAACTCATAAAATAAAACATGCACTATAATCAGATAGGGCAGCATATGTAAAATGTTTTGCAAATTCTGAGATACAATATAAATGCTAAACATTTATTGATTCATTCATTTATTTCATTGGTTTGTTTGTTCCATCTGTGTAGGAAGCTCTGTAAGAAACTCTCATCAATACAGATGAGTGCTTGCTCTTCTACTTAATGGTTTTATAGAAGGGACTTAGATATACCAAGAAGTTAAATGATTTTTCCCAGATTCACACAGATGCAACATGTCAGAAGGAGAAGGTGAATTCCTGTCCTTTCTGTTGGAAGAACAAAAGATCAAGAACTTCAAGGGAATTAGTGAAATCAAAATTTTTGAAAAAAATAAAAAGCAAATGAAAGTGGCCTACCTGTAACAACCTAAAACTAAATGATAAAGCAGTAGTAATCAAAACCATTTGGTACTAAGAAAAAGAGTACTTGATCAGTGGATCAGTTAGCTTCAGAAGACACAATAGTCAATGACTATAGTAATCCATTGTTTGATAAACCCAAGGACCTCAGCTTTTGGAATAAGAATTCACTATCTGACAAAAATTGCTGGGGAAATTGGAAACTAGTATGGCAGAAAGTAGGCATAGACCCGCACCTAACACTAGTAAGATGTTACCTTGATACCAAGATATACCAAGATAAGGGCAAAATGGGTTCATGATTTAGACATAAAGAGTGATATTATAAGCAAAGTAGAAGAACAAAGGTGAGTTTACATCTCAGATATGTGGAAAAGGAAGGAATATGTGGCCAAAGAAGAACTGAATTATTGAATGCAAAATGGATAATTTCATTATATTAAGTTAAAAAGGTTTTGTACAAACAAAACCAATGCGGACAAAATTTGAAGGAAAGCAATAAACTGGGAAAGCTTTTTACATTCAAGAGTTCTGCTAAAGGCCTCATTTCTAAAATATATAGAGAATTAACTCAAATTTAGAAGAATTTAAGCCATTCTACAATTGATAAATGGTCAAAATATGAACAGACAATTTTCAAATGAAGAAATTAAAACCATTTCTAGTCATGTGGAAATGTTCTCTACATCACTAATGATCAGAAAAATGCACATTAAAACAATTCTGAGGTACCACTACACAACTCTCAGATTGACAAAGATAATGGGAAAGGTAATAATGAACATTGGAGGGAATGTGGGAAAACTGGGACACTAATACATTGTTGGTGGAGTTCTGAATTGATTCAACCATTCTGGCCTGCGATTTGGAACTATGCTCAAAAAGTTATCAAACTGTACATATTCTTTGACCCAGCAGTGTTTCTACTGGGCTTATATCCCAAAGAGATCTTAAAAGAGGGAAAAGAACTCATATGTGCAAAAATGTTTGTGGCAGCCCTTTCTGTAGTGGCAGAAAACTGGAAGCTGAATGGATGCCCATCATTTGGAGAATGGCTGAAAAAGTTATGGTATATGCATGTCATGGAATAATACTGTTCTATAAGAAACAATCAGCAGGATGATTTCAGAGAGGCCTAGTGAGACTGAACTAATGCTAAATAAATGAGCAGAACCAGGCTAATATTATACATGGCAACAGAAAGATTATATGATGACCAATTCTCATGCACATGGTTCTCATCAACAATGAGATGATTCAGGCCAGTTCCAATGATCTTGTGATGAAGAAAGCCCTTTATACCCAAAGAGAAGACAGCAGGAACTGATTGGGAATCACACCATAGTATTTTGTTGTTTGCTTGCATTTTTCTTTCTTTCTCATTTTTTTCCTTTTTGATCTGATTTTTCTTGTGCAGCATATTTGTGGAAATATGTATAGAAGAATTGGACATGATTAACATATTGTTAATAATCATTTGCTGTCTAGGGGAGGGGATGATGAGAAGGGAGGGAAAAATTTGGAATACAAGGTTTTGCAAGGAACATTGAAAATTATCTATGCATATGATTTGAAAATAAAAAGCTTTAATAACAAAAAAATAGTAAGATTGCTGGAATAGGTTTTCCTTCCTCAATTCCTTCTCCACTCCAATCCATTCTCCATTTAACCATCAAAATGATTTTCACCTTTTAAGCAAAGATTTGATCATAATACCCATTTCTTCCAACTCTGACTCAATACACTAGCGTGGTTCCCTGTCTACCCCAGGAACAAATATAATATAAAATCTTTTGTTTGGAGTTCAAAGTTCTGCTTGACCTACTTTTTTCATCTCTTCAGTCTTCTTATACCTTACTCCCTACCATGTGCTCTTCCATCCACTGACATCTAATCCTAGCTATTCTGTACACTTGGAATGCTCTCCCTCCTCATCTCTACCTACAGTTTTTCCTGCCTTTCTTTAAGTCCAAAATAAAATTCCATCTTTTACTTAAAGTCTTTTCAAATTCCTCTTAATTCTGTTGTTTTCCCTGTGTTAATTACTTCCTATTTATTCTGCATGTAGCTTGGCTGTATGTATATTTTTCCTGATTTCCTCCATTAAATTTTGAACTCCTTGAAGGTAGGGAATCTTGTTTGACGTTTTTGTATCTCTATGCTTTAAGACATATATATATATATACATACATACATACATATATATATATATATATATATATATATATATATATATTATATATATATATATATATATATATATATATGAAATTCTTTATAGAAGTACAGAATTTTGGAGAGAGAAGAAATGAAGATAATCAGTTGTAGCATAATAAACAGTGAACTGGGGGTCAGGATCCCTGAATTTGTTATTTGTCTGCGATTTACAACCCATATAATCTTAAATAAATTACTTCCCTTTTCTTATCATCAGTTTTTCAATCAATAAAAAAGAATGGATCGCACTAGATCTAATATCTGGAGTTGAAAAAACTATGAAAGCTAGTTAGTTTGACTTGTTCATTTTATAGATGAAGAAATGAAAGTTAAGAGATTTGCTCAAGTTCTCAAAAATAGGATTTATACTCCGTAATCTCCAACAAAGAAGGCAGGGCTCTTTCCAGTGTAATAGGTAAGACTTTATGATTTTTTTTTCATAATTAGTATTCGGTGATTAATACAGTGAGACTGATGTAAATTGAAAATCATCATAGATACTCTTTTTCTCCCTCTTTTCTGTTCTTTGCTATAATCAAGTGGATTGTATTCTACCAAATATGACTGACTCCTGGTTTTTGAGGGCACTCTAGGGCCTCTGGGAGATTGCTCAGAACTCTACTTCTCACTTAATAGGTCTAACACTATGAAAGGTGAAGGAGCTTAGACTAATTATACTTCCAAACCAGATCATTTACAAGCAGTTATTGGACCCATGTTTTGATTTAAGAAAAATAATTTATAACTGGTATATTTTATTTTGTCATCTCACTTCCTCTTAAGAGAAAAGCTGAAATCTTAAATAGAATTTCCTTGTTTTGCCAAATTGCTTAAGACCTAAGCATTACCTCATCTTTGTTGAACCATGTTTCCTGTGCATTTCTTAAGTCAATTTCTTTTTAAAAAGGCAAGATTCCAGCAACAGTTTTACACTGCAAAACACACACAACCGTATACACACAAAACACTGCATGAATTAGTATATGGAAGAGATAAGTGTTAACCAATTCTGGGATTCATTACTGACCTGCAAATGGGATTGGATTTCTGACATTTCCTGAAAAAAGAACATTTAGAACTGAAGGGAACTACTTCTAGAGAAACATTCTTAACCTGGAATCTATGAAGTTGTTTTCAAAAAAAAAATTTGATAACTTTTTAAAAATAGCATTGGTTTCTTTTGCAATCATATGCATTATATTTTATGCATTTAAAAACATTATTCTGAGAAGGATTAGATAGGCTTTGTCAAACTGACTGACAAAGGGCTCCAAGACACAGAAAAGGTTATGATCTACTGCTCTAACAAGCATTATTTTTGTCAGCTCTTATTTTACTTGGAGGAGATGTGTGAAACAAATAGAAGGCTTGCCCCCATTGAATACAGGTGAATGGCACTGACTTTGTTTTTGAGAAGACAGACTAGGACTTGTGATTTCATTGATGTGAGGAATTACCAGCATGGAAATTCCCTTCTCTGATGTAGATGACTTATTGCTATATAATACACACACATTCATATATGTGTATGTACATATAGAAAGATTTATAGATATAGGATATACATATATACATGTTTAATTCAGGAATGAATTATATATTTTTCTTTTTAAAATACTTTATTTTTCCAATACCAAGTAAAAACAATTTTAGCATTCTTTTCCTAAAGTTCTAAGTATTCTATCTCCTTCTCTCTTATCTTCCCTGCTTGAGAAGGAAAATAGTTTGATATAGATTATACATGTACAGTCATATAAAATATATTTTCATATGATACATATTACAAAAAAAAAGACTAAGAAAAAACAAAGAAAATAGTATGTTTCAATCTCCATTCAGACTTTATCAGTTCTTTTTCCTGAAGATGGATAGCTTTTTTCATCATGAGTCCTTCAGATTTGTCATTACTGAGAATGTCATTTACAGTTGATCATCATGAAATATTGTTGTTGCTCTGTACAATGCTCATTTCAGTTTGTATCAGTACATGTAACTGAAAACCATCCTCCTTATTAACTTATATTTTTAGAGGTTCCAAACAGATATATTTCATCAGAGGATACAAGAAACTTGTTATAAATGAATAGGAAACATTTGGTTATAATGATATTATCTTACTTAAATATTTCAAAAGTAGTAGTGCTTGTTTAAAAAAATAATTGTGGATTGAAAGGAGAAGAATGAAGAGAAGGCAGAATAAGAAAGGATGGGAATGTTTGCTGCCTCAAAAAAATTCAAAAAAGGCAATTGAAGGAATAATTTCTATTAACCAACACTAAATGAGGGAACCTTTGTTCTTCTTAACCAGTAAGAATAAAATTCTCAACACAGATCCAATGAAAGACAAGCTAAATGATTCTATAATGACAAGAAATTTCAAACTGAGTTCTAGTCAAATAATATTTTTCATCAAAGCTAAGACGAGAAATGAACTGGAAGAGCTGGTTATATGAGATAACTTTCAAAAATTCTACTCAGAACAAAATACTGGTGAGGAGAAAGGGAACAAAGTTTCTCACTAATTTATTTTATTTTCTATGTTCTGATGAAACATGATAGTAGAAATAGTTTTATCCATCAAATTAGAGAGAATATGTAATATGCTTTGTAAACCTTAAAGTACTACATGAATATAAGCCATTACTAATAATATTTATGAAAGAGTAATATGTTTTCTTATGAATATATGCATTTGTAAACTCCAGAATTTATTTTCTTTCATGTTGAATATGAAGTGTAGAAAGTCAAGGGATGTAGGAATTTAAAAACATTGAGAAGCCCTGTCTTAGGTTCCTAGGGGACAGAGTGATTCAGTGACTAGCTTAGGATCACACAGTTGGTACAATAAAGACATGATGGTAACCCATTGCTTCCACTGCTAAGAGTGGACCTGAAGCTACCTTACAATATGTCCTCTCATTGCTGCCCTGAATAGTCCTAACCATGAAAATTCATACTTTTATCAGAAGTGTTTTACAGGTGATAAAGTATTTTCCTCACAATAGCACTATGGGAGTTAAAGTATTTTGATACTATGATCCCATCATAAAGATGAGGAAATTGAGGCCCAGGAAGGTAAAGATGCTTGCTAATATCAAGATTAGACAGGTAATAAAATAAGAATGTAATCTAATTTTAAGGTAATTGTCCTTTCACAGTACTACCTCTAATACATTAAGAACAATACAATATGCATGCAGCCTATGGCAGAGCATTCATAATTGTGAATAGAATTATAGAGGTCAGAGAATCCTTAGAGAGCATATCATTCAATACTCTTATTTTATACATGAGCTAAGTGAGACTACCAAGAAGAAGCAGCTCTCCTAGCTACTTAGTGGCAAGGACTGGGGCTAGAATTCAAGTCTCTTTATACTACATCCAGTATTATTGGTACAACACTTTGCTCCTACTCAAAATGAACAAAGAAATCACAGAATCTCACAGCTGGAAGGAACGACAGAGGCTATCTAGTTTAAACTCTATCTGGACAATGCTCATTTTAGAATTTCAAAAACTGAGATACCCATAAATTAGTCACTTATACTGAGTCATATCTAATTTACAGTAAATAAATGAAAGAATGAATTAATAAATTAATATAATACATTTATTAAATGCTTATTAATTTAAGTGCTGGAGATTCAGATAGAAAAGTAAAACAGTTTTTGTTCTCAAATGGGGATTAAGAACACACATGGGCTGGGGAATGTTTGGAAAGGTCCAAGCCAAGGGTAATTAAGGTTCAGTGGTAAGGCAGGTTTAATGCATCCTCTTTAGTGTCATTCAATTAATAAAACTGTAAATGTTTCTGTTGCTAAATTATTTGTCAATGCAAAGAACTTTTGTGAGAAAAATATGCTTTTGGAGATTTCTAATTGTGGCTGTGGGATATATAGGAACTGTAGGATCTGTTGAAGTGGTTGCCAGGTCATATCTACCCAAAGTTTATTCCCTTGGATGACATCTTCAAGGGATAGAATGGAAATAGGGCCACTGGTGGTGCTGAGAAGTTTGCTATTCCCAGGACTCCTGGGCTTTCTTGCCCATTAGTGACATGTGGCTGTAAGAGGGATAAAAATGTCAGGTCTTGATTGCTCTCCTGAATAATGGTTACAGGAGGTCATTCTGAAAGCTGGTAAAAATCAAGACTACAAACTGTTTTGTTTTGTTTTGTTTTGTTTTGTTTTTTGCCTTTTAGAGCACAGTTCTCAATCTGTTACACAGCCATGCAGATTCACTTTCCCATGTCAATATAATAGTGAAGATGCCAATGTAACTGGAGCAGAGAAAACTCCAAGTAATTAATATCTATCTTTGGAAATCAGAAAAACATTGAGATAAATGTGCAAGCACCCACACACAGAGATGCATACAGATATAGGACACATCACAGATAAGTAAGGGTTCTGCTTAACTGAATTTAATAATCAACTCAGAGTTACTCAAAAATCCCTTTCTCATTATTAATACTATAGCTGACATATATCATCTTAAGGTTTGCAATATGCTTTAGTATATTATCTTGCTGATCACTTAAGAACTTATATTCCATATTACTACATATGCATGTATATACTACAAATCCAAGGCAAGATTTGAACTCAGGTTTTCTCGACTCTAGCAACAAGGTAACAAAATGGATAAAGCACCAGACCTAGAATCAGGAAGATGCCTCTTTCTGAGTTCAAATCTGGTCTTAAACATTTACTAGCTGTGTGTTCCTGGGTAAGTCACTTTACCCTATTTGCTTCAGTTTCCTCATCTATAAAATTAGCTGGAGAAGGAAATGGTAAGCCATTCCAGTATCTTTGCCAAGAAAATCCAAAATTAGGTCATTGAAAGTCAGTACTAAAATGATTGAACAACTTCTTGACTCCAGGTCTAGAACTCTAACCAACTAGTACCCTATTAAATTTTAGTCAATAAAAATCTGTCTAAAGTAAAATTATTTACTTTTCTGAGTCATAGTACTCAGGTCTTGACAGCATTTTAATGATTATGAAATGATCCTACTGAATCTTTGATTGGATTTCTGTGGATCCTCAGGCTATCTCTCTGAACTTCAATTTTTGTTCAACAGGGCAATAGATGAAAAAGATATAGTAGTGTGGGTTGGTAAAAAAAAAAAAAAAAAAAAAAAAAAAAAAACATCCTCTGAAAACCATTTCACATCCTTCTAACTTTTTTATTTGTTCCTTTTTCCAAAAGCCAAGCAAAATAAATACATAAATGAATTAATGAATATATAAATATAAATTCCATTAATTGGCTGCCTTTCCTAATTAGGTTTGATGATAAATTACCATATTTTTCACAATGAGATCGCCTGAGTCATCCTTAAATAGTGCAAAGAGAAAAGGTGTAATGAGCTCTGTAAAGTAATGATGATGATGATGAAGACGATGAAGATGATACCTAACATTTGTATGGTACTTTAATAAGTGCCAGGATCTACACTAAGCACAATTACCTAATTTGATCTTCACAATAACCTTGATAGAGAAGTACTATTATTATCCTCATTTACATGTGAAGACATTAAGTGACAGAAATGATTACTCATAATCAATTAATATTGGGGAGATCCAGGGTTCCCCTTCCTTCTTCTATTTTCTCATTGAAAATCCCAACCTTATGAAAGATCATTGCTGTTAGATGAGTTTTCCCAAATCTTCTAGATACATGCTTTTTTACCAAACCCAACTAGAAGTCCTAGTAAAGAGAATCTAATCTAGCTGGGTTATGTCCCATTGTGCTCTATTCATGTAGAACTGTGTAGATTCTTTGTCTAGACTGTCCAATGCAGAGATAGTCTGAGTTAAGAGGTTTCTTTGTCTAATATTGACATGAGCAGAGTCAAGTTTCTCCCTCATCATTTGAATAAGCCCACCTCTCATTATTATATTAATTCTCTCAATAATCATTAACCAATCAAAGTTGATATCTGCCTGTCAGGAATACCTACTGTCAAAAGATATTTTAATGTTGAGAAGCCTCATTAAATGACCATCAATTTATTAATTATCTATTAGCTAGGATTAATGTGGTGATTATTAATTACTCAGAAATTATGTCTCTCAGACTTTTCATTCATCACAATATTTAAGTGAAAAATTTTTTTTGTTTGTTTGTTTTAGCAATGTTCAATGCAGTAATTAGATTAAGAAATATAAAGAATAAGAAGCTAGGAACCTGGGATCATATTTGAACTTAGGTCTTCCTGACTCTAGCCACAACGCTATTCTTAGTACCATCTAGTAACCTTTCATCAAGGATAGTTAAAGTTTAGAGATACATAAAAGTCATTTAATTCAATCCTTCCATTCTACAAATAAGGAAGCTGACATAAAGAATGCAAAAGTGACTTAGCAAATGATCATACATAAGTGTTTAAAAGAGGAACCGACTTTAACCCAAATTTTAAGTGGAAAGATCTCCACAACATTAATTGGTAATTAATTGATACTTACTAATCATTTCACTTACTTTCATAAGATGATGAGGGTTTTCTATAAAATAATGGCAGTGTTGGAGAAGAGAAGGGCACCGTGCTTTCATCATTCTTGTCTTTCCATTCTTTATTCTTTCTTTATATTTTATCTATATCTCTTATATCTGTTTCTATGCATATCTATTTTTTATTCTATATTTCCTTTATTTCTAATCTTCCTTTTCATTTCTTTCTAATAAACATTGTTCTACTTCTGGTTCCCATTACCGCATTTCTCCAAATACATCGATTACTTCTTCACTTGTTTTCTTATAATTTCTCCTTATGCATCTTGTGAATTAATGGAAAACCAGTGTTTTTTTAACTTCTTATTTTACTGTGGCTCAAAAAGTATTTTGTCTACTCACCAAACATTTGTTGATAAACCTTTCTGAACTTAGGCTTTTGAGAGAACAAGTACGTTCTATTATCAGTACTATAGCTTGAAACCACTTCAAAAAAGTTATTTGGCAGCTATGTCCACCACCTCTCTCAAGATCCTCAGTGCCTTCTTACTTTCTACTAAATAAAATCCAAACCTGCAGGCTTAGAGGTAAGGGTCCTCAACACATGGGTCTCTGTTTATAATTCCAGATTTTACCTATATAAAGGTCCTGCTCCAGTAAAATCAGCAGATTCTCACAACTGCCTCTCTTTTTCTGATAGTGTTTGCTCTAATTGAATGTTCCAATTCTCTCACAACTTTCAATTTCTGTTTACTAAAATCTTAAACATGTTTCAAGGTTTAAATGCCATTTCAGTCTGGAAGCCTCTTCTTTTCAGTCCTATTGAAAATTTTTGGGGCAGCTAGATGGTACAGTGAATAGAGCACCAGCTCTGTAGTCAGGAGATACTAAGTTCAAATCTGGCCTCAGACACTTAACACTTCCTAGCTTTGTAACTCTGGGAAAGTCACTTAACCCCAATTTCCTAAGAAAAAAAATTTTTTTCCTGATCTATAGCTTTCTAAGGGACTTGTAATCTACTGCACTCAAATGGTACATATTAGGTGATAAACTGTATTATATTGTAATGATTCATAGAAATCCATTTCCTCTGCTAGAGAATCAATTCTTTGATTATAAACTCAGAGATAGCATGACAATGAAAAGAACCTTATAATCAAGGAACTGAGGTTCTATCAAAACTCTCCCCTCCTATGGGATTTTTTAAAGTGAAAAGTAGATTGTTTTACGTCTGTACGTCTCAGCATCCTTATCTGAAAAATGGGAATAATAATAATTAAACAAATAATTATAGAGTCATTATGTAGAAGTACTTTATGTTTTAAAATACCACATAACCATCAGTTATCAACATTTTGGTTAGAAATTATGATTTTTTCATGCTCAAAACCATTATTTTATGAAGAGGCTTATACATAGTAGACAGTCTATAAATATTTATTGCAGTGAATAAATTCAAGCTATACTTGCCCATAAGAAGCACCTCCATGCATGTTCTCTCAATGGTAGGTCAGTATAGACATACAAAGAAAAACAATTTTAGATGATTATATTCAGAATCAAGCAGCAGCTTTTTAAAGTATGTAATTTAGGGTTTAATAAGAATAAAAACATTTTACATAAAGAAAACACAATCAGATAAAGGATCAGTCTAGGAAAAAATGAATAAAAGAGTGATTCTGAGAAGTTGATTTCCCTGTATGATCCCCTTACCTAATCAGAGAACCAAACCTTTGATCTTTCTCAACAACAGGTATTGATATTTCTCTTTAGGATAGACTCAAGTGTACAATTCATTCATCAGTGGGTAGGACAGGATGTACTTTGAAATAGTGGGGAAAGATGGATTTGGCAGCATAATAACAGGAGTTAAACATTGGAAGAGACCACAAAGATCATCAATTTAATTTTTCCTTAATCAAGAAAGAAATGCTATCCATCTGTATTAGTCTTAAGAAATGACCTAGTGTCTAGCCTCTGCTTGAAAAAGCTCAGGGAGGAGAAGCTTGCAACTTTTCTTACTTAGGAATCCTCTACCAATAGGAAAGAACCTATTCCACTTTGTGATAATACTAATTACTAAGAGGTTGCTCATTAACATATCTTGTCACTGTTTTTAGTTTTGTCCTCAGGAGACAAATAGAACAGTTTAATCTCTAGTTCTTATAACAACTCTTTGGATAATATATTATTATATCATATTACATTACAATATATGTTAGTAGTTGACATTGGTTTTTGTTAGTTTGTTTTGTTTTTATCAGCCAATATTCATCAGGCTTGGCAATAGCAAAAGTTCATATCGGTAAACATTTGAATGATGAAATATTCTGTTCTGCCCCCATCTGGATGTTTATATCCCAGTAGTACTGGTCTAAACTGGAACAGATCCAGAGGCAGCTGGTCTAGTACAAACCTTTTATAAAGAAATCTAATTTAGCCTCTGACTGGCCCCACTAAGTAGAGTAAGAGCAAATAAAAGTAGAAATAGGACTAAAAGGTACCAAGATAGTTACTTTAATTTAAAGGATCACGGATGTGAAGCTGTAAGGAATTATTGTAAAAGTCATCTAGTCCAAATTTTTCTTTTTATATAAGAGTAAACTTAGAGCCAATGAGGTCATAGAATCTGGCCAAGCACAAACAAGCAGTTAACAATTATGGTGCTTGAATTCAGGATTTCTCACTTCAGACCCAGAAATCTTTGCATTTAGAGAAAATATATTTAAATCCCCATTCTGTCACTTACTATCCATGAAAACTCAGCAAGTCATTTAACTTATTTTCTCCTATGTAAATAGGGGAAATTGGACTAAATGGCCTCTAAGGTTCATTCCTGTTTTGTCTTCACTCATATATCCCTACTTTTCTTCTTAACCACAGAAAAGGGGGAATATTTTGTCCTTAAGGAACTTCTTGGAACCACTGAGATAAAATGTCAAAAAGAAAAGAAGGAAAAAAAAACCTGACATTTGAAAACTGTAATCACCCATCATATACTTCAGCTGACTTCCAGTTCTTTACTCTCCCACTTGACTGCAGTGTGGAGAAAGTCTAAAATAGACTGAAGTCGACAGAAGAGAGTAAAAAAAAAAGCTGACAGGAGCCAAGAGCTGTCTGTGGTCCTGAATCAGCCAGCACATCAGAACTGCTGTCTGGCAGCTGAGAGTTTCAAGCTTCTCTAAGGATTTGTAAACAACCAATCAGCCCTGCTTGGCACCTGTGGACATATGAGCAAGAACCAAAGTTCCACCTGTTCTGGAACAGGTGCCCTGGCACCTGTGCCTCTATAATTCAAAAAGGAGATTGAAGCCTATTGTCATTGTTATGTTCACCAAGTCCCTTCTCAGCCCAGATAGTACAGATACAAAGTGAAAAAGCAACTAGTGGATTTACCTCTCCAAAAAATTCAGAACTCTATAGAATCTACTCTTCCTGACCTTAAATGTCATGATTATATCCATATTCTACTTCTGGTTGAGATCATATGCTCTAGTTCAGGAAAAGTTTATCTCTTTTGTCACAGTCTCCTATGCCCAGGATTTCCTTTCAAATATATGATACTCTGTGAGAATAGGGGCTGAGGAAATTCAGTTATAGGCCTGGAACCATAGTGTACTATAATGATGATAAATCTTCTGTAGTATAGTAGAAAGAAATCTGGACTTTACGTTAAAACAGTGGAATGAGGGGGAGGAAATTAGCTCTTTTCCTTAATTCCTAGTTGACCATGATGACTTCAGTTTTCTCATTGTTGAATAAGAGAATTGGGTTAGACCAAAAAGCCTTTGAGGTCACTTCCAAGTTTAAATTCTATGATCTTAAGAATTAACAAACATTAGTTAACATTTACTATACACCAGAAACTGGATATACAAAAGAATCACAATCCCTGTCCTAAAATATAAGATACTGATATGAATTGAAAAGAATTATTAATCTTGAACCTTAATGAAAGCCTTTGGGTCCTCCATATTTGATGCTTCTATACCTTTACTGCTTCATCTTACATTAATTTTTTCCTAATATTTTGGCTGCTGAACATTTTCTACCCGCCAAAAATATATTGTTACAGAGACTATGGAGGCTGAAAATGAAAATGGATTATAAACTCTGACCATCTGGGTTCAAATATTTCTTCTGATGTTTCTTCCCTATGTGATCTCAGGAAAATCACCAAACATTTCTCATCTTCAGTTTCTTCATCTGTAAAATGAGTAGGGATAACTAAATAATTTCTGAGGTCCCTTTCAATCTAAACCTGTGATCCCCCTTTTGAATATTTGCCCCATTCCCAAAGATTGAAATGTCCTCCTTTTAAATGCTTTATTTCCTTCATGTCATCTTCTCTGATCACCCATAGCCACAATGATTGCTATTTCTCTAATGGCTTTAATACATAATATGGTATATTAAAGTTACCTATGTTAATAAAACCTATCTGTCCATCAAACTTTAAATGTTGAGGGCAGAGATTGTGTTTTTTCTAAACTTTGTTATCTCCACAAAACCTAGCAGAGTGCACTGCATACAGTACATTCTTAAAACATTCATTATGGGGTGAATGCTATTTGTATTTAAGAGCATCACATTAATACTCCATAGAACAGTGCTAAAAGCAAAGAAACTAAAATTTAAAATAGATCTTCCTTCCCATTTTCTCTCTGAATAAAAAAAATAGTGAAGAAATATGAGCAGATAGTCCTTTAAACAGAGTAATCAAATATTTCTTACATGAGACCCACAATACTCCAGAGCAAGCTCAAAACAGATTAGAATATAATTAGGAAATATTTAACTAAATAAAGATCCAGGAAAACTTAGATAATATTAATATGTAGTTTTCTAAGTCCATGAGCTCTATACAGTGATCTTGAATATGGTTTTCTTAACTATTACTTATTTTCAATATTCTTTTTTAAAATTTTGAGTTCTAGTCTTTTTTGTCCTTCTACTCCTTCCTCAGCCACTGAGAAAACAAACAATATGATATCAATTATACATGTAAATTGCATTTCCATATTAACCATATAAAAGCAAAAAAGCAAAAAAAGAGATGAAAAAATATACTTCAATTTGTACTCAGATCTTTAAGTTCTTTTTCTCTGAAGGTGAATAGCATTTTTCCATCTTGAGTCTTGTTTTGAGAATTGTAAAAACAATTGAGCAGGATAGCCAAATCTTTCACAATTAGTCATCATTATCACATTACTATTATTGTGAACAATGATCCTGGTTCTTCTCACTTTATTTTGCATCAGTTTATATGAGTCTTATGATTTTTCTCCCCTGAAACTATTCCATGTAATATTATCCTATCACACTTATACACCACAACTTGTTTAGCTATTTCTCAATTAATAAACATCCTTTCAATTTCCTTTTTGTTAAAAAGCACAACAAAGAATACAATAAATGTGTATATATGTGAGTATCTGTACATATATACACATGTATCTATATACATACACAATATATACATGCACATTTATATCTATAATTTATTTTAACATTTCTTGAAGTTTCATAGTCCTTAACTTCAACTTTTACAATTCCAGTTTTTAAGGAATTATTTTCTTCAGGAAGTTTTGTAGATCTTTTTTCAATTTGGCAAAGTTTTCTTTTTCTTTTTTGGTCAACTTTCTTTTTCTTCAGAGAATTTTTGTGCTTCTTTTACTTTTAGACCAATTCTATTTTTAAGATATTATTTTCTCCAGTATTTTTTGTGCGTATTTTAACCAAGCTGTTAATTCTCCTGAATAACATTTTTTTTTTTTACATTTTTCCCTCTATCTCTCATTTTTTTCATTAATCCTTCTAGGTATTCTTGATGGTCTTGGGTCCAATTAACATATTTCTTTGAGACTTTGTTTGTAGCTGTTTTCTTTTCTTTCTTTCTTTTAAAAATATTTATTTTTTAATACACATTATGAATTATGTTGGAAGAGAAAAATCAGAGCAAAAGAGAAAAACCATGGGAGAAATTAAAAAAAAAGAAGTGAATATAGCATGTGCTGATTTACATTCAATCTCCTTAGTTCTTTTTCTGGATGCAGAAGACATTTTCTGTACAAGTCTATTGGGATTGTTTTAGGTCACTGAACCACTGAAAAGAACCAAGTCTTTCATAGTTGATCATCGCTCCTTTTTGCTGTTATTGTGTACAATGTGTTCTTGGTGCTGCTGTTTTTGCTCAGCATCAGTTCATGTAAATATTTCCACACCTTTCTAAAATCAGCTTGTTCATCATTTTTATAGAACAATAATATGCCATTATCTTTGTAAAGGGCTGAAACTCTGAGTTGATGCACTGAAATCAGACAACCAAGCACTTAAGGCTAATTACCAATTTGCCAATATTCTATTAGGATATGCTTGGAAAATGGCCCTTCCCACTCTTCTGTGCTGGCTTGATCTTTTGGTGTATACAGAGAATTGTAGAAGGGATTAGGGGGTGGAGTAAGACAAGCCAGAATCATTTTGGCGATAGACGAGAAGAAGGGAGGTCGTGGAGATCCTGGATCTATCCCCTTCACTTCTACTCCTAAAAACCAAGAATAAAGACCAAGGACTTTTGCTTATCCTGACTCCAGCTGATTCTAAGGCATCCAGGGTGATAACTCTGTCTTCACATATCTTAGTAAACCACAATTTGTTTAGCCATTCCTCAATTGATAGGCATCTATTCATTTTCCAATACTTTGCACTTGTAGCTGTTTTCACATTGTTGTCTTTTACATTTATGTCTTGGTCTTCTTTGCCTTATTTTATGGTGAAGTTCTTTTTGTTGTTGTTATGGTTTGCTCATATCGCTAGCCTATTTTTTCCCTTTGAACTTTATGTTAAAATTGGGTCACTTTGGGATGGTGAGTCACTATCACAGAATTTAGGCTTTTTTTGTGCTACTGTTTTAGGAACTAGTTATGAGGGTCTGCACATTTTTGGCGCTCCCAAAAGGTGATATCAGACTAGTAGTGGAGTGGTCAATACTCTTTTAATCTATATCGCTGTCAGGAAGGGTATCTGTTCCCTCACAGCCACAAGTATTAATGTTCCTTTTGGTCCTGGAACTACAATTAAATCTTCTACTCTCTTATGATTGATCACAAATTCTCCTTTCTGTCCTGGAACTGTACCACAGCTGATTTTAAACAATAGTTACCATCACTATCTGTAGCCAGTATCAGCAAAGAGTACCCTATAATCTCTTTCTAACTCCAGGCTAAGAACTCCTAAAACTTCTGCTGCTGCTGAATAGTAGGCTCCAAGACCTACTACTGGTACTCATGACTTGCTCTGAACTTGTAATCACTCTGATGTGGGTCTCTTATGTTGTATTAGACTGTAAAATATCTCCCTATGATCTTTTTTTTTTGTTTCTGCTCCTTTAAAATTTGATTTGCAGGATTATGTTAAAGTTGTTTGAAGGAGAAGGAACAGTTCAGCTGTCCTGCAGTCTGTACTGTATTATCTTGATTCTATTTTCTTAGATACATTTTAATGGTCTTCATTTCTATTTGAATCTGACCCCAATGCTTTACATGATCAGAGAAATTAATGGGCAATACTGACATATGTCACTCTAATTCAAACACCAATGGAGGACTGACAAGGTACAATTAATTTCCACAACTGCACTGACAACCTGGTTAGGAAGGGAGAGAAAAAAATTAGATGATCTCTGGATGTATGCTTTAAAACACTTAGGAAATAAAAGGTGGGGTTATCTTATAGGTTAATGGATGATAAAGAATATTTATTAATTTCACATTCATCTTAAACAGGCTGTGTGGTTTATTTTTTTTAACAGTTTGCAATCTACTAATGGGGCATTAACTCTTACAAAAGGTCATATGGTGTCCTATTCATTACTATTCCCAGGTTCTTACTTCAATCTTGTGTGAGAAATGAAGTTGCATGTCAAATAAACTCCGGAATCCTAGGAAACAGGGTCATTCTAGGCATCATAATGTCTCTGGATGGCCAATTAATGTTAGGATGACATGAGGTTTTATAAAAAGGAAATAGAATGCTCTAGTCTAGAGTGAGCATGTTCCAACTATGAATGGATCATTCAAAAGCAAATAACAGGTTTGATAAAAATTCTTTGTAGTCACAGGACAAAAGTTTTAATGACAGTCACACTAGCTATCTCAATTTGACTGTCCTTCCTTCTCTCACAAAGTAGGTCTGGTCTAATCATCAGGAAGTATGTTCCAGTAGCTTAAGCCATTCCTTCTAACTGGAATTTTTGTTTATAGTTATATAATACTTACAGCTTATAAAGTAAATTGCAAATGTTATCTTAGTTTATCATCACAACCTTCAAAGGTAGGTGCTATTATCATCTGCATTTAATAGATTAAGAAAAGGAATTACATAGACATTAAGTGATCTCCAATCCCTTGACTCCTCAATTCTCTCCCAGGCTATCTTCCCTACATTAGTTACTTTCTCTTTTCCCCATCCTGATTCTTTAATGATTCAGTTCAGATATATGCTATCTTTTTCTCTTGAAGTATTAGCTCCTTTATTTCACCAATTGCACTCTCTATTCCAAGTCTCAGCCTATGATCATTTTCACTCTCTACCACTTTCACTTCTACATACATGCTTCTCTACATAATCAATTATGCATTAAATCTGAGTAGATCTACTAAAAATTATATTTTGCAACATCAACTGGGCTCTCATTGCTGCTAGGCAATCTTACTCTACCTCCTTCATCAACTCACTATCCTTTTTTCAATAGATGCTCTTCTAAACCTTTTTATCCCTCTTCAAAATTCCCAATGGGCTCCTCCTCTTCCACTTTCAATTGAGAATCTTGCCTTTTATTTTATAGAAAAACAAAATCAAACCAAACCAAACTTGAAGTCATCTGTTGTGAGTTCCCAATTCTCCCCTCTTTCTCATTTGATATTATTCATATGCCATCTGTCACTACCTCTTTATCCCTGAGTCATAAGAAAAAGTGGCTTTACCCTTTACCAAAGCTAAGCCCTTTATTTACTCAAGCCATCCAATCTTATCCTATGTCAACCAATGGATTATCCCCTAAGTCATCTCTACTGTATCACTTATTTCAATTTCTCCCTCTTTCCCTGTCAGTTTCTGCTCATGAATCCCTTATCCTCAAAAAAAAACCCTTCACTTTATTCTTCCATTCTTGCTATCTATTGTCACGTACTTCTGTCTTTTGTGAATCAGCTTGAAAAGGCTGTCTATAATAGATGCCTCTCCTTTTACTCTCTTCTTAAATCTTTACAATCTGGCTTCAATTATTATTAGATGAAAACTGCTCTCTACCGAATTATCAATGATCTCTTAAATGCCAAATCCAAGGGTCTATTCTCAGTCCTCATTTCCTCCACTTCCCCGTAGCCTTGGACACTTGATAGCCACCTTCTTGATATGTTCTTCTCCAGACTTCAAGGGCACCACTCTACTTATTTTCTCTTAACTTCCAAAGCTGGAGATTCAGATCATGACTTCAGACTATAGGTGTCCTATAAGACTCTGTCTTGGATTTTCTTTTCTTCTTCATTTATATTTCTTCACTTGATGATCTCATCAGATCTCGTTGATTTGACTACCATCTCTATATTGATGAATATCAAATCTACCTATCTTAACAGAAATTCCCCACTGACCTCCAATCTCACATCACCAACAGCCTTCAGATACCTCTAACTAGATATCCAGTAGATCTCTTAAATTCAACATGTCTAAAAATGAACTCATTATCTTTCCCCAAATCCTCCTCTCATTTTTACTTTTTCCATTATTAGAGAGGGAACCAGCACTATTATCATCTCTCATATCTTATCTGTTGTTAAAGCCTATCATTTCCCCTTTTTGAACATCTCTTAAATATGTCTCCCTTCTCTCCTCTGCACAACTATTGTAATAGCCTGCTGCTAAGTTTACCTTTCTCAACTCTCTCCTCACTACAGTCTAGACTCTATTCAGTCAACAAAGTGATTTTCCTAAAGAGCATGTCACTCTCCTACTCAATAATCTCTAGTAGCTCCCTATTGCCTCTAAAAATAAATATGGATTCCTTTATTTTTCAAATCCATTGTCCTCTTTTATGTCTCTAGTCTTGCATTTTACTACCTACCACAAATTCTTTGATCCAGTGATACTGATTTCCTTCCTGTATAATGTACAAGATTTTCCATCACTTGAGTCTCGGCATTTTTATAGACTATACCTTATGCTTGAAATGCTCTTCCTTGGCATCTCTTCCTACTGGCTACTCTGGCTTCATTTAAGTATACAATAAAATCTCATTATGTTTAAGAAACCAATTCAAATCCATCTTAATTTTAGTGCCTTACCTCTTTTTCTTAATATTTATCCATAGAGACTTTAGATATAATTGTTTGCTTCTTGTATTCCCTATTAGATGATGAGCTTTTTGAGAACAGGAACAGTTTTCTGAATCTTTTTAATATCCTCAGTGCTTAAGACAATGCCTAACACACAGTAAGTGCTTAAAACTTTTTAGTGACTTACATTTCCAACTCATACAACTAGTGTCTGAGACTATTTGAATTCATCTTAGTGAGTCCAGCTTCAATACTTTATGCACTGACTCATCTAGCTGCTATATAAATTAGTATCTGTAACACTCAATTTGGATTCCATTTCTTCCATGAAGGCTCCAGAAAATCTAGATACAATTCTTACTCTGTAGCTTAAAAGCTAAGTAAACCTGCACACAAGATTTGGTTTCCTTATTTGTAAAACATGGACAAATAATATTTGCTCAGGATGAGAAAATCACTCTAAATACTAAATTTAATCATTTAAAAATATTATATAGATATATAAATTATTTATATTATGTTAGTCATCCCTGATGACTCTAAATCACTGAAATATTTCTCTGCCCTCTAAGGTCATATATAAATCTTCTTTAACTCTTGAAATTAATACTACATAGTTTAAATTTAAAATGTGTTTTCCTTGTCTTTGGATATCCTTCCAGGAAGCATATCATCTCCCTAAGAAGAATACCATGAGTTATACTTATGTTTTATCTCCTTAGTACCTAATCTACAGTTGTATACATCACAGTCAAGAGTGAACCAATGAAATGTCCCACCCTAAGGATTTATGACGTTTCAACTCTTCTTTCATTGAAGCTATGACTTACTGGAGCTGAACTGTGAGCTCAGAGTATTATGGGTTAAAATGCTCTGCAAGCAGGACAAGTTATGTGGTAATAGAATTGTGATTGCCAATTAATCTAGGAAAGTGAGACCCATGGACCTATAATAACCCTCACTCTGGCCTCCTGGAATACTTAAATGCTTCCTCTGGACAAGTTTCTACCACTCACAATTTGCTATATCCTTTCTGTAAAATGTTTTCTCTGTGAAACTGAGCCCAGAAGGCTCTCTTTCCTAGACTGAGGAGAATGGATTTCTGAGAACATGCTCTGCAATCACTTCCCAAAGCCCCTGTGCATAGCCACATGATTCCCAGAGCAGTGAGTTAGAACAGCATTCCTGAATGATACCATCCTATGTATGATGGTGGGTTGGGGAGCATTGAGGGGAATTGTGGGAAGAGACCGAGATACAGACAGAGACAGAGACAGAGTCAGAGAGAGGCAGAAACAAAGAGAGAGACAGACAGAGACTGAAACTAAGAAACAAGAGAACAAGACACAGAGAAAGACAGAGAGAAACAGAGGGACAGAGAGACAGAGATAGAGAACAGAAAGGAACAGAGAGACAGAGAGATAAAAACAGAGACACAGAGACAGGCAGAGAGAGATAGTGACAGTCAGACAGCAAGAAAGAGAGACAGAGACAAAGACAGAGACAGAGAATCAGAGAAAGACAGAGAGAGCTAAGAGACATAGAGAGAGAGAGAAGGGGGGGGTCAGAGAGAGAGAATAGAGAAAGAGAAAGACAGAAAAAGAGAAACCGGAACAGAGAGACAGAGTGAGAAAGAGAGACAAAGAGAAACAGAGACAGAGTCAGAGAGACAGAGATCAGACAGAGAGAGATCAGAGAGAGAGAGAGAGAGAGAGAGAGAGAGAGAGAGAGAAAAGGGTGGGAGAAAGACAAAGAGACAGAGACACAGAAAAAGACAGAGACAGGAAAGAGACAGAGACAGACAGATTTAAAGACAGAGACAGAAAAAGACACACACAGAAAGAGACAAAGAAACAAAGAAAGAAACAGTGAGCCACAAAGACATAACATGGAGAGGTTACAAGTATGTAACCTAATCTAACCAGGAAAAAGAAATACAATTTATAACAATCATATTCCACTGGCTTTGAATAAGTGTTCACTTCAAATGCCAAAGCACTGACTCATGAAATTCAAAACATGCTAGGATTATGTGAAGAGCACTTCCTATAAAATTAACATAACAGAAAGATTACTTGAGGGAACACTGCACTACTTTTATAGGTGACCCAATTATAACTAAATTGAGAAGGTTGGCATCCTCTACTGTCTACACCTGACTGCACTACTCTAAGTAAGCTTTTCCATGCCTTTAGAAACCTCTTCTGCATCATGGCTTTCAATGGAAGTCCAGCTCAAGTGTAAATTCAGTAATTCACTTCAACAAGCATTTATTTATTCAACACCTGTTATGAGTCATAAACTGAGGAGACAGTCAAAAGCAAAACCATCTCTCTCCACAAAGAGCTTACAATCTAATGAACGAGACTTAAGAATATTTAAGAATATGATGAGCTTGCAACTTTTCCATCCAAATGAAGTTCCAATATAGAATGATGGCTCCTACAATGCGAAAAAGGGATTGTTTCAGTGTGGTATACATGCTAGTGATTTCTCCTGAATCTTAACAACAACAGAACACTTTAAAGTTTCTAAAGCATTCTCCCCCCCGCCCCCATTTGACAGTTGGAAGTAAGCAGGATAGACATCAATCATACAGATAAAGAAACTGAGCTCTGAAAGGAAGTGCATAAACTTCTTCATCTAAAGAGCCAAGATCCAAAGTCTAAATTGGACTGCATTATTTTTACACTTTCTACTACACCACACTCTACAGTAGTTAGTTATATTTTTGTTGTTTCAATAGATTACAAGTTAGTGTACCTGCTGACCTTTCTTTTATGTTTCTGATTGATAAATTTTTATTAAGTGCATTATATGAGACCAGCATTGTGCTGGGCATTTTGAGAGAGAATGTTTTTTGAGCAAAATGTTTGGTCTCACCATTTATCATATGCCCAGTATTGTCAGGATTCAAAGTATAACCACAGATCTCTGCCCTTAAGAAGCTTTCAGTTTAATTAGGGAAAAGAAATTAACACATATGAAATAATTAGAAAACAAGTGAGTATTAAACTGTGATACTTTTTAGAGCAAAGGGAATTATGAGATTAACTTCCATAGGGGAAGATTCTTGAGATGGGTCTAAACTTGTAAATCTGTCTCTGTAGATCAGAAAGGGAAAGCTTTAAAGATGGTTAAGGTAGTAAAAGCAAAACCCAGCAGAAAGGATGGCCATTGTGGAATTCAGTGAGAACAATCTGACTGGAGGATTGGTACCTATTGGGGAATATAGGAAATAAAGCTGTAATAAAGTGGAGGAGATTAGATAACATGAAATTCTTGAAAACTTGGAAGAGTTTAGAAAACTGTAGGATCTTTAAAAATGAAGAATTTTGGAAAATTATTGTAATATATATGTGTATAATATATAATATATACTGTATGTATGTATGTATAGATAGATAGATAGATAGATAGATACAGAAAGAAAAATATAGACAAAAAGACACAAAGACAGAGACACACACATACACACACACAGACAGAGACAGAGAAAAGATGTATTATCAAAGGATTATAGATTTAGAACTATAGGGAAACTTTAAATCCCAATCCCTTTATATTACAGAGTTAGAAAACTGAAGCTTATAGTGACTTGCTCAGTTATACAAGTATTTGCAGCAATATTTAAACATAGATTTATCCGAGTCTAAATTCAGTCCTGAACTTAGATCTAGTCCACTGTATAGTATAGCTATTCAATCATGTCTAACTCTCTGTGACCCATCTTGGGTTTTTTTTTTTTTTTTTTTTTTGGTCAAAACTATTGGAGTGATTTGCCATTTCTTTCTCCATCTCATTTGACAGATGAGGAAACTGAAGCAAATAGAATTATGACTTAATCAGAATCATACAGCTATTAAGTGTCTGAGGCCAGATTTGAACTCAGGAAGATGAATTCCTGATTCTAGATTCAGTATTTATTTTATGCATTGTATACCTACCTGCCCTATTGTACATAGGAAATTCACAAAACATTAGTTAAGTCTTATTCTACTCTCTGCTGCTTTTACCAAGATGATAAAGAAAAAAAAAAACATGATTTTAATTTTAAGAACTCAATACAAAGAATTGAATGTGTTTTTTTTCTGTCTAGAAAGATAGGTATTTCAATGATTAGAGTTAAACCTAGAATCACAAAGCCTTGAGACTAAATTTGGCCTTAGACATTGGCTATGTGACCTTGGTCAAGGTATGTAGTTCCTTTCTGCTTCATTTCCTCAAGAATATAATGAGAAAAATAATGAGGATAATAATTCAGAGTTGTTGTGAGAATCAAATTAAATATTTGTAAAATGCTTAGCACAGTGCCTGACACATAGTAGGCACTTATTAAATGCTTGTTTCTTTTCTTTCTTCTCTTCTTTCCTTCTTCCCTCCCTCCTTCCTTGACTCCCTCCCTCCTTCCTTTCTTCCTTCCCTCCCTCTTTCCCTTCTCCTTCCTTCCTTCCTTCCTTCCTTCCTTCCTTCCTTCCTTCCTTCCTTCCTTCCTCCTTCCTTCCTTCCTTCCTTCCTTCCTTCCTTCCTTCCTTCCTTCCTTCCTTCTTTTTTTTCCTTTCTTACTAGCCTAAGATTGCTTTAGCCAGTGTCACTGTGGAGAATGCTTAAGCAATCCTAGAAGGGATGGATGCACCAATTATATGGACTCCTGAATGCAAGTAAAATGAAATAAAAGCCTAATGAAATGCCTTTGCACTGAAGTGTTATCTAAAACAGCCTGGGCTGAATGTTCAGGCACAACACTCAGGAGACTTGGCTTGTTCTAATTTGAATTCTTCCACAGCAGTAATACCAAAGAGTAATCTCTCCCGAGGTGTCTAGCTTCTCCTCACTACTCAGAGCAACAAAATCTGCAATAGAAAGAAACATGTTTCAGCAACTATCTCCACTTCACATGTCTGAGAAAAAGGGATCTTTGCCATTTGGGGACAGCCCAGCCAGGTTATTCAATGATAACTATGACACTTTGAAGCTATTGTAGATTAAAATTCCTCCCCACAGAGACAATTAACTGCCAATGCTTGTCAGCTATATCTCTATCAAACCACAAACATCTTTCATCTCCTCTCCCCCAATTCGGCCAGTACTTTAAGTTCAGGCACACATCAGCTTTAAACAGGAGCCTTCCATTTGATCCTCTGTTTCCAATTTTTTTTCTATAAATTGCCATTCATGTGGATGCTGATTTGATACTTCTCAAATATGGATATGAACAAGTTGCTCCTGATCAAAAATTGCCACTGGATCCCTACTGTCTATAGTAATAGATATACAGAGACAGAACTAGAGAGATAGAAATATAAACATATATAAATATATGTATATATAATTTATACAATATATAAAATTAAATTAAGTAGAGAACAGGTAAGTATTAAACTGATGTACTATTTAGAGCAAAGAGAATTACAGGATTTACTCCTCTGGGGGAGACTTGGGATGGGCCTAAAAATTGCTAAGACTGTGTCTTTAGAGGGAAAAGGAAATGCATTAAAGGTAGATAAAATAGTACAAAGTCCTAAGGTGTGTGTGTGTGTGTGTGTGTGTGTGTGTGTGTGTGCGTGTAAATGTAGGTATGTATTAATAACCAACATTATTTAAAGAGCTCCTAGTCTGGAACCACATGCCTAGAAATGACCTCCATTTCTGAGAATCCTTATACTTATTTAAAGGGTGTGTTAGGAACTACCTACTAAGGAAGACTTAATAAAGTCTTAATAAAATCCTCCTCGATGTTAGAATTCTCTCCTTCTGTGATGTTTTAAAACATGTACATTTACCAGCTATTACATATTCTTCAGTAAAAACATGAGCCCCTTCAGGGCTGGACAAACCTTTTTCATTTGATACTTAGCATAGTGTCTTATTCTTATCAATCATTTAATAATTGTCTATTGAATTTAACAAAAGAATTTATTTGATAAAGTCTGCTATTAGTATTACTAACTGCTAATATTTTATATCCCTTTAAATTTTATAATATCCTTTTTATATATGCATCACACATATCCATATATGTGTTATGACACACATGTGTATATATAGATATATGTGTATATATATGCATACATGCATCCATATATATCTGTGTGTATGTATATATGTAATCTTATTTAATTTTTATAAAATCCTTAGCTAGATGCCAGTCTTATCCCAGTTTTGCAGATGAGGAAACTGAAGCAGAGAGGTTAAGTGATTTGCCTAAGGTCATATGGTATGGTATGAAGCTTCTCATGCATGATTAAAAATAAAGCCTTCCCAACACCAAGTTTAGTATTCTATCCACTAGGCCATCTAGCTATCACATATGCAATCATTCCAAATAAGAGGGTATAAGAAAATACAATTAAAATGCATTGATAAACCATTTTTAAAAGCAAAAAAGTGGTAAGTCTTTTAGCATGTATTTATAATACTTATAAAAAGAATAATTGCATAGAACTTTAGTCTTACAAATCACTTGTTAAAATGAAGAAATCAAAGATCCTTGATGCAGCATTCATTCTTCAATGTTTTATTTTTTTATTTTCCTTCAAATGGGAAATTGAAACAGTGAGAAATTGAAACAGTGGTAGAGTAGTCTTATTTCATTTCATCCCCTTATCAACCCTGTTGAGGTATGAGATATGGGACCTTGTGTCTCATATACAAATAAGAGACACATTCTGTGGATACACTGTTCTGCTGTAGATAATATATCTTGAATTTATAGTTAAAACCAGACTAAACTGGCTAAGAAAGACAGGAAAGTAGGGTAAAATTGGTAGCTTAGTTGTAATACAGTTGTTCAATTGCTTTATGAATGTTAACTTCTCTTCCACAGTAGAACTTAGACTCATTTTTATGAACATGTGATATATGTGGTAGGAGGAGAAACATATCTAAGAGAAACAGGGGAGGGACCTTGAGGCTGGTGATAGAAATGTTTGATCCTCTTCTCTCCTGGTGTGTATGCCTATTCTATAATAGAACAGAATTGCTTCTGCAGATGTGTGATAAAACAGACTTTTAACTTCACCCCTTTCTGAGTTTAAGAGTTTTATTTCTAATAGAGGTTTTTTAATATAAGCATTCAAATTCTTTTGATAAGATGAGACAATATATGCAAATCACTTTGCAAATTTTAATTATTATTATATTTTTACATTGTCACATTCCAATAATTCCATTCATATCTGCTTTTTCTTATAGTAGAGATCAGAGTTATAAAAGCCATTAGAAATGCTTATCAAATACTTGCTTTTTCCATATCCATTCAAATAGGCAATTCATCTTTCCATCAAGTTTGTAGGCAAATGTTACTATTCCCATTTTATTTTCATATGAAGAAAAGTAGGAATAAAGTTGTCACTTAACTAGAGACTAATAGTAAATCACACAAACAGGACTTAAACCAAAGATATTTTTTCTTTGACTCTCTGGTCAATGCTTTTGCTACTCTCTTTCAATTTCCCATCTGGAGGAAAATTAAAAAAAAAAATCAAAGAATGAATGCTGCACCAAGGATCCCTGATTTCTTCATTTTAATAATTCCTTTCAACACTTAGAGCACAATCCTGCCATATATTTCTAGATTTCTTAATGAAATTCTATGTCCAAAACACCCCTAGTATCACCTAGTGGACAATCCTCTTCCTAGAATCATATTCTAGTCATTCCCATAATGGATATTGATTCAAGACTCATAACACAGTTTTCAACTTCTAACATTCCTTTTTAGCTTTCTAAGGGTTTATGTAATCATGATGTAGAGATGATATTATATTCTTCAATTCCATGCCTATAGAAAACAAGTTCTGACGTGAAAGTCTGAAAAGAATTGCCTAACCCAATTTTCAGATAAGTAAATTGAAGCCCAGAGAAATTAGGTCGGTCCAATCCAATCCAATCCAATCCAATCCAATCTAGCAAGCTTTTAATAATCATGTATCTAGTGAAGTATACTATGCCACAAAATGATACAAAGACAAAAGAAAAATAGCTCTTGCTTTCAGGGAATTTACATTTTCTACCTTGTGAAAGATACTATGCCACAGAATGATACAAAGACAAAAGAAAAATAGCCCCTGATCTCAGGAAGTTTACATTTTCCAGAAAGAAGGGGAGGTGGAGAGAAGGGTACAAAATGGAAGTAGCTTAGTGTATACCTGGTGATTGGAGGAAGGAAAGGATGCTAATACTTGGGAAGGTCAGGAAAAAATTCCTGTAGTTGATAACCTGATTCACCCATGGTCACAAAAGCAGAAAGGAATAGACCAAGGATCTAAACTGGTTTTCTATTCCAAATCCCATGTCTTTGCCACTACAGTATTGATGCATTTTTTTTTACATTGATATATCCTGCTGATTCATTCCATCTTTACTCAAAGCTATATTTCTCATAAAATAGATATACAGGAGGAAGCCAAACTTATACATTCTAAATAGTTCCATGTTTGTGGGATCTGATGGAGTTTTTACACAGTTTATATGAAAAAAAAAAAAAAAAAAACCCTGGTAGGTGGCATAGGAGATAAAATGCTGAGCTCATAGTCAAAAAGATCCAAGTTTGATTTTCAGTTTATTTAATTGCCAGCTATATGACCTTACACAAGTCACTTAATCTCTGCCTGCCTCAGGTATCAAATTAATAAAATTGGAATAATCATAGCACTTTACTTTCAGCATTGACGTGCAGATAAAATGAGCTAATACAGGCAAAGCACTCTGTAAATCTTATAGCACTAGGTGCATATTAGCTTTTGTTGTTTGAATTCTTTATGAGCACAACTTTCAAGAACCCTAGGTCATCTCTACACCAGGATAACACATCAGAGGAAGACATTGATAAAGAAAGAAATTATTAAAAAAAATTTTTTGAAATTTCTTCTTAAGAGCAAGAGATAGAAATAGAGGCAGAAAGGAAGAGGGAATATTTTTACATATCAAGTAAAGCAGAAAAATGACTTTTTTAAAGCTTGACTTTTAAAAAATAATTGTTTCATTTTTTTCTGGTTATACATGTTCATTAACTTTTTAAATATACATTTCTTTAAGAATGTTGGAGGAGAAAAATCAGAACAAAAGGGAAGAGCCATGGGAGAGAAAAAAATACTAGAAAAAAAGAAGTGAACATAGCATGTGTTCATTTACATTCAATCTCCATAACTTTCTTTCTGGATACAGATGGCGTTTTCTATGCAAAGTTTATTGGGATTGCCTTAGATCACCGAACCACTGAGAAGAACCAAATCTGTCATAGTTGAGCATCTCTTTCTTGCTATTACTGTGTACAGTGTATTCCTAGTTCTGCTTGTTCTACTTAGCATCAGTTCATATAAATTCAGGCCTTTCTAAAATCAGCTTGTTCATCATTTTTTAAAAGAACAATAATATTTTATTACCTTCATATACCACAACTTATTTAGCTATTCCCTAATTGATGGTCATTTTTCCAATTCCATTTCCCAAAAATTCTCATTTTTCCAATTCTTTGTCATCACAAACATTTTTGCACAAATGGTGCCTTTTCCCTCCTTTATAATTTCTTTGGGATAAATGGTATTACTGGGTCAAAAAGTATGCATACTTTGATAGCCCTTTGGGCTATCCAAATTCCTCTGCAGAATAGTTGGGCCATTTCACAACTCCAACAACATTGCATTAGTGTCCCAGTTTTCCCACATCCCCTCCAACATTCATCATTATCTTTTCCTGTCATCTTAGTCAATCTGAGAGGCGTGAAATGGTACCTCAGAGTTGTTCTAATTTGAATTTCTCTAAAGCATTTTTTCATACATTAGAGATGGCTTTAATTTCATCATTTGAAAATTGTCTGTTCATATCCTTTAACCATTTAAGCTTGATTTTTTAAAAAAAAGTACATAATACATTCAACATGTTACTTTTAAAGATGTCTAATTTGTTTTTTCCCCTCTGCATTTCTTTCTGTGCATTTTGAGAAAGGTGTTTGTTCCAATGATCTTCTCGTCCTCTTTCTTCTTCTGTCAGAAGCATCAGTTGTCTCCTCCCTGACAGGAGATTGCATGAAATATCCAGACGAAATTCTAATAGATGAATGATAAAACCTAAAGACTATGATTGGAGCCTTCAGTTAATATCGTTTGTGGGAAAGCTATAAATAGTTTTCAACTGAAATAATCATAGCTATCTATATCTATAGCCATATGAAAAAAGTGCTCCAACTCACTAATGACTGGAAAAACGCAAACTAAAACAATTGTGAACTATTACCACATACCTACTAAATTGGCCAATAGGAGAGAAAGGAAAAATTACAAGTGTTGGAGGGGATATCAGAGGGGGAGAATGAGACATTAATGCACTATTGGTGAAGTTGTGAACTGATTCAACTGTTCTGCAGAGCAATTTGTAACTATGTCCAAAGTACTATAAAATCCTTTGACTTAGCAATGCTACAACAGCTGTTTCCAAAAGATATTTCAAAAAACAAAAAGGAAAAGGATCTGTCTGTACAAAAATGTTCACAGTGGCTCTTTTCTAGAATAAAGAATTGAAAACTGAGGAGATGCTCATCAATTGGGGAAATGCTGAATAAAATGTAGTATGTTAATTATGGTAGAATACTACTATGCTACAAGAAATGATGAACAGAATGCTCTCGGAACTTAGACTTCCCCGGGTGAAACACTCCACATATAAAATAATAGCAATATCATAAGATGGCCAGATGTGAAAGCCGTAACTATTCTCAGCAATACAATGATCCAAGACAACTCTGAGTGACTTATGCTGAAAAATACTATCCGTATCCAGAGGAAAAAAAATGATGGTGTCTTAATAGAGATTGAAGCATACTTTAAAATTTTATTTTCTTGAGTTATTTTGGTCTTTTCTTTTACAACATGACTACAAGGGTAATGTTTTATATTACTATTCATGTATAATCTATATCAAATTGCTTGCATTTTCAATGTCAGGGGAGGAGAGGAAAGAAAATCTGGAACTCAAGATTTGTGTATATATATATTTATAATATACATTTATATATACATATATATATATATACATATAACTGAGGAAAATTATAATTTTAATAAAATAACAAATTCGAATAAAAAAAAAACAAATAAATTTAAAGGACTGGAGACCCAGAAAAATAACCCTTGTGGAAATATTCAAATTACTACAAAATTTACTTTCTGTAGATTGGTTATATCAGTCATCCAAGAATAGGTAAGATCATCAGACCCATTCCCTTGTCAATGAGGGTTCTAGACTCACCAAAAAGTTTATCGTCATATATATATTGCAAAGTCTAATTCCCATTTTGGTCTTATCACACATAATGTTTCATATCCTATGAAATCCAGTCAAATCAGACTTACTCACTGCTTTCTGTTTTCTAGGATCCATATGCCTTTGGATGTACTATGTTCCATTCTGTGGCTGAAATTGTCCCCCTGCCTCCTTGAGCATCAAACACAAACACATACTTATTCAATTCATTATCTTCCTTTAGATATAGGTGCTTTCTCTGGGACATCTTTCCTTTGTACAAAACCAGAATCTTTTTATCTTTAGGCTCCTGGCATAATGCTATTACTTGTAGATGTTTGAATTGAAATGGAAATAAACTTTAATTAATATGTATCTACAGGGTAGCTGCAGTTGTCCAAAAATGCTGATGCTGAGAGGTGAGAGGTAAAAGATGACTATTCCATCCCTGACTCACTTGGCTGCATCAGCCTGTTGCAGGTGAGATTTTAATACAAAGTATTCCTGCTATTAGATATCATGCTTATAATGCCTGGCCAGAAAAGTAAATGCAACTTAAGTAAAGCTCCTGGCAAAATCTGCTTAGTCCCTAAGGAATTTCTGCAATAAAACCAACATGACTCAGATTCTTTTTCTGCCCATGATAAAGATCATTGAGGTTTATGTTCATCAAAGGAAAAAAGAGGGGAGGGAAGGAACGGTAGGAAGGGGAAGAAAAAGGAGAAAGAAAAGGAATGGGGAAGAAAGGAAGGGAAGAAACAAGCATTGATTAAATACCTATTGTGTGTCATTATATTAAATGCTTAAATATTATTGCATTTGATCCTCACAACAACTTTGGAATAAAACAGAGATTAAGAGACTTGCTCAATATTACACAGCTGGTAGGTATCTCAGGAAGGATTAAGACTTCATACTCACTACTAAATCACCCAATTGCCTCAAGGCAACTAAAGGCCAAAGACTTTATTTTCTCTATGTCCAAAATTAATTATTTTTTCTATTTCTCAAAGAACAGTTTTCCCCCTATATTAAAGTCAATTCAACAAGAGATTTTATTTTATTTTTTGGATGCAATCAGGCTCACACAGCTAGTAAGTATCTGAAGCCAGATTTAAACTAAAAATCTCCTGGCTCTAGGACTGGTACTCTGTCCACTGTGCCAGCTAGCTGCCCCCTCAATAAGCAATTATTAAAAGTTTAATTTGTGCCTATTACTATGCTGTGTGCTACATCAGATATCAAGACAAAAATGAAATATCAACTTCCTTGGCTTGCCCTCAGGGGGCTTAAATGTTATGTTTGGTTGTCTTTTGGTTTTCATTTGGTGGTGGTGGGGGGTTGTTGGAGCTTTTTGTGGCATTTATTAATAGAGTTCTATTGTACATTCCACTGTAGTATTATTTGGTAGCAGAAAGCTATAGTTATAAGGTGAGTAATTATGTTGCCTTAGGCTCAAATCCATAGCTATTTGGTTCTTACAATAAGCCCTTCATTACACTATACTCAAATTGGGCTTATAATGTGGCTTGTTCTTGCCAGAGTTGCAACAGAAAAGGGATGGGATTTTGGGAAAAAAACCAAACTCAGCTTCCTATTCAAATGCTTTTAGCCTTTAGACTTCTATAGAATAGTAAGAAAAAGCCCTGATTGTCTGCTCTACAGGTTACCTTGAAAAATTCATTTTCAGTTATTTCTATGGGTGACTAGGAGGGAAAACAGATAGAGTGCCAGGTTTAGAGTCAGGAAGACCTGAGTTTCATTCCAACTGAGAAATTTCCTGTGTGATCCCGGGCAAGTCATTTAACCCTGTTTGCCTCAATTTCCTCAAATGCAAAATGAGAGGGAGAAGAAAATGACAAGATGTTCTAAGTATATTTGCCAAGAAAACTGTAAATTGAGTCATGAAGAGTCATACACAACTAACTGCAAGGACTGAACAATTTTGCTCTATGATTGAGACTACAAAATTTGACCAATATCATTTGATTTCAGTTTGACCTAGATATCCCTATTTCTTTTGGTATATTCTCCCTTTCTCTCCCTCCTTTTCTCTCTCTTTATCTCTGTCTTTCTCTGACTTTCTGTCTCTCTTTCTTTCTCTCTGTGTCTCTTTGTGTCTCTCTCTGTCTGTCTCTATCTCCCTGTTTTCTTTCTCCTCCTCTCCATCTCTCTCTTTGTCTCTCTGTCCCTGTCTCTGTCTCTCTGTCTCTACATCTGCTTTTGCCTCTATCTCTGTTTCTGTTTGTCTGTATGTCTCTGTTTTTCTGTGTATGTGTGTGTCTTCCCTTACCCAGCTACCTACATATATCACAGAAGACATGGGGTTATTTATAGAATTATTATTATTATTATTTTAATTTAGGAAGTTCTAGAAATAATTCTGTGGTACATGAATGTAATTATACTATTGCATTTTAAGAAATAATGTATATGTGAGAAACTTAGGAAGACATGTATGAATTAATATAATAAAAATCTAAATGAAAATAGTATTAAATGACTAAAAATTTAGGACAAATGATAAAATGTTCCCCAGGCAGCTGGGTAGGGTAGTTGAAACAGGGCTAGGCTTAGAGTCAGTAATACATGAATTCAAATTTAGCTTTTGGCACTAGTTATACAACTCTGAGTAAACCACTTTTCTGGGCTTCTTTAACTCTAAAATGAGGAAATTAATAGTCTATATAACAGAATTATTATAATGATAAAATAAACTAATAATTGTAAATAATTATGGGGGCAGTGCAAGAAGTGACAGATTTTCAGTTGTGACTTTAATGCCCCCAAATGGATCAAGGCCTAAAATAGTACCACATGGATCTTAGGATAACAATGTCATGGATTTAGAGCTTGAAGCAATTCTAAGGGACAAATGGCTCAATCTTGTCATTTCACAGATAAGAAAATGGATGCTCAGTTGGGTGAGCTGCCCAGGAGTATACTGACAGAAGTGAAAGTTGAATCTAGATCCTCTAATTGCAGAGTCAATGTTGTTTTCCTGTCTCTAAAAAACTTCTGTAAAGTGAGGTTTTTTTTTTTTCAATTTGCATTAACTGTCTCTGGGGCCTATGGTACTGGTCATGATTGAGGAAACTAAGCTCTACAGCTGATTTCACTCACTTCTCCCTGACTTTTCCTTTGAGGCCTCCTTGATTTTATTCCCAATAAAACTAAGATGTGGGACTAGATAATGTCTTAAGCTCCTTCCAAACCTGGCATTCTGCTATTTTTTGACTAAATTAATAGCAAAAACAGGAATACACAAAGATGGCTAGCCAGCATCTCCCAGAGATGGATATTAGACATGTTCAAGATGATGAGGCAAAGGAAGGTTCTAGTGTGCACGATATTCTGTCTCCTACTTTGCAAGGATGCTCAGGAGTGGCCACATCCCTGGGGACTATGAAGGACTGCAGGACGGGGTGAAGTTTTCATGAAGGTTCTTGAACCAATTCCAGTAAGGTTGAAAATTGTCAGCCCCATACCTAAAAGGCATTTACTTGCAGGGAAATAATTCCTCCCACACACTAGGAACAGGAGGGGCATATAATAATAGTAAAGTGTTTGCCAAACTGCATTAATGGAGACATTTTAGAGGCTATTATTAGATCCTTCAAAAGGCCAACAGGCAAGGTAAAGTATAGGGACACTACTTTGCTAAGTTATAAATCAAAGAGCCCCATGGGATCATAATTAATGACTTAATGACCAAATTTCAGGAAAGGGTGACTTAATATTTGATGACTTGGACACAAAGGGAGCTTTTTGAGAAGTCAGCATGGCTGAAAGTCTAATAATGCAGGCTTTTGTACCACAGGAAACATTCTCATTTAAAAAAGTACTTTTTACTTGAATTGCATTTAAATATATATATATATATATATATGCCCTCATCACCTCCTCCACTGAATTTGATAGATAAATCAGTTTGTCACCAGAAATAGCCTTTCTTGTCAAGAAATTGTGACTTAGCTTATTGTAACAGTTGCTGGGGATTGCTAGTTTTAGTGTCTGGGACAATGATGTCAGACAAAGGAAATGGTGCTTGGGGTCAGTTCAAATAGGTAAAGCTAAGAAGGGCCACTAACACACTATATGATCTTAGGCCTTTCAAGGACATTCTACAACAATAAGAAGACTAGAGTTGTGGATTTGGAGTTATAAAGCATCTTTGAGAGAATAGAGTAAAAGGATCAATTAATTAAAGTGCAGGAGACCTTTGATTTCATCTAATCTACCCCCTTATTTAATAATGAGAAAATTGAGGGCCAAAATTTTGTTCAAAATTGGACAGGAAAGAAATCGGAGAGCCAGAATCTGAACCCATATTCCTACGCTTGACTCAATACATTTCCAAGTGTAATACGGTGCTTCTTCATCATTTAAAAAATAAACAGAGGCACAAGAGGGTTTTATTGAATTGCCAGGGAAGTAGCACAGAAAGATTCAAATCCAGATCCCAAAATCTATGTGTTCTCTACAATTCAAGTTATATTCTACCTCCTCCCCTTTTTAGTTTTTCCAAATAGAACTTTAATTTTAGGGAAACTAGTTACTCAATTAGTAGTGTGCCTCAGTTTTCCTGGTCTTTCTGTTTTCATCTCTTCCCCATTTCATTTGTTTTCCACTTTCTTTTTTTCTTTATTATTTTAAAATAGCCTTTTATTTTTCTAAATACATGCAAAGATAGTTTTCAATATTCACCTTTGCAAAACCTCTTGTTTCAAATTTTCTCTCTCCCCCTGCCCCCACCCCTAAGATAGCAAGCAACTTAATATTTGCTACTTTCTACTTTCTAAGCCAATAATGTATTAAACCATAAATCTGACCCATATCTCCTTTATAAGAAATACTGACACTCCTTACAACATTACCTCTTTCTCAAATCAAAGGTCCTAGCACTTCCACTAAAATATCATTCTTCTCATCCTCTAAACCCACCCATGCTTTTCTCAGCCAGACCTCAGCAGAGAAGGGTTAATCTAGTTAGTCATGTCATAACATCTGCCCTACCCAGGCATAGGAAATGTCAGAGCAAAGCATGAATTTCTTTTTTTTTTAACTTTTATTGTTTCATTTTTTCTGGTTTACATGTACATTTTATTTAAAATACACATTTCTTTATGAATTACATTGGGAGAAAAAAATCAGAACAAATGGAAAAACCACTAGAGAAAAAAAATACAGAAGAAAAAGAAAAAAGCGAACATAGCATGTGTTGATTTACATTCATTTTCCATAGTTCTCTCTCTGAATAGAGATAAATGGCGTTTTCTATCCAAAATTTATTGAGAAGAACCAAGTCTTTCATAATTAATCATCACACACTCTTGATATTATTGTGTCTAATATATCCCTGGTTCTACTTATTTTGCTCAGCATCAGTTTGTGTAAATCATTCTAGGCTTTTTTTAAATCAGCTTGTTCATTATTTTTATATAATAATATTATATCATTTTCATATATCATAACTTATTCAAATGGGCATCTACTCACTCTCCAATTTTTTGCCACCACAAAAAGAGCCACTACAATCTGGATGTAAGGTTCCTTTCCCTAGGATGACTTCTAAATTGCAAATACTCCTGTATCTTTTGGTATAAGGTTGAAAAAGAGATAGCCATGGGCAAAACTTAAAACAATATTCTTGTATGTAGGAAAGACAACTTGCCCAGTCTATTGGATGATAGCTAGATGGTTTGGCTCTGTTGGTAGCACAGAATTTTCAGGTAACTAATTAAATGTAGCCTCTTACATTGTCTCCCTCAGTCTCTTCCACCACCAACAACTACTGAAGGTATAATTTTATTTTTCTAATATAGCTGGCATAGAGAATGGATACTGATCCTGTTCCCTAACACCAGAATTCAAATAGCCTGAATTCTACTTCAGTTCTGTGGAATTGTGAATCCCAGTCACCTAAAGTGACCTCCTGCTTCTCTGGCACCTGCTGATCACAGACAATTCTCTCTGATCATGTACTGTGCTGGCACCTGAACTCTGATACCGGGAGCAGCCATTGGGCTGAGTGACAAAACTGTCTGCTCCAATTCCCATCCCCCTCCCTTCTCCCAAACAAGCTGCTGCAGCATTTTTCAGGACTAGTTCCTATTTAGCCTGAGTTGGTGATTTAGGTGCCTTAGCCAAGGTTAGTTCATCAGTGTTACCTAGAAATGAAATCAAACCAATGGCTTCTTCCGGGAATGTTGTCACAAAATTTCCAGGTGCTGAGAACATATCCTCCTGATCAACAGACTTTCTACCAACTCAAAACAGACCTCATTTCCCTCCCCCCCCAAAAAAAAAGATAAAACTGCTGAAACTTCAGTCAGCTGTGAATTTGGCCTAGTTTGCTTCTCTACTCAAGACCCAAGCGGCAGACTATTTCCTAAAATATCATTAGGAGGGATCTGAGGCTAGATACATCGCAGAGTACCTTGCAACCCTTTGGATTCACCAGACTTGGCAGTGTTGATGCTCAGCTGACCCATTTCACTCCAGGGCTTCAAATGAATTGGAAATGTGGTGGTTTGGGAGCTTTAAGGACACAGATGGTGCTTTAACAGAGTTTCCATCATCTCCATGAGTTCTGAGGGTCAAAAGAATTCATTTTCTGGGGGATGTCTCTTTACTCTAAAGCCCTAATTAAGTATTCTGGTTGGGATGTGTGTCAAAGGGACACAGGTTAACTGTCTCCATATAGCCATGTGACCTGAGGAAATATAAAGTGGCTAAATATGGAACCTGTGGGAGTGAAAAACAGGAAGTCCCTCCTCTCCACATAATACATCCATGGACTCAATCTCATTTGAATTATATCAGTTATGCTTCCATACCACACTTGAATAAACTGCTGCATAGATAGATCATTCACCTAGCACTGTACTTAAAACCATCCTAGCTTGCTAGAATGTAGTATTTCTATAATTAGAAAGGAGAAAAAAACATTTATAGGATCTTCTAAGACAGATGACACAAAGGACCTATTTGGGGACCGGCCTAAATTTTTGTGCCAAGTTATGAGTGGCTCAATTTAATTCAACAAATATTTATTTAAAATTTCCTATGCACAAAGCACTGTGCTAAGTAATGGAGGCAATGCAATGATCCGTAGAACAGGAGCTTTGCCCTCAAACCTAAACAGGAAAGGAGGGAAGAATAAAATATGCACATAGAAATGTTTACATAAATATAAATATAGTTAAGTGCATAGGAGATTAAAGCATTCTGAAGTACCATGAGGGAAATAATGAACTAACTTGAGGAAGAGATGCCTAAGAAAGACTTTTGGATAGGGTAGTACCTCAAAAATAAATAAGATGCCAACTGAGCCATCAACCAGGCTTAAAGAAGGCATGAGAAGGGCAGTGAGGTACTAGAGGAAAGTGCCAGGTATATATGGAGTGCTGAAAACAGTCCAATTATACTGTAGTGTGAAGTATGGATTAGAATGAAGACTATACCAAATTGTACCAGGTCTCGAGTACCAGACTAAATAATGCATCTGAACTATTTTTGGTAGAATATATGATTCTCTAATCTGGAGGTATTATCCTCTAAATTATTGGCTATGATCCATCATAGTAGAAAAATTCTACTCAGTTTCAGGACATAGGGTTCAACATGGAATTTTATTGATTGGATTATGGAGAGATCAGCTGGGCAGGACTGTGCTTTTAACAGTAGGGATATTGAAAAAAAAAAAAAAAAGAATTCTGGAGGCCAAAGCACTAGGGATAGAGGATATACTGAAACTGGATTCTTGCATTTCAAGCAGTCAGAAAAGCAGATGTGATGAGAGGAAGGAGGGAGTAGGAAAAGGAGAGAAGATAGGGAATGGAAATCTGGAAATCCAACAAACAGAAAGCATGAGTCAAGTAAGCACAAGGCTCTAGTTGTCCCAGGAATGTGCAGATGCTTCTACACAGCAAATGGTCTCTGTTTCCCTTCTGTCCTTTGAATAGTCCATATGCAGCAACAGATGGGTTCTTCAGATAATGTATTTAGAAGGATGGACTTCAGTGTTCATCTAATCTTATCTCATTTTACAAATTAGGAAACTGAGATCCTGGGACATTAAGTGACTTAGCTAAATTTACACAGGTAAATTCAAACCTTGGTCCTCTGCCTCTGGATCAGCATTCCTTTCATAGTGCCACAATATTACTGAGGAGTTAGGAAAATAACGACCTTTTTTTGTACCTCAGAGAGCTTGACTTTCTGGGAAAGTATGATGATGAGCCCTAACATTTCCTGTGCCTTTGCCCTTCTATATCATACTATTTAGTTGTGCAGAAGTGTGCAAGTATATGAGGAATTCCTATAGGTTCACCCAGGCACTTCCAGTTATCCTAAGCACTGAGAGCATGGGACTCAGAAGTTCCAGTGTGAGATAATGAGCCTGCACCTAAATCAGAGTGAATTAAAACACAGCAAATATACGAGGGAAGTCACTCTGAAGGGGGTATGAAGACCCTTCTAGGAAGCTGGCAATCTGTGAGTGAGCTTCTGATGGAATGCAAATAACCCTGCTCCACCTGAAGCTTCTCATCAGTGTTCCAGAAACACAGGCTCCTGCTCTCTTCACTTGTTATATTTATACCCTCTCGTTTGGAGGCCAAGTGAATCATCAACTACACTTTTAAAATATCTGGAGTGTAATTTATCAACAACCTAACATCTGACACTTCAAAATCTCTAAACTCTGCCTAAGAGAATGTGTTTTGTCTGGATGCCTCATCTCCTGCCCTTTCCCTGCCCTTGATTTGTAGATTTATAGATCAAGGTTAAGATTATGTACAGTGATTGCATGAATGAGGAAAGGACATTAGAATTAGTAGGCTTGAGTTCAAATCTTAACTTTGCTGCTTCCTCGCTAAATGATTTCTTTTAAATTAAAAAAATACTTTACCTCTCAGAGTTTCACTTTGCTAATTTTTAAATAGGGCATATTTAGCTCTATTTTACCTAAAGGGTTTATGATAAGGATTAACTGATATCAAATGTAGTTGTGCATTTCCATTCCCACCTCCCTATCTTCTCTCTCATTTTTCCCCTTCTCTTCACTCACATGTTGGGAAAGATACTGGAGTGGTTTGCCATTTTCTTCTTCAGCTTATTTTACAAAAGAAGAAACTGTGGCAAACAGAATTAAGTGACTTGCTCAAAGTCACACAGCTAATAAATTTCTCAGGCTAGATTTGAACTCAAAAGATAAGTTTTCCTGATTCTAAGCCCAGAGCCTCCACTACCCCCACTACCACCACTAACATAGTTAGCCCTTCAGTTTTGATTCTTTTGCCTAGGTTATTCCAGCTGCCTCCTAACTGCTCTCCCTTTCTCATCTCCCCTTACTCTAATTCATCCTTTATTCTATTGCCCATTTTCCCTTTAAATCTAGCTTTGTATCTATCATTCACCTACTCAGAGAAGTCAAGTAGTTGCCAATTGACTTTATAATAAAATACTTAATTCCTCTGCTCAGCTTTTAAAGTTTTCACAATGTGACCACAATCTAACTTTCCAGGCTCACTGGGCATTATTCCCTTTCCTGCATTGTGATGAGCCAAACTAGCTTTCTGTCTGTTCCTTACCTATAATATACAATTTGTCATTTCCCTGATTTTACACTGGCTGTCCCCAGTACATGGAATGCCTTCTTTCTTCATACTTCTACTTTATAGAATCTTATTACTTCAAGTTGCAGATCAAAGCAACATCTTCTTATGAATTCCTTCCTGATTTAGCTAATGTCCTTGCTCCCACACTATCTTGTATTGAACTTAACTGCTCTTGTTCAATTATTTTCACTTGTATCTGACTACTTTGTATATATTTGTATTTTTCTCTTCATATTTATTCTGTATATATTTATCTTCCCTATTAGAATTTAAGTTTCTTTGCCAGTAGGGATCATTTCGTTTACTTTATTTGGAATCCACAGGAACTTAATAAATACTTGTTGATTGATTTATTATTATTATGTCAATCTAAATGAAGCCTTTAGATTGTGTTCTTGTAGTTTTTTTAGTATGGATTCGCCAGACATTTATGTAGCACAGCCCATGTTCAGATCAATATGACAGACTCTAGGCATATATTTAGTTTATTCTAGGAATGGCACTTTGGCTCATGCAAAGGCATGAAGGAGGGAAAGATGGAAGGCTAAGCTTGGTGAATGACAAATGTGGAAGCTTGGCTGGAAAGGAGGCTTTTTGAAGGGGAATAATGTGCAATAAGCCTGGAAAAACAAGCTGGAACCAGATGGAGAAGGGCTTTAAATGCCAAATTGAAGAGTTTATATTTTATAGTTTAATGTATATCTCATCCTAGAGGCAATAAGGAGACACTGAAGACAGTAAGATAATGATATGGTCAGACGTATTTTCAGTTGCATAAAAATAGATTAGAAGGGAGAAAGACAAGAAAAAAAGAATATAACAAGGAAAGTATTACACTCATACAGGCACATGATGATAATGATCTGAACCAGGATAGAAGTCTGGGTGAGCAGAGAGAAGAGGGCAGTTTCGAAGTATTTTATGAGAGTTGAATTAAAAAATTTTGGCAGCTGATTGGATATAATAAGGGTGAAGGAGAAGAACTTTAGATGACACTTTGTTTATAGACTTGGAAAACTAGTACAAAAAAATGTCACCCTCAAGATGAAAAAGAGTGGCTTACAGAGAAAATAGTTGTTTTCTTGGACTTGTTGAACTTGAGGTGTGAAGAGGTCATTCAGTTGGTCATATGAGATTAACCTTGGAAGATAGGTTGGGATGAAGTAAGTAGATCTGCATTAACAAGTGCTCAAATAAATGCTTGTCTGTTGACTGATTGAAGTGGAAGAGATCACTCAGAGAGGATACTGAAAGAAAAGAGGGAACACAGGACAGAGCCTTGGGACACATCCACATTTTAAGGGGTCTAGAATGATGATCTAGCAAAGGAGAAGGAAAAGAAATGGATAATTAGAAGGAATTTTACGACTGAATCCATGGAGCAGAAAATATTTTAAAACTGCTCCTTTGCTCTTTAAGTCCTGGGGCAATACTAACCATATAATATGCCATATAGATGCCCATTGACTGTTGCAAGGTCCTTTTACCTGGAAAGTTATTAGCTCTAGGGAAATGAAGTAAAATTTTCACTTTAGTGAGATAGATGGATTCACAGGTAAACAATGATAATACAAAAGGAAAGAGGGACAAGAAAATTCACAGGATTATCAAAGAAAGAGCTAGAAGGGATGCTTAGAAATCATCTGCTGATTTATTATTCCCTGCTATCCCATTTTCTAAATTAGTAAAGTGGGGCCCAGCTCAGTAACACAACTTATTCACAATCAGCTAATTTTATCTGGACTAGAAGCCTGATTTCCTTATTCTGAATACAGAACTCTTTTTCCTATCGCTTCACACATCTCCAAGTTTTCCTCAGTTCATTTGTCTGAATCCCCCAGTGTTTTCTACATAAGGCCAGGTTCTCCATAACAGGAACATTTGTTCTCCAGAATAAACATAGCACAGCATACATCCATTCTTTCCTGAAAGTGTCTGTCCAGTATCACCTTTGTGTTTCTTTCCCCATTTACTAATCACTTTTATATAGTTATAGGATTTAAGCATAGTTAGAATAACATAATTTTTTTAAAGCAAGAAATGTGTTAGGAGTTATATTTTGTTTCCTCTTGCTCTTGAAACTTTAAGTACAGCCATAGGACTTCTGGCAAACTGGAAACTTGAGAAGAACTCAGAATGCAAACTTAAAACAGTATGAAATTAATTTTTGGAGGAGGAGGAAGAAGGAAGAAAGGGTATTTTCTTCTTTTATGTTCTTATTCTTGATTCCTTTATGATCAAAAAAGTCTGCCTACTTGTATAGACTGTCTGCAAAAACTTCAGAAGTATCTATGCACCCTTGATGTTGACAGCTCCTAGAAGATCGACTACAGACCCAGCTCCTGAGCTTACATGATAACAGTGACAGGAGACTTCACTGAATTTTTCTGTTCTTAATTCGAAGACATCAACACTCAGAGTTTCTTGTTGGATTTAGCAAACATTTAGATAATTCATAGTACTTGAGGAGTACAGTATGATAGGGGGGAAAGATCAAATCAGATAGGTAAAATGTACAGTGTTACCCAATTAAAGAGTTATCTTGAAAGAAGGCTATGTATGATACCTCACTTTTCAGGGGCTCCAAAAAAGCCCACATAACAATATTGTCTAAATATGGTATTCAAACCCTCCACAAACCAGCCTTTGCAAGCTTGTCTAATATCTATTCCTTTAATTAAGATAACCCTTGAGATAAAAAATGGACTGATTTCTGGGAAAAGACACAAAAGAGAATAAGACATGGTCTTTGTCCATGGGGAGTTGATAGGGAAAGTGAAAAGGGTGCTTGAAACAAAGCAGAATAAAAGAGCCCAAGATGAGGACAAACTGCCATAGTATTTTGAGCAGTTAGATGGTATCATGGATAGACTACCAGACCTGATGTCAGGAAGACATGAACATTTACTAACAGTTATTCTAGGCATAGTCCACATAGCACAGTATTTAGTCTATATTAAGCACTATTTATACAGTAGCAAATACACTATCCCTTCCCCTTTCCCATGGAAGATATGAGGAAAGACAGATCATTTCCAGCTGGGAATGAGAGGAAGTTATATTTGATTCCTCACTTAGAATCTTACCACTAGATGGAAGTCCCCTCTTCCATCTATCCTGTACCTGTGAACCCAGAATATAAAATTGCCAGTTGATACCTGCTCCTATCTACTGATCAGTGTTGAGTTGTTTCAGGAACCTCTTCTTGCCTCTGTGATGAGCTTTGGTTCTTTTTCAATTCTTATATGTCCTTTCAACAAACTCTGTCCCCATTATCTACAGGTCTCTTTCTCCCTATACTGAACTGAGCTGAAAAAAATGACTCCTTATAATTGTTTTTCTTGGATTTCCCAAGAATATTTCTGGTATTCTTTCTAGATCTTTATGGAGAAAGTGTGTTGAAGCTGAGCTATAATTCTTTCTGATACTTTCCCATCTTTTTTCTACTTCCCTTTATATATAATGTGTAAAGGTTTGCAAAGGGTTTCCTTAATAGTGGGTCTATGAAGTAGTGAGTTAAGATGAACTCTACAGATGAAGAAAGTGATGTTCAGAGAGATTAAGTCACTTGCCCATAATCAAACAGGCAGAAGCTGAGGCAGAATTAGAATTCAGGTCTCTAAATTCAAGCCCAATACTCCATACATTAGGCCATAAATTTCTCCAAACTTTCCCAACCTTTTCCTGTCTCCATTTTATTTACATCTCTCAAAGAATGCCTTCTCTTGCCATCTCTGCTTCAATCTATATTTTGAAATTCAGTTTTTCTAAGATGCTTTCACAGAATTTCAGATTTTCAGAGCTGGAAAGAAAATCAGGAGTAATCTAGTATGAACTGTTCACAAAAAATAATTACCTCTATATCCTCCCTGACAAGCATTTTATGCCTTTGATTGAAGACTTCCACCGATAAGAAATTCATTGCCTCTCCAGTTATGCCATTGCAGTTTTGGTTAGCGCTAATCTTTAAAAGGTGGCCATTTCACCAAATCTTTATCTCCCTCAGCTTGAAATGAATTTCTTTCTGTCTATGATCTCTCTTTATCATTTTCCCATAGGGGGGTGAAGTATAATGTTGCTTTATGTAAATTCAAGAGAGAAATATTTAACTTGACTCCTTAGGCTTAGTTTAATTCTTGTATTCTCTCTATCTATTTGAATAGGAAGGTATAAAAAGAAATTAGGGAATTGAGAAAATGAAAGACCCAGAACACTAGAGCTCATGGAAGTCAGCTGAAAGATTATTGAACCAAATCCCTAAATGAATGATGACAAGTTATAGCTTAGCCATTAGCCATTAAATATGGAACTATAAGTAATTTTAAGAATGAAGTTTCAGAAAGGACCCCAGTATGAGGGGACCAAGAATACAATTTAGAAAAGCAGATTTTTTAAGACTTATGGTACTAGCTAATTGAGGATACCTTGTTATTGCTTAAGATAAGAATTTTAGGCAATTACAAGGTATCCTGTATTAGCTAGTAACATTTATTTAGAGGGAAAATTCCCATTCTAGTCAAGGATCAGAAAATATATCAACTTCTTTTTTCTGGGAAGGGAGGGGAAAATGTTAAGAACTTTTGTTTGTTTTCTCACGGTTCCATTGGCTGACCATACATGGAATTTTGACTTTTTCCAAAATATTTGAGCAGGAAGTTTCAGGTTTTTTTCCACTGAAAGAGTTGAAATAGAGTCTGATCATTCTTCTATGTCAAGGAATTAGAGCCAAGAACTAGAACTGAATCTGAAAGAAGAAAAGGGTTCCACAACCACATATCAATGGAGGAAAAATGAGCAGTTGCCATGGGCTGAAGAAAGCAGGGTTAAACGGGGAATAAGCCTAGTGAGAGCAATACAAGGACATCTCTGTAGCAATAGAGACCTGGGGTGCCCTTGCACTTGCTTGACCTGCCCACATGTGCTCCCTACGTGCTGGCCTTTTTTGTGTTACCTATGTCTATCTTCCTACTGTGATATGTGTATTTGTAGGAGAATATACCCTAAGCTTATCCAGAAAATATTTTATTATTGCTTTTCTCATTATGGTATTATATATGATGACTGACTAGGAAATAATAACATTATAATTATCATTATTATTATAGTTATCATCTATAGATCATTTACTATTTGCCAGCCATGTTACTAAGGACTCTACAATTATTATCTCATTTGATCCTGACAATAAAGCTGGGAGTTATATGCTATGATTATTCCCATTCATAGATGAGGAAAATAGGGGGTAAATTACTTTCCAGAATCTCAGAGCTAGTAAAGGTCTAAGATGATATATGAACTCAGGTCTTTCTGGCTCCAGGCCCAATGCTCTAATCACTTTAGTGCTTAGGTACCTCTAGAAAAGGTACAAAAATCATTGAGGACTTGTGAGATATGATTTTTAGTGTCTAAGGATCCATGTTAATCTTGCTATGAGATTCCCCTCTGCAAGATATGTGTGGTGAGGAAGAAGGAAGCCTTGGGAAAAGGAGGCCTGTAGTTTTATAAATACTTTGTTCATTTCCATTATTCTGGTATTGACCTACCTCTGTCATTAGGTTGTCAGCTCCTGGAGGGCAAAGACAAGTATCCTATTCCTTACTGTATTTCTACCAAGCTGTGCATTTCACAGTGCCTTCTAGACAGTAAGTATTAAATAATTATTGAATTGAATTAAACTAAACATTGAGGATTCTGAATAAACTAGCTTATGAGAAGCAAGGAGGCTGAAATGGGAGCCAAAATGTCTGGAGCCTTGAGTGACAGAATAAGTAGTTTTTTTTTTTTTTTTGCTGTTCCATTTTTATTAAATATTTTTATTTTCTCCATTTACATTTAAAATAATTTTTTTACATTTAAAAAATTGAGTTCCAGACTTTCTTCTTTAATACTTTGTTCTTTCCCACATTTTGAAGGGATGAACTCACCTGATCTCTGAAAAGTAGAAAGGGGATAAAAAGAGGGACAAGATAGTTCTACTTTAGGTTACCTATCACCTAGTGGTGAAGTGATTTTAGAATTTCCATTCATTTCAATTTCAACTTAAAGAGTGAGTTCCTGATAGTATCCTAATGAGCAACAGAAGCAGAAAAGTTAGAAAACACCAGATGATTTTTTTAATGGGAGGAACAGAAAATGCTTTCACTAATTATTGCAATCTTAACAGCCAACTTAATAATTCAAAATAAAATCCAAAAAATTGTAAACCACTTCAAATCCATAGGGAAAAAATGAACAGAAGCATAGGCCTCAATGTTATCTGAATGTTAAGGTCACTAGGCTTAAGATGTGATCTAGAAGAGAAAGTAGAGTATCTTTCACAGCTCTTATAACACTTTGGTTTATAAAGAAGAAATACTGTGGGTGATAAATCTTTGTAGAAAATGGTACTTTTCATCAGTCAGAGCTTAGAATTCTAGGAGCAGAGATTGAGTAGAAAAAAAGCATTAGGTAATTCGATAAATTAGAATTTGCTTTTCAGACATTACCACTGTTGTTATTTTTTTCCAAATAGTAAAAATCAAGGTTATTTGGAAGCTAAGGCATGTGCAGAAGATAGTATGCCATAATGGATAGAGACTTGGTCCTAATATGCAAAGTTTGGTAGCTCTTTGAGCATAGTTCCCCATTCCTCTCTGGAATGATTGGATCAGTTCACCACTCCACCAACAATGCATTAGTGTCCCATTTTCCCCACATCCCCTCCAATATTTATCATTATCTTTTCCTGTTATCTTGGCCAATCTAAGGGGTATGAGATGGTACCTCAGGGTTGTCTTTATTTGCATTTTTCTAATCAACAGTGATTTTAGAGCATTTTTTCACATGACTAGAAATTATTTTTTTTGTCTGAGGATTATCTATTCATATTCTTTGACCTCTCCTATTTGTCAAAAAGAGAATGGCTTCTTTTCTTGAAGGTTTGAGTCAATTTTTTATATACTTTAGAAATAAGGACTTTATTAGAATTGTTGCATGTAAAGATTTTTTCCCGTTTTCTGCTTATCTTCAATCTTGGCTGCATTGGTTTTGTTTGTGCAAAACCTTTTTTGATTTAATGTAGTCAAAATTATCCATTTTGGGATTTTTAAATAAAGGAGAGTTGGTCCCAAGTCAGATGGATTTAGGGTCAAATCTAGTTTGGGTTGCATGCTGATGATATGACTCTGGGAAGTCAATTAGTCTCTATGTGTTCCAGGAAAATCTCCCAGGCTATAAGTTTCAGAGAAATGACAATCTGAATTCATAGAGAGAGTTTCTTCATCTAGGAATTCCCTCTATCAGGGAGTTAGGTGGTACAATGGATTGATGTCTGGATCTGGAGTCAGAAAGACTTTAATTCAAACCTCAGATACTTCCTAACTGGCAAGACAGTTAACCCATTTGCCTCAGTTTCCTTATTTGTAAAATGAGGATAATAATAGCACCTATCTTAGGATTGTTATAAGGAGCAAGTGAGAGAATATTTCAAAAGGATTTAATATAGTGTCTGGCACTTTGTGATTATTTATAAATTCTATCCACTTCTTTTATTGTTATTATATCAATGCAATTACAGATTGAGTAGCCCTTATTGTACTGGGAAGGCCTAAGGCAAACCAAATTGTATATTCCTTTCTTTAGTCACCATAAAACTTTTATCAAGGTGAAATTATTTAATCGTTTACACACCAAAGTGCAACCCTGAAAGAAAAAACATCAAGTTAAGAATTCAGGACAGAATTTAGAGCCTTTGCTCAGTGGCTATCTCATCATTCTGTATGTCTACACTCCATTTTTATCTATAAAATAAGAACATTAATACGGCCACCTTCAAGATTCTTCACACTATAGATAGATGATCAAGAAGTTGCCCCAAAGTAGAATGAATTATTGCTAGGAATAGTGAGCTCTCCCACCTTAATATTTTCAAGCAGAGATAAGGATGATCACTTGCCGGGAATATTATGGAAGTCATTCCTCTCCACGTCTAGTTTAAAATGACTCATGAGAGAGATCCCTTCTCACTCAGAAATTCTGAGTTTCATCTCCAGGAAGACCTGAGTTCCTATCCTGTGTCAAATACTTATTAGCTGTGTGATCTATACAAGTCATTTATCCTGACTCAGTTCCCTCACCTGTAAAACGAGTGGGCTGGACTTGATGGCCTTTAACCTCCCTTCTAGATCTAAATCTAGGATTCTTAATTCTCTGATCCACTTACTGGCACAAAGTTAGTTTGTGTTTGCTCTCAACTTGCTTTTCCTCCTTTCACAGAATTAACAATAAGGTATGATGGTGGAGGCTGGGCTGTGTGTGTTTGAAGGTTGTGTTTCCGTGGTGTCAGCAGATATGATGACAGCCCAAGGCTGAGTGTACGAATACACTTATTCTTCTCTAAAATTGCTTAAATAGGCTCCCTAATGAAGTGTCGTCAGAGTGGCAGATGGTAATGGGCTGTAGGAACAAAACACATCAAGACCTACAGTCGGGAGATTGAGAGGAGATCTATGAGGATGGAAGAGGTGATCCAGATGTTACTAAGAGTCTGGCAATCATTGGAAGCCAGGAAGTAACTCTTGTAAGCAGATAAAAGTCTGCCATTGGAGTGGGAGGGGAGGGGGCGGGGGAGGCCCGCACCTGCAGGAAGCCGGCGGCCAATCCCAGAGAAATGCAATTTTGAGTTTTCACATTATCATCTAAAGTTAAGAAGTTGGAGGGGAGGGAACCTGCAACTTTTCCATTAGCTCCTCTGAATTAGCACAAGCTGTGAGATGCAAAATGGATGTATTCAGCCTCAAAGCAAACAGCTTGCATCAGGCCTACCCAATGTGTGGCCCAAAAGCCAGAAATTGGCAGCAAGCCCGGGGCTCTTTTCTTTAACTTCAACTCCCAAGCCAGTCTTCTGCCCTAAACTGTCTTCTCCCCCACCTCCAGGGTGGGACCTCCTCTTGCCCTCTGCCAAATACTTCCTTTCTGACTCCCCAGGTCCATCAGGTAGGTAGAATGTTGTAATACAAGTTATCAAGCCAACAAAGATAAAAAAGATAGATGATAGATAGATAAATAGATAGAAGATAGCTAGGGAGATAGACAGATAGATGATAGAGAGAGAGATGGATCGATGATAGAGAGAAGGAGGGAAGGCGAGGTGGGAAAGGAAAGGAGGAAGAGAGAGAGAGAGAGAGAGAGAGAGAGAGAGAGAGATAACAGAAAAAATTTAAAGTTTTATCTCAAGAATCTCAAGAACCTAATGAGTAAGATAATATACAAATAATTATGCACAAATGTGACATATGCAGCATAAATTGGAGGATATATAATCTTAGAGAGGAGGTATGAATATTAAGCGTGACTGGGAAAGGCATTCTTATAGAATATGTGGAATTTTAACTGAGACTCAAAGAAAAACAGAGAAGCCAAGGAGAAATAAGAAAGGAAGAGAATTTTAGGCAGGAGAAAGAGCCAGTAAAAAAAAAAAAAAAGTAGTATCTTGTGTAAGGAATAACAATAGTATCACAGTGTATATGAAGGGGAATAAAGTATAATAAGAAAAATATCTTAGAGAGTATCCTGAGACCTGAAAGAATTAAATGACTTCCCTACAGTTATTTAGACAACTAGTAATGGCAAGGACAGGATTTGAATCCAGATCTTTCTGCTTCTAAGTCCAGAATTCTATATGCTTATTTTGTATTGTTTCTTACATTAGTATTTACACAGAGCAGCAGTTTTAAAACTGCATTTTATTCAATGTATTCTTTATCCCTGAAGCACACAAAAATATCAGAAACAGGGAAGGAAATTAATGAATCGTGATAGTGAATGTTTTTAGCGCCCTGATCACTGAATAATTCCAAGTAGCATTATTAAAAAGAAAATGGGAAAAAATAAAATATTTAAAGGGTAAAACCCAGAAAGCACAGGGTTCATTCATGTATCAAGAAGATAGGGCATCCCCTAAAGCACTTAAATCTCAGTGATTTCAGTAATTTTTTTCACGGATATTTTTAATGACTAGAGTGGAGAAAGGGGAGTTTCTACTCTTATAGAGGAAGCAGAGCTAAGTTAATAAGACTTTCCTTAAGCCTTTCTTTGAAAGAAGGAATAGCTTTGATATGTCCCTTTTCCTTTCTAGCTTTGTTTTTTCACCTGAAAGAAGAAAACAACATGTGTCCTAGCAGGATTATGCTTCTATCCAATGAAAAGAGATAAGCTTATGTGAGAATGCTCGATTCAATTTAAAACAATATTAATGACTCTTTATGTGTAAGACACTAACCTAAGTACTGGGATATTGATATAAGATGAAACAATTCCTAGACTTAAGGTAGTTTTGGGTGTGGGAGAGACTGGCGTGAGGGGAAGGGGATATAGAGAGGGAGAATTCAACTTGTGTGCATGTAGGTAAATAATAAATGTATCCAAAGTAATGTCAAAGAGAACAAAACACTGGAAGAACAACTATTTAAAATTGTGAGATTGGGGGAATTGGAAATCAGAAAAGCCTCAAAAAAGTTTATTTCTACCTTTTAACCTATGAACAAAATTAGCAAAGAAACTGTGCCCAGAATGAGAAAAAAAGTGTGCTGCCCAGAATCACTTGAACCTTAGTTTGGCATCTACCTTGGCCTTTCTAAACCCCAACATTGTAGATAAGAACCACAAGCACCTGAATTACTGCCAAATATTGGCTTTAAAAAATTAGATTTTTTTCAGGTAATTCTGTAAGCCAACTAATTAGATCTCATTTCCTAACTAGTTTAGAATGATTGAATCAAGATCTTAGAATTCAGCCCTATTATTTTATATAAGAAGAAACAATTCTATGGAAAAGAAGTGAAATCAAGTCATGAATTGTTGGTGACAAAGCAAGGAGAAAACCCAGATATGAGATTCCCCCTTTAGCTTTTCATCAAGGGTGCTTTTCATCCTGACCTCCAATTAAAAAGTTTTATTTAATCATGGTGTTTTTCATTCTGCTGGAGAAGGAAAACATATCATCCAAAACAAACTCAGGACCAAAAACAACAAATTTGTTTGTGGGGAACATTGTTGTTGTTGTTGTTGTTGTTGTTCAGTCATTTTAGTTGTGGCCAACTCCTCATGAGCTTGTTTTAGGATTTTCTTGGTACAAATATTGGAATGGTTTGCCATTCCCTTCTTCAATTCATTTTACACATGAGGAAACTGAGGCAAACAGGGTTAAGTGAGTTACCCAAGTTCACACAGCTATTAAGCTATTACAGACAGATTTGAACTTAGAAAAATAAATCCTCCTGACTCAAGACACTCTGTTCACTACACAACTTATATATCCCTTCAGGAAAAACCTGGGTTCATATAACCAATTTCTCTCCCTTTCCCTCCTTCCCATAGACATGGACTTTATTAGCTTCCTATTGGTGGAGGAAGGCAGCAGGAAACTGGATGCTGACATATCATTTATCCTGTATTTAGTGCATGTGGCCCGGAGTTAGGGGGTCAGAGAAAACAGCAGAAGAAAAAGATGAGGGGATAGGAGTTAGACATGAAAATCTCTCTGGGTCCACCAGGGACATGATGTGAACACTGGGGGAGGTTCAGGAAGGTTACCTTGTAATTACTGGCAGTGTGAACCTACTTAATCACTTTCTGAACTTGGTACTTCATCAGTTAAATAGGAATAATACATTCTTTGCATCATGTGCATTTCAATGTTGCTATGAGGAAAGCACTTTGCAAAACTTTAAATTGTACAGAAATGTGAATTTTATTGTGGATGATAATTGTTGGGTAAAATTTAAAGGGAATTTTTCAAGTGAAGGTTGATTTGGATGGCCTCCAATTCACTAGTACAGTGAATAAGAGATCATCCCAAATCATTCTGATCTATATCTTGCCACTGGACCCAGATGGTTCTGGAGGAAAAAGTGAAGCTGGTGACTTTTTAAAATAGCCATCTTTTACCTAAATACAATTCACTTGCATGTTATATCATCTCCTCCCTGATATCATGATCTTCTTTGAAAACAAAAGACAAACAACTTTTCTTTACCTTTTTCTTATTTTTCTCTTGTTTTTTTCTCCTACTTTCCTTTCCTTTCCCTTTATCCACATAAGCTATCATACCCTTAACTGCAGGTGCTCCACCCATAATTTTGATTGCTGAAACCTCTAGCAAGATATCTTGAGTTTATGTAGCAAGACCATGCCTTAAACCCAAATCATTCTCGCTCTTATTGATAGGCCAACAAGAGGTTCTAGTCTACCACTTGATCATTGTTTGGGCTCCAGTTGGCTCAGAGGGGACCTAAATAGCAATTGTTTCTATTTTGGGCAGAAATCCTGAGGATCTTCTTTCAGATTTTTTTTTCATGTAGTTAGAGGCTATTCTCTCTCTCATTTTTTTCATAGTCTTAATCACCGATTGGGCTTTGTCTCAGTCAAACTGAGTCCTTTTAATGACCTCATCTTAAAAAGTCTGAGGTCTCCCTTGCATCCAGGACCATTTTCAGTTGTCCTGTGACCACTGGATCCCAATGGCTCTGGAGGAGAAAGTGAGACTGATAACTTTACATAGCCCTCCCTCACTTCAATCCAATTCACTTGCATGTCATGGGATGTCATGGTCCTTTTTGAGAACAAAGGGCAAACAACAACCACAACATAGTGAATGAAAGAAAGGAGAGAGGACAGAAGAGAATGGAGGGATCAATACTTCCCTACACACACACACACACACACACACACACACACACACACACACACATACACACACACACACACATATATATATAATGGAAAGAAATATACATATATATGTATATTTCTTTCCATTTTTTAGAATGTAAGTTTCTTGAAGTCAGGGATTTTTTTTTTATTTTTCTAATTTAAATCCCCAATATCAACAAAAATGTGTGACACATAATAAATACTAGGCAATTCCACATGTATTCATTCAGTTATTCATCCTTTAATCCTTCCTTGTCCTCTTAGGCATATTTATGTCAGAATCTATGAGACTGAAAATTAGCTATGGCAGTTCACTTATCCTTTCCACTCCCCACTTCTGTCTATCACGTCAAGAGTATATAAACCAAAAGACCTTGAAGTTCCATTTTCGCAACCCATTGATTCCCAATATAGCCTCACTACAAGTAGCACTTCTTCCTGGGATGTGAGGAAAACGCAATTCCCAGAATTTATATAGTACTTTAAAGCTAGGTAAGTATTTTAGATATATTACCTCATTTCAGTTTCCAAATGACCTAATGAGATCCTTAACTATAGAAATTATCTCCATTTTACAGATAATAAAATTAAGAATCAGAGCCATTTAACTATTTCCTTATGGCCAAATAGTTAGCAAATTTAAACCCAGGGATTTGAACCAGAGCTCAAATTTAACTGTGAACCCTGTATACTATTCATTAAGTCAAGCTATTTCTATGCTCATCAGATCAATCATCGTCTTTGGCACCTTCAAGATCACTAACCCACCCATCCTCATTTCCCAACTGACTTCTCCCTCAAACTCAGCTTTTATAAGGTTTAAAGAAAGGTGAAAAAATGAAGACTCCAGCAATTTAAAGCAGTACTTTACCTATGGTAATGACTTTGGTGGCCTTGTTAACAGCATTGATTCAAGTTGCATGTTTCTCCTCAATGTTTACCTTAAAGTCTTGAATTGGGATTGAAAATTTCTTAGGTTGATTGGGTGACTTCAATTTTTGATTTAACAATCTATTATTTCCACTCAATATTAGGGAAATATATTCAATGCACTGTTTTGGAATCAATCCAGATTGCAAAATGAACAATAGCAACATGAGACATCTAATAAGAATGGACAGTAAGTGACAAATTAAATATATTCTGGAGTATTTGATCTTCACAAAACTACATTCACCTTCCCACTGTGTCCTTGGCCTTAGACCAAGGGGATGAAAAAGGAATTTTAAATGATAAGATTTGCATGCATCTAATGTGGCTTATCCTGAGATGCCCATTCTTTTCCTCTTTACCAAATGGGTTCCTAATTGTCTTTTAATGAACACCTCAATGCCAACCTACAGACTTGTACATAAAAGCACAGACTTTGAAGCTGAAAGAGACCTTAGAGAATATCTTATTCAATCCCAAAATGAGGCTCATGGAAGGTCAATATTTTGCCTAGGGTTACACAAGTAGAAAGTCTAACTGTTATTTAAATGAAGTCCACACCAAATCCAAGATTCTTTAATCTATGTTATATATTTTAAAAATTAGTTTCTTCACTTTTGATAGTGGTGCTTTCTCACTCCCATTCCTGACAAAAGACCTCACTTTTGGCTTTTGCACTTCACCAATATGCCTATATTCTAATTTATATGATGTTATTGTTATCTGTGTATTAATTTTGTATTTTCTCCCTCAACTAATCTATAAATTTTATGAAGTAAGGAGTCCTGTCTTATCTACACTTTCTATCTATATTTAGTACACAGCACAGTAGTTCTTTAACACAAGAATTCAAATATTTATTGAATTAATGAAAATGATAAAATATAGTAATTTTCATCCTATTAGTAATCTGGGTGGCAGGTAGCTTAAGGAATGACATTAAGCAGTAGTCTAAACATATCATGGAAGCATGGAACATTATAATTTGTAGAGATCTTAAGATTTAATTTTCTTTCCTTACTTTGTGCAGTCACCCAGTCATATGGTAATAGTTAATTCTAAAGCCCCAGGTTCTTTGAATACTAACAAAGTGAGTGTTATTTCCATCATGTTTAATACAATGTTGTTTGCATGTTGTCTCCTTCATTAGAATTTGAGTTCCTTGAAGGCTGGGACTATGATTTTATTCTTTTTTTGAACCCTGGCATGTAGCACAGAACTTCTCACATAATAAGCACATAATAAAACTTGTTGATTGACTAACTCTATTACATTATCTCTAGAATTGTCTTTCTTAAACATCTATTAGGAGTTGTCTCCTTGAACAGAGATGATTAGATTGATGGTGTACACTTACTATATGGATTAATTGGAAGAAAGACCTATCAACTTTAAGTAAGGAATGCATTATACAATGCATTTTTAAAATGTATCATCAAAGCCACTCACTCAACAAATATAGATTCAGTGACTACCTGCATATTTTTCCAGTTAGTTTGTTTTTGGTTGCAAAGGATTAGAAGGAAAGGGTTCAGGTAGCATTGATGGAACTCCTGATGCTCTGATCTTAGAATGTCATCATTGCAGAAGTGAGGTATCCATTTATGGTAGGAGCAATATTACCACGTGGACTTAGCCTGCATTTTCACTCCTAAACAAGAACATTAGATTAATGCAGAGGACTAAGATTCAACTACCCAAAATTGCAGGCCAAGAGGAAGGTACTTTGAATGTATTGATTTTAGGACAAATGAAGCTTTAAGATCAAGTGCTGGAGAATGGTAGAAAAGATGAGGGAGAATAATCTATAAAGACCCTGATGGAAGTGTAGCAAATTATTCTGTCATACTTCCAAATGATTCAATTAAGCATCAAATCTGGGGCTGATTACAACAGACATATTTATCTGCCCATTAGATTCACAACAATTTTTCCTGATCATCAATAATCTCAAATTCACCAAAGCAACTCTGTTTCATCATTAGCTAAAAATTTGAAATTACTTTACAATGTGACCTAATGAGAACCTGACATTTTTCTCACTTCTCTGAATTATTAATGCTTTGGACACATCTGTCAGAACAATGATGTGCACCATGGTGGCAATGTAGCAAGACAATGGAAAGAGAATGGGATAGCTGAGTGTGAAGAGATATGAACTAGAGACACTTTCAATTACTATATGGAAGATTAATCTACATCCCAAATTGTTATTTAATTTAATATATGTTTTATTTATCTGTTGAACAGATCTCAGAATATTAGACATACAATAGCAATAGAAAGATAGCAACTTATCTCTGGATCATTTCTAATTTAATTTCATCAACTATAAAGTTGAAAAGATTTCGAAATAAGAATAACAACAATAATAGTGTAGCTAAAATGAAAATATTTTGCACACTTTAAAAAGCTATTGAAGTTTTAGCTACACTATCATTGTTGTCATTATTTAATCTTTTAATCATAACCATCATATAAGAGAGGTAGTGAAAATATTATTTTCCTCATTTTACCAACAAAGAAACTAGGGTACATACAGAGCAGTTAAGTGAATTGTTGATACTATCAAAGCATCTCAGTTTAAGGTTATGTCATTGATTTTAAGTCTAGTGTTCTTACCATTAACTCATACTGCTTCCCATCTCTCTCTATTTAGGTCCTCTGTTAATGAGCAGAATAGAGGAATAGCTTGGAGGTACAGGGGTTGGAGCATCAGGCTTTGAGTCAGGAAAAACTAAGTTCAAATCTGACCTCAGATACCTACTAGATGTGTAACCCTGGCCAAGTCATTTTATCCTCTTTGCCTCAGTTTCCTCATCTGTAAAATGAGCTGTAGAAGGAAATAGCAAACCACTCTAGTATCTTTGCCAGGAAAACCCTAGTTGGGTCATGAAGCATAAAAAAAGATTGAAACATAATAACAAAGAGCCATAGCTTTCGAAAAGACCCTCTGTGGAACAAAATATTGCTGAAATTTACAGTCTATTGGATCACACATTTAGAGCTAAAAGAACTTGTTTTTGCTGATAAGGAAGCTGAGGTAGAGAGATTAAGGGATTTGTTCAATATCACACTGGAAGCATTTGGAAGATCTGGGACTTAATCCACACTTCCAAGACTTGTATCCTAGGAACCGAAGAGAGGATTCTTCTGATAGTTCCTTAAAAAATCAGGGTGTGGAAGGGAGGAGTCTTTTGAATTCAATTGTTGCTGAACTTTTGAAGTCAATAGACTACTTTTTAAAAGTGATAGATCCCAAAGACTACTAGGTCTTATATCTTCTTGGAGTCATTAAGAAAAAAAAAATGTTGTTTAATGGAGAGAGGACCAGCTTTGCAGCCAGGGGTCCTCTCTTTAAATCTCAGCTCTGTTATTAGGACCTATTTGATCTTGGACAAGACATTTTGCCATGTTTCCTCATCTATAAAATGATGGAGGTAGACTAGCAGATATCTGAAGTCCTTTCCAGTTCTCAATACATGCTCCTATGAGGTTCTAGGTTTTTATTAAATCTCACAATGCTAGCTATGTGACCCTGAGCAAGTCAATTAATCCTAATTGTCTAAGTAAAAAAAAAAATCTCACAATGAAATTAGTAGTGTAAACTTCACGTCAGTGCATAGAAATTTTCATATTAATATCATTAACAAGAAATATGGAAAGAAATCACAGAACAAAATGAGTTCCTAGAATTTCTAATTTTCTTATACATTTAGTCACCACCACATGATCTGCCCACTGTCCTCCTTTTTAAAATAGTATTTTATTTTTCTAAATACATATAAAGATAGTTTTCAACATTCATTTTGTAAAACTTTCAGTTCTAAATTTTCTCCCTCCCTCCCATGCCCTTCCTTCCCTAAAACAGCAAGTAATCGGATACAGGTTAAATATGAATTGTTCATATTTCCATATTTGTCATGTTGTATAAGAAAGATCAGATCAAAAGGGGGAAAACATGAGAAAAAAACCCAAAAGGTGAAAATACCATTCTTCTATTCATATTCAGTTTCCATAATTTTCTCTCAGGATGCAACTGGCATTTCTACCATAAGACTATTGTAATTCCCTTGAATCACTGCATTATAGAGAAGAGCCAAGTCCATCACTGTCCTTCTTATTCCTCACAAACAATACTCTATTTTCTGACTATTTTCATTGGCTATACCCTTTGCTTTAAATTTCCATCTAGAATCTTTTTCTCCTATCCTCCTCCATGTCCTGGCTTTTATCAAATCCCAACTAAAATCAGTCCTTCTACAAAAAGCCCTTTTGACTTTTCTTGGTTCAAGTGCCTTCACTCTCTTATCTTTAATTTATTCTCATATACCTTATTTGTATATTGCTATAAGTGACAGAAAAAGTTCATGCAGAAACAAAATAATGAGGGTAATATCATCATATGATGACTGAGCAAGTTTTTAAAAATGATTATAATCCTAAAATTATAATTATCTGAATTGATGAAGGAACCCATTAGCCCAGATCCCTGATTGATATGTATAATCCTTCCAGAGGCTTTAAAGCCATGACTGTTTTTTTCATAGCTATTATTTAAGGGCAATATTATATTTTCCCTCCTCTTTATTGATATCATATATCTTGATAAAAAGGAAACAAAGAATCCCAAATCTCAGAGTTGGAAGAAAGCTTAGAGGCATCTAGTTCAACCTATACCTGAACAGAAGTTTTTTCTTTAAGTAAGCATCCAGCTTCTTGAAGTCCTCTAGCAAGGGGATACCCATGGCAGCTTGGGATAGAACATCGCATATGGGGATGGCTCAAAAGATGGGATCATTTTTCTTTATATCAAATCTACATCTGCCCCTCTTCAAAATTTCTCATATTGTTCTTATTTCTATTGGATAGGGCCATGTAGAAGGAGTCTAATCACTTTTCCATGTCACAGTTCATGTCATTCTTTTTTATGATCCTCTGCATAGTCTCTATTATGTTATTACTCTTCCAAACTCTAGCACTTAGAATTCAACTTCAGGTGTGCTCTGATCATAGCAGAGGGTAGTCAGACTGTCATTCTCCTAAGCCTAAATCTTATGTTCCTTTTAATGTAGCCTAGATCATAATAGCTTTCTTGGTAGCCAAGTTACACTATAGCTTCATACTAAGATTGCTACTGCAGTAATCCCCTAACATCTTTTTCTGACAAACCGTTATCTAACTCTGCTTCTCTCATCTTGTGTACACACACACACACACAGACACACACACACAGTATAGTGGAAAGTGATCATCAGGGAAAAAGACATAGAAAATAAAATATAATCTTCCTTCCTCCTTTCTATCTATTGTATGATGGCATAAAACTTATTTTAAACTGAAGCTTGCCACAGATATGTCGACTATAAAATGTCTCCGGCTTTTAAAATATGAAACAGAGTTATGGTTCCTTAAAAAGAAGTCAGGACAAAGTCTGAAGTCTCTAAGCAATCAGCAATCATATTGGAGCCAAAGAACATATGTTAAGATAAAATTCTGCATCCAGCTGACAAAAAAAAAAAAGCCAGACAGCCTTTCTTCATGTCAATTATTCAAGACTTCAGGTTTCTTCTACTTTTATCCCTTCCAAGGAAAGAGAGTAGATCCAAAGATGACCTATTGAAGTGACTGAAAATCATGACAGTTGATCCTAGGAGTCTCTAGTCAAGAAAATGTCCAGCAGCAAATTTGCCACTTTCTTTGATGGCTTTTTCTTGGGGGTTCACTTCATGTCTTTGTCAGGTCCAGTCACAGGGTGCCTTCTGAGGCAGAATTCCAGGAGTAATCTCTGCAGGTTTTTCACAAATCATGAACTGTCTAATTTTTCAGTCTTACAAAACGAGAAGGGCTAGAAGAACTGAAGGATAAGAAGGGATACAAACAAGAAGAGGAAGACCACAGGTAATTTTTTGTACCAAAAAAATATTAAATATAGAAAAAATACAAAATATAAAAAATACAAAAATAAACAAATAAAATGTGCTCATATGGAAATTAAATTCAGCTTCTGGGATTTTACATTTAAAAATAAAAAACTTTTTTTGCCCACTTGATGGTACATATTTTTTAGTCTAATTGGTTCCTTGGCACCATACCTAGCATCCAATAAGAGGCAACAGTAATAAAAAAAAAAAAAAAAACAGATATAAGCAGTATTACAGACCTACTGGATATATGACATTGATGTTAACAAAGCCAGTGAGGAAAATGGTCCTTGACAACAAGGAGCATATGTTTTATCATAACAGCATGTTTTGTTTCTTTTAAGTTTGCTCTCAAACATTTATTTGGAGATAGGATTGCATACTGGGCAGAACCTAAATTCTAATTCTGGCATTATCCAGGTAATAGCAGGTAAATCATCTATTCTCTCTGGATCTTAATTTCATCATCTGCAGATAAATGATGATATGGAAAATGAAATTCATAGGGAAACATAAAGGAAATAATATATGGAAAATATTTTATAAATCATAAAGCATAGTTCACATAATGGTGATTATTAAAGAACTCTATATACACGTACTACTACTTCCAAGAAAGCAGATTCGGCTGAATATCTGACAGATACAGGCAATAGGGAGCTAATGTAGTGCTGTGTGAAACTCACCAGATGGAAAGTATAGAGATATAAGTTGTTCAAATCCTGTAATCAAACTTGGAAAATAGGAGAAATAATTCACAAAAACTCCTTCTGGTGACCCACACTTCAGTAACTATTTATTCTTTAACTATTTGTTCCTTCTTTGAAATGGAATACTATAATTGCCTATATAGACATTGTGCAACTCCAAAATAATAAAATTGGTTTTCATGGGTGGTTAATAACATCCTATGAGATTTGATGACATTCTACCAATATTCTAATCTCTTATTTATATATTTCTAACCTTTTAGTGTTATGGTAAAGACCTTGGATTATATGACAGGTAACATGAGGGAGAAGGGCAAAATGACTATAATCAATTAAAGAAACAAAAATATATAACAAATTATTTTGGGGGGAATAACTGAGGGGAGTTAGGGAGAACCTTGTGTAAGGAGACAGCACTTGAGCTGATCTTTACAGGATGTCAAGCATTCTACTAGGGAGAAAATTTTCTTTTTTTAAAATTGTTTTTATTAAAACTTTTTATTTTTCAAAAAATATGCGTTGATAATTATTTTTTTCAACATTTACCCTTGCAAAACCTTGTGTTTCAAGGGCTTCTTCCCTTCTCCCCAACCCCTCCCCTAGATGGTAAATAATACAATATATGTTAAAGCATAGTGAAAATATATGTTAAATCTAATATATTCTTACATGTTTATACATTATTTTGCTGCACAAGAAAAATCATATCAAAAAGAAAAAAATGAGAAAGAAAATAATATACAAGCCAGCATCAAAAAGAGTGAACATGCTATGTTGTAGTCCATACTCAATTCTCACAGTCCTCTCTCTGGATATAGATGGTTCTTTTCATTAGGGAGAAAATTTTCAAACCCGAAGAACTGTCTGTACAAACCCCACAAATGGAAATGGAATGTCATAGCCAAAGAAAATCTCAGAAGCCAATTGCACTGAAACACAGAATTCATGAGGAGGGAAAAACACACCTGTGGAAGAAGATCTTATTTTATACAAATTCTGAGATAACATTGGTTAATGAAAGAACCAAGTTTTTTTTTTTTTTTTTGACTGTCCTCCCAAATGGTTTCTTTGTGGGAAGAAGCCTTAAAATATTTAATATATGATTAACTTCTGAGTCACTGTGGTCTTTTTCTTCTCCAGGGATGTTTTGGTGTCTTTCATACTGGTGTTCACCATATATCCTTAAGGGCTATAAATCTTTCAGCTGTCAAATAGCTTTTAGAGTTGTCCAATGAAAGGAACATTTTACTAATGTCCTGGAAACAAGCTCTTTATTTGGAAACCTTAATACACAAATATTAAGATAACTTATGGAAGAAAGCATCTGAATTAAAAGGTATATTGAAAATATTCAATTTGGGCCAACTTGGTAGCCTATAGAATAGACTACTAAAGCAATCTTGAGAATGAAGGAGAAATGAGTGATGAATATGGTGGAGAAAACTACAGGCTTTATTTATATAAAAAACCCTAGTGCTTGCATTTGCAAGGATAATGACTTAGGTGCTAATGCATGGAGCACAGCCCAGGAGTAAAGATTTGTTGAGTTATGTTGGAGTATTTATTTAACTCTTTAAATCAAGATGATATATTGGCAAGCATGCAATCATGCAGAACATTATAAATGACTTCTCATGAATGTCCTTGAGCAAGGCATTTCTCTATTCTGTTTTTTTTTTCTCATCCATAAAATAGAGAAAAGTATAAGACTAAACACTGTAGGCCTTGATATGGAAGAGGGATTATGTTATTTGTTCTGGGGTAGAAGTAAAGTAGGAACACTGGGAAGAAGAGGGCAGAAGTTATTAGAAGAAAGGTTTTGCTCAGTCTAAGTTTAAAAAACACTTCCCCAAAACAAGAGCAATCCATAAGTGGAATGGGCTTCCTTGGCAGTTGGAGTTGGGCAGTGGTGTGGGAGACTGGGACTCTCTAATTGGAAATCTTCAAACAAAGGTTGAGTGACTTGTCTAGTATGATGGAGATATGATTTATGATTTCAGTTGTTTAATAATTAGAGAATTGGTTGCTATGAAAATCAATGATTGTGAAATTAGATCAAAGCTTCTTAAATTATGGGTCATGTAACTGAATTTCAGGTAGCAGAAAATTTGGCAATAGTAAAAGGCATCAAATATTGCACCAAGATTTAATTCTTTATGTAAAAATAAACAAGCATATCCATCTCATTTGTATGCAAATTTTCTTTCATCATTAATAAATGGTAAAATTATATGTATACCAAAGAATTGTTTTAAAATAATTTTTTTATGATTTATTATCAGTAAACATTTTATTTGTATGCCTATTTTATATATTTATATACCCAGGGTTATGTAAAAATTTCTTGGGGAAAAAAGGAGTTGTGAGTAGAAAAAGTTTAAGAAGCCCTAGTCTAGAAGATCCTTTCAAGTCTGAGATTTTATTATTCCCAAAAGTAGCAATGATCATTATTAATTTCTCCTAGTTTCTGTGTCCCTCCTCAGGATGGACATAGATGAAGGGAGAGAAATAAATTAAAGATGGGCATCTGAGCTCTTTGGGAGAAGTAGAGCTGACAAACCAACAATTCTACTCTTTAAATACTAGCCATTTAGGTTTATACTTCACTTGGTCAGTTAATTGGCATTTATTAAGTATCTGTTATGTTCTAATCATTGGACTAAGCACTGGGAATACAAAGAAATGCAAAAAACATCAGCCCTTGATTTTCTAATTCTAATGTCTAATGAAGAAGACAACATGCAAACAATTGCATAAATAAGATGCATACAGGCTAAATTGGAAGCAATCTCAGAGGGAAGGAACCCAGACTAAGAAAGACTGGAAAACTTTGTTAATAAGGAGATATCTTTTTTTTTTCTTACTCAGTGAAGTTTTATCTTTTAACCTGAATAGGGCTCATTTCGTTAAAATATTTTGCTTTTCAGCAGGGGAGAAGAGCTGAGAAATCCTGATGACCATTAGGCAAATCAGAAGGAAATAACTGATGATCAAAAGAGGAAGGCATTGTAGTGAATGGAGATATAGCCTGATTCTGGAGAATATAGAAAGATGCTAGAGATCTGTCTAGGTTCAGATGTAAGAGGTATATTCCTTACCTAATGAAATGATGCCCTTATCCCACCCTTGCTAATATAGCATTTTCTTTCAATGTTGAAACCAAAAAGGATCCTCCTCAATTTTCCATATAACTAAGCCCATTCTCCACCTCCATCCCAGCCCCATGCTCTTATCTGCATGTCAAATAAGGCATTACCTAATAACTAAGCATGAGGCTTAGCATCTTAACATGGAACTTCAAAAAAAATGCCTTTAAGTAAAGAACATAGGGAAAGAAGTTAAAATGACAGAATGAATAGTCTGAAGAATTATATTTGGGGAAGTGGTCCTTCCCTAATGCCACCTCAAACAATACTACAAGTATATATTTCTCCAGCAACTCAATCTAGCTGTCCTCCTACCCAAGATGATCCAAAACAGTTGTGAAATACTGATTACAGAAGATGAAACGAAGTAATACTGTGCTTAATAAGCAAAACTATACAATCCCATGAGATAAATATGTTCAGCATTTTACTTTGAAATGAGGCATTTATTAAATACTTATTGACTGAATATCATAGACCATTCAATAAATGAAGTTCATAATTATATTAAAAATGACAATAGAGTGGAGCTAAGATGGCAAATTATAGTCAGGAAGCTGCTCCAGCTCTCCCAGTTTCCCTAGAAAACCACATGAAATCAAACTTAACAGAATCTGATGGAATAAAACCCCTTTCCAGCTCAAGATAGACTGAAAAAACTTCAAGAAAGGTAGTCTCACTGGGTTGAAAAGGGGGCTCAGCCCAGGTCAGATAGACTCTGGTTAAGATAGTGAGAGGGGCTTAATCACAGCAAATCAGCCACTAAGACCTTTAGTCCTGGCTCAGTAGAGGAGCACATCAGGGGGGCAACTTCTAGTTCCAGCTCAGAAGGCAAACTCTGGAAAACCAAGTTGTTTCCTGAAAAAAGCAGGCAAAACTACCCTACAAACACAAGGAGTCCCTGTGCTCAAAGCCAAGGTTCAGAGCTACACAAGAGAACTTGGGACAGCATGTCCTTTACCCTAAGAGCAAAGCTCCACCTTAAAAGTAAAAGAGGAAGTACCAAAAGAAAAGGAAAGAAAATGTGCAAGAAACAAAAAAGTACTGGGACCATAGAAAGCTACTATGTGACAGGGCAGACCAAAGCACAAACTCGGAGGAAAACAGAATGTCCATAAAAGAAATCTCAAAGAGTGATATAAATTGGTCTCAAGTCCAAAGAGAGAATGCTCATAAAAGACTTCAAAAGGCAAATGAGAGAGGTAGAAGAAAAAATGGGGAAAGAAATGAGAAGTACGCATGAAAGAGTCAACAATTTGGAAAAGGAAGGAAAAATTGTCTGAATAAAAATGACAATTACCCAAATTTATAAAAAATAATAAAAGCCATTCCTCAATTGATAAATGATAAAACAATATGCCCAGAGGACTATAAATCATGCATATCCTTTAACCTAACAATACTACTATGAGGCATGAATTCCAAAAGAGCTTTAAAAAAAAGGAAAGGGATCTATATGTAAAAACATATTTATAGCAGTTTTTTTCTCAGTGTAAAGTATTGGAAATTGAGGGGATGCCCATCAATTGGGGAATATATGAATAAATTGTGGTTATGATGGGATATTATTATTCTATGGGAAATAATGAACAGTTTACTATCAGAAAAATTTTATTTTTATTGAGGTTTTTCTTGTTTTTTTGTTTGTTTGTTTTTGGAGGGAGAATTTATGTTTGCTTTCACAAGAAGACTTTTATGGAAATGTTTTAGATAACTTCATATGTGCCTTTTTCATGGAGGGGTAGGGGAAAGAGAAAGGAGAGAATCTGGAACCCAAAGTTTTAAAAACAAATGTAAAACTTGTTTTATATATAGTTGGTGAAAATAAAACTATATGAATAAATAAATTAAACAAATAACAATTGCCTATAAATTTATATAGCAATCTAGAGTTTACAAAGCACCACCTTGTGAAGCAGGTATTCTAAATAGTATGCTCATTTTTCAAATAGAGAGGTAAAATGATTTGTTCATCATTCATAGCTATCAAGGCTAGGAAAGTGAGACTGAAGCTTTAATCTTATTATTTCTGGGTGGGAAGCTCTTTTCTCACCACACTAAACAAGCTGTCTTTAATTTATTTATTAAAATAGGTGGATATGCTATTTATGGTTATTCAGTTGTTTTTAGTAGTGTCTGACACTTCATGGCTCTGAATTTTTCTTGGAAAAGATACCAGAATAGCTTTGTTGTTTTCTTTTCGGGTTCATTTCACAGATGAGGAAACTGAGGCAAATAGAATGCAGTGACTTGCTCAGAGTAATATTGGTAATAAGTGTCTGAGGCTGACTTTCAATTTAGGTTTTCCTGAGTCCAGACCTGGCATTCTACATACTGTGTCACCTAGATGTCCTTACTGTTATTTACAGAGAATGTTTTAAAGATCTCTTTTTTATTTAATTTTTATTTTTTGTTTTACAGATCTCTACTGCATCTATCCTATTATTGTGAAGTTTAGTTCTTTCTTTATATAATGTCCACTTACTAAACTGCAGACTACTGGAAGCCATGGAACTATTAATTCTCTGCACTTTTTATCTCCCCTGAGGAGTAAGCATAATGCTCAGCAGGGAGGAGACACTTAGGAAATGTTTCAGTTGAATGAAAGATGATAGTAACAATTCTAAAACAAGTGAATCTTTGGAAAAGATTTTAGAGCTGTTTCCAGTTAAAACAAAAGCTTCTTCAAGTTGTCATCTATTACAATGGAATCAAATTCAAATAGAAACCACAATTGAAATATATACAAAAATTCCTGCAAATCTTCCTATTAATTAGGAAACCATAACTTAACATTATCTATGTTTTGTTATATTTCATTTATTTTGTTAAATATTTCCCCTTTAATTATCATAAACATTTTAATCTGGTTCTGGCTTCATTGAAGAGTATTAGGGGAGCACTAAAATAATATTTGATCTCTCTGTTCTGGAAAGCCTCCAGGGTCAGGATGCTTTCACTATTACCTCTTGGGGTAACCTAATTTAAAAATTGTAAGGTTCCAGTTATTAGACCATTAAAAATGTTATCTTGAAGTTGTAAAGAAACTACTTTTTGAAGCTTTATATAATCATGAAATATTATTTTGCCATTATTATTGACTGGACAACTAATACTAAGAGAAAGAAAGGATTTGAGAGTTGGAAGAGAGGTAATAGGTCAGTCAGTCAACAAATATTTATTAAGCACCTACTATGTTTGAAGCACAGGGGATACAAATATGAAAAAGAAACAAGTCTCTGCTTTCAAGAGCTCATAACTTACTGGGAGAAGATAACACACAAAAGGAAGTTTTTTTTTGTTTTTTATTTTTGTTTTTTATTTATTTATTTATTATTATTTTTTTTATTTTTATTTTTTTTTAGAGAGAGAGAATTTGGGAAGAAGTATGATAAGGTCTACAGAAATGTAGCCCAGAGAGAAATGAAGAGACAGCTATCTTGGAGTTCATGACTAGACCCTCTAATTAAAAGACCACAGGGCAAGGATGAGGTATGAGTATCTCTCATTTGGCTAAGATGACAGGAAAAGATAATGATAAATGTTGGAAGAGATGTGGGGAAATTGGGACAATAATGTGTTATTGGTGGAGTTGTGAAATGATCCAACCATTTTGCAAAGCAATCTGGAACTATGCCCAAAAGGCTATAGAACTGTGCATACCCTTTGATCCAGCAGTGCTATTACCGGGTCTGAATCCCAAGAAAATCATAAAGGATGGAAAAGGACCCACATGCGCAAAATTGTTTGTAGCCACTTTTTGTGGTAGAAAAGAATTGGAAAATGAGTAGATGCTCATCAGTTGGGGAATGGCTGAATAAGTTGTGGTATATGAAGGTAATGGAATATTATCATTCAATAAAAAATGATGAACAAACTGATTTTAGAAAGTCCTGGAAAGATTTAAATGAACTGATGCTAAGTGAAACAAGCAGAACCAGAAATACATTGTACACAATAACAAGAAAAATGTGTGATGATAAACTATGAAAAACTTGTTTCTTCCCAGTGTTTCAGTGACCCAGTGTAATCCCAATAGACTTTGGTTCTTTTTTTTTTTTTCCTGAAGCAATTAGGGTTAAGTGACTTGCCCAGGGTCACACAGCTAGGAAGTGTTAAGTGTTTAAGGTGAGATTTGAACTCAGGTGCTCCTGACTTCAGGGCTGGTGCTCTATCCACTATGTCACTTAGCTACTCCCCCAATAAACTTTGGAATGAAACTAAGGAGACTAAACATAAATCAACACATGCAAATTTCCCCTTCTTTTTTTCTGTTTGTGCTCTCTCCCATGGTCTTTCCCTTTTATTCTGATTTTTCTCTTCCAATATGATTCAAAAAGCAATGTGTGCTAAAAAATAAATAAATAAACTAATAAATAAATAAATAATTTTTTTTAAAGGGTGGGGTGTGAGTACTTTATTTCAATCTTGCAAGAGCATGAGATTTTTCCAATAATAAGTGTCCTGAAAGCATTATGGAGAAGTTCAGAATGTTCCAAAGGAGAGCAGCCGGGGAAAATGAGGAGGAAATGGGAGGTAGTTAAATTAGCCCCTACATGTACAAGAAGCCCATGACAACTCTTTTTTACTTGATAAGTGGGTCACCTAATCCTCTCTTTTACACCTAGTAATCAGCAACCTGGAGAGGCATCCCATTCTATGTTGCCTAGTTTTAATTATGCAAGCCAGACTAAATCTTGAGTGGAAAAAGATCATAGAAGTTTTCTGGTCCAAGTCTCTCATTTTAAAATCAGGAAACATTTTAAAATTGAAGAAATTAAGACTTGGACTTAAAAATCCTGTCAAAGATTCTACAGCAGAGCTGAGATTTGAGCTCAACTATATGGACTCCACATTCAGGGTTCTTTCTACTACAACAAGGCTGCTTTTCTCTTTAGGAAGTTTATTCTTATATTAATCTTAAATCCAGCCTTTACAACTTCTGCCAACTATTCTTAATTCTTTCTTCTGTGGGCAAAAAATTATACAAATGCTGATTCTTCATCACTGGCCTTTAAATACTTTGAAGATATTTATTCTGTTCCTTTTAATTCTCCTCCCCAGGAGGCAGCTAGGTGGCTCAGCAAATAGAGTACCAGGCCTGGGGTCAGTAAGACCTGAGTTAAAATTTGAACTCAATTCACTAGTTGTGTGATCCTGGGCAAGTCATTTATCCCTGTTTACCTTAATCCACTAGAGAATAAAATGACAAACCATTCCAATATTTTTGTTAAGAAAACCCCAGACATGCCATGTCTTTGGGGTCAGAAGAGTTGGATAGGACTAAACAAAAACAATTAGGCAAAATATGGAATGGGAAAAGTTTTTGTATTGTCCTCAATCATGAGGTGAGAGGCTATTTTTTACATCTTTATTTTCCTTATAGAAAGTTCAGTTTAGTGGATAAAGATTAGAACACAAAAGCCAAGAATATTGAATTCTAATTCTACCTTTTGTCCAGACTGGTTGTGTAACTTTGGGCATTCAACTTTCTATCAGTGACCTAATAACTTTCCAAGAAGTTGCTGTCCAGCTTTGGTAGGAGAAGTTCCTCCTCTAGGAGTTCCTCAAATTTATACAAATCCCAGTTCTAGTATTTATCACCTCAGATGTATTTGCTATTTTTCAGTTTTTTAGTCCCAATTCTTCAAGAACCCATGGACTATAGTCTAACAATACTATTATCATGAGTCTTTTTTTAGTTTCTTAGCAAAGATACAGGAGTGGTCTGCCATTTCTAATAACGAAGTTCAAAAGTAGAAGAATAATTTCTCTGGAGTCTTCTCCCTCAGATTACAAAACAACTTCCAAGCACTGAGGCTTCAGAATGCTCCCCATCTGATTTCTCTAGTTCTGTTTGATAAGGCCATACTGTTATCTTCCCAATTCATGAATCGAGTATCATTTATTTAAATGATCTGTCTGTCTGAGAAATAAAAGAAGAAATTGCACAAAATTTCACTGCATCCTCCATGCACAATGAATTGCTCTCTAACTCCTCTATTCTCTATATAAAGTCTCTTGTTTCACTGTTCCCTAGATTCACCTCTCTAACTGGTGATGTCTATCCTTTTCTTTGAAAAGCCTCTTAAAATATATGTGGGGTCACATAACTAAATGTGAGGATCATGAAAAGATGATTTATTATGAGTAAATGTTTGATTCACATACTTGTTTCATATAGCTATGCACCTGAGATCATGTAAAAATTTCTTGGATAAAAAATGCATTGCAAAGGGAAAAAAGTTACTAATTGGTAACTTCTCCAAGAACTTCCCCTGCTAACATTTAAGAGAGTACATGGCTTTTTTCTCATTTGGACTGACATTCTGTCCTTTTCTGTTTCTCTTTGTTTCTGTCTGTCTTTTTTTTTTTCTCTGCGTCTCTGTCTGTTCATTTGTCTCTTTCCTTCTCCTTTCTCTTTCTTTCACACAATGGTGTGTATATATGTGCTTGCATATATACACATATATTCATATATGTGTTTGTAGACATACAGATACACACATTTGCATAAAAGTGGTCTATTTGTGAATAGATTTGTTGAAGAGATAATCAGTTCTAGCTAGGGGGAATGGGAAATGATTTCAACAGGGCAGAAATTCATCAAGCATGATTGAACATGTACAATAAACAGAACAGAGAGTGAGTGGAGGACAAAATCTGGGAATAAAGTTCAATTTGGCTCAGGTTTGAATGACACCAAGGGAACACAAAAGTCAGAAAGATAAGTTGAGGACAGGCAGATAGAGGAGGATTTTCATCAACAGACTAAAACACAGGTCTCCCTAAAAGTCTATAGCTTTCTTTGTTATGGCATTTCAGATAAAAAATAAACATCGCAATAGCAAGTACATGGCAATATATCCAAGGTCTGGGCTTCTGAACAAATATGGATTTTTAACTTGAATATTCTATTTCGGGTTGTAGGTAAGTTAAAAACTCAATGTTTTGTTACAATTATGTTTTAATTTGTTTTTTAATTTAAAGTAATGATTTTGCTCAAAATTAAGAAGTAAAGAAAATCACTGAAGTCTGTTTTTAAGGACACAAAAAGAAGGAAGTTTAGAAGGAAATGAATACAAACAGAATAGCTATGAAAGTAATATGCCAAATTTATTCTATGATTTTTAAAAAAGATCAGGATGTACATAATATAGATTCATGGTTTCACATATAATCCTCTTTTTCTTTTTGAATTTCTTTTATGGAAATGTCCTTTTTATGTCTTTGTTAAACCTAGAATTAAAAAAAATCAATAAAAAATCTACTCAGAGAAGAAAAGAAAAGCTTTGGTAGCAGCATTTTCCCTTTTTGGTAGGAAGGAGACTATAATTTTATATTAAAAAATAACCAGTGCAATGCAGAAAGCTATTTTATTATAGTATTGTGAAAAATGGGGAAGATGACATTTTCCCATCTCATTCTAATTTATTAAAAAGAAAAAACATTCAAGAAAATATTGATCTATGAGGCTAAATTCTTTAGTCTCTCTATAAATTGGGGCAAAAAACACTTTCCTTCCCTCGTAGTCTTTCTGAGCCCCTGTCAAAGCCTGAGAGACTTTTCCCTTCTCATACCTTACATGGTACTTTATTTTATATCCCTTGTTTTTATCAGGTTTGATGGGTAGTTATTTGTATGTCTATTATATTCCACATGTCAGAAATATCTCTTTCCATGTTCCATCAAAATTTTGTTCTTCAGACTAGATGCTCACCAAATATTTATTGAATAGAATCAAATAACATTTAATTCTGAAATATCTGTGATAATGCATAATAAAAATTGTACAACATTTTTAAAAAATCATTTAATCAGTAGCAGTAAATTCTTGCTCCATCAAAAATTTTACAATGCAGCTAAGATGACAGAAACTGCATGCAAAAATTCTGGTTGGGAGACAACAATGGACTAAATTTAATAATATTTAATCTAATAGAGATAAATGTAATTTTGCACCATGGGGGTCAATAAATCAGCTTTACAAATGCAAGACAGGGGATAATAACTAGGGGGCAAGTGCCCCAAAGTGGGGGGAGAGAGGATTAGTGGAACAAATTCAGCATTAGGAACCAGTGCAATATGACAATTAAAAAAATGAATTCTACTCAAGGCTATATGTATGTAGGCAATGTGCAGAAGGACAAAGATCATTTCCCAATACTCTACATTGCCCTTTATTTGAAAAATGGCTAGAAGAATGAAAAAGACTACTACTATGCCACATGAAAACATAAATAAGAATAATTTCTAAAAATATAAGAGCCCATATCAATTGTTGAAAGGTGAACAGAATGAGGAAAATAATATATAAAATGCTGACAATATCAAACTAAATGAAAATAAAATAAAACTCTATATTGTAAAAATACAGTGACCAAATTTGTCACTAAAACAAGTTGAAAAAATATCCCTCTCTTTATCTTCTGAAGTAGGGTCTAGTGATGTGGAAATGTTATATACACTATTAGATATGATTAATGTGTTCATTTTTATTGATTTTTTTTTCAGTTGTTATATAGCAAGGCTATGTGTATATAGAAGGGACAAGTCATATTCAGAAATGATATGTAAAACATCTAGAACAATGAATTCTTGTCTTGTTGCTATTTAGTCAAATCCTATTCTCTATAACCCACATTTAAGTTTTCCTGGCAAAGATACTGAAGGTGTTTGCTCATTTTACAGATGAGGAAACTGAAGCAAACATTTTAAGTGATTCTTCCAGAATCATACAACTAGTAAGTGTTTGAGGCTAGATTTGAACTTTGTTCTTCCAGACTCCAGGCCTGGTGTGCTATCATCCTAGCTGTCCATGTTCTGTCCCAGGTTCCACATTTCAGGAAAGATAAAGACTTGTTATATGTGCAGAAAAATTAAAAGGATTATGAAAAATCTAGAGAACATGCCAAAATAATATCATTTGAAAGACCTGGAGATGTATGACATAGAGAAGAGATAACTCAGAAGACATGATAGTTGTTTGCAAAAAAGTAGAAGGCTATGATATGAAAAAGATTAAGTTGTTTTGCTTAGCCTCAGAGAATAATGCTGAGAGCAATGGGTGGAAGTTAAAGAGAGGCATATTTAGGCATAATATGAATAATTAGTGTTATTACAAATTGAATGGGCTAGTTGCCAAGTGAAATAGAAAGTTTCTTCTTTAGTAGAGGTCATCAAACACAGATAACCTTGTTAAGAATATTATAAAAGAGATTCTCGCTCAAGGATAAGTTGAACTCTATGACTTCTGAGATCTCTTCTATGTCAGGTATAAAATGAAACAACAGTATAGATGAAATGTTATACTTTTCTGTTTTACTATACTTCATTCCCTTATTTGGGCAGCTAAGTAGTAGATGGAGCTCCAGAGCAGAAGCAAGAAAGATTGAAATTGAAATGTAGCTTCAGATGCTTAGTATTAGTGAAACCTTGGGCAAGTCACTCAACTCTGTTTACCTCAGCTTCCTAAATTGTAAAACGAGCTGGATAAAGAAATGACAAAACAACTTCAGTAAAAAAACAAATAGGATCATGAAGATTAGTACAGGACTAAAAAATTACTAAACAACAAAAACAAAAACAAACAAACAAAAATCAATTCCCTTATTCAATAGATGATTATATGGATTTGTAAGAAAATGGGCAAGTTTCCCTAGGATTACATAGCCAGTGGTCTCTCAGACAAGTCTTTTCTCAACTTCCCTAAAATGTCCTATGTTTTGTCATAAGTTGATTTTTTTAAAAAGCCCACATTCCTTCAAGTCATATTTTAAAAATCACTTAAGAAAGACAGAGATGTTAAGTAGAGAGTTAATGACGAAGCTCTCCTCTGGCACACAACTACCGCCTAGGAAGGAATCCATTCTGACAAAGAGAGGAATGTTACTCCATATGGAGTAAATCAATTGGAATTACAATACATTCAGTTCCATTTCAAGAGCCAATAGAAAGATTGTCTTCCATGTCTGCAGTCAGTCAAATTTTCCCAACATATTTTAAAGTAGGCCCAACATTTGTTCAGCAATTTGCAAAGATATCCATCTAGCTCATTAAAAACAATTTAGAGAAATAACCATGTAGACTGGCTAAATGATATAAAAGGAAATCAATGTATGGTAAATATTTGAATAAGTAAAGTATAGTTAGACATCAGGGAATAGAAAAAGGCAGAGAAATATAGTCCTTGTACCAGAAGGAGACAGCATGGTATAATGGAGAAAGCACTACAGACATGTTTGAATCCTGGCTTTGTCCCCCATTCAACCTTAAGCAATTTACTTCTTCCCTTTGGGCCTCAGTTTTCTTGACTCTAAAACGAGAAAGCTAAACTCAACAACCTTTAAGACCCCTTCCAGCTCTAATTTTACACTCCTAAGTACTGAAATGAGATAGAGAAAAGGAAAATATGAATTGAATCAGGTTAAAGAAGGCTATTAAGATTTTACACAGGATTTGCTGAATCCAGTCAACTAAATGCCTCATTCCATGAGGAGGGTTTTTTTTCTTTTTTTATATTAAAGCTTTTTATTTTTCAAAACATATGTGTGGACAATTCTGCAACATTAGCCCTTGCAAAACCTCATATTCCAATCTCCCTTTTCCCCCTTACTCTTTCCTAGATGGCAAGTAGTTCAGTATATGTTAAACATAGTAGATATATACATTAAAGAGGAGGGTTTTTTCCATCATCATTTGAGAACCATAATGAATGGCCCCCAAAATTCAAGGTTCTATAATCAAGTGTTGCTGTTCCATTGAATAATCTACCACCATCATTCCCACATATAAACACATAGGTACTTGGGCAGTGGACACTTAGGAAATATGAAACTAGCAAAACTCATGCTTCCTTAAACAGTAGAGGAGCTGTCAAAATATACTAGAACAAAAATAGACAGTCTTAGGCACAGATGATGCCATAAAGGTCAAATAGAGATGTATTAGAGCTAAAAAAGGTTTTATCATCTGCTTTTTCCTCTTCTTGCTCAAGGCAATATAAAGATCAATGGGAGACAGACTGATGCCAGGGACCATATATGGGCACTTGACTATAAATATACAAAGTGAGGTATCAGAGAGAAATGAGGAGCTCTACAAATAGACTCTTTGCAGAAAAATAATGAACCACCTCGCCTATCAAAATAGGAATCATCCCCCACTTCCATTTGTATGAGTGTACTTGTCTCCCACAGAAACTGCCCACTTGGACCAGATAGTTGTATCTCTTCTCTTCCCTTCCCAAAGGAACAGGAATTCCCTGGTAAGACAACATTTTTGTACTTTTTTTGTGGGCAGAAAATAGAGGGATGAACAAACCTGAGAATATTAAAATGGGGAAATAGTCACTGATAAGAACTGATGCAAATCTAGGCTAATGGTTATCTGAGAGGAGATTTTGGAGGGAACGCCTTTCTCTATTTCATCAGAGCTCCTCTCAGAGAAAAAGTAAGTACTGTTATGCTCCAGCAGAAAAACTTTCTGTGATTAGACTGGAGCATGGATGACAGTAGGATGCCAGCATAGGGATAGAGCTGAAATTAATGGGAGTGAGTAGACAGATATACATAGACATTGGCTCACAGCTTCCAGAAAAAAGTCCATTTGCCATCAGAAAAAATCCCAAAGTGTGAAATAATAACAGGCAGGGGAGAATTTGGGGGGAAAACTCTGCTTCTGCTTACTGACAAAAGATCATCTCAGTGTGGAAAAAGTCAAGATTTCCAATCACACACTCCTCTTTTTAGTCTCACTTTTCCACATAATTGCTAGTACCTTTTTGTAGTAAGATCTGTAAGTGTCCCAGCAGAAGAATTATGAACACACACGTGCATCTTGACCCAGGCAATGGGGAATGTACACAGACAATGATTTTCTAATGTCCGTGAGAAGGACAAGATGACTGAATGCTTCTTTCCCCCTTGTCTTCCTTCCTGAATTTATAATTTAATTGAAATTGGGGCCATCAAATGTGGAACCGCAAGTTTATAAATAAACTGCCTTGCTCTGAATGGCTCAAATTAACTTTGTGGTGTACTTATTTTTTTTTAATAAAGAATGCATTACAGTTTACTGGGAGTGTAGGAGGATCTAAATCAATTTGAGTCGGGATGATTAATTAAAGTGTGTCTGCTGCATTTCTCTGAGTGTACAGATGGATAAGAAAACTGCATAACATTGTAACCAAATGCACATCCTGTTTAACTTCCACGCTACAGGTAAAACTGCTAATGCTCTTCCATTTATAGAAAACATGGCACACACACTTAAGCTTGTATATGGGAGTGTCAGTCTTATAGTAGTTTCTTCACTCAGTGATGGAAAGTTGTTATGAGATGTTTTTGCTATGTCTACTTACACTCTCTGTGACTTTGGAGAAGGTGACTAATTTCTGTGGAACTCAGTTTTCTCATATGTAAAGAGTGTTGGGCTGGTTGCCCTTGATGTTCTTTTTTAGCCCTAAGTTATGTGAAGGAGATTCAGAAGAGAAGGCAGGAATGGAGAGACAGCATAGATCAGTGGAAATAGAGGTTGTACCTACTATCAGAGAACCCAGATGCACATCTTGCTTCTGCCATCACTTGAGTTAGTTAACCTTAAGCTCTTTATCCATAAAATAAAGGAGTTGAACTAGATCGTGTATTTAAGACTTCTTCCAAGTCTAACTACTACCATTATTTGTAGGTTTCCCTTCCCTGTTAAATCCCATGATTTTATGAAATAGATCCTTTGTAATAATAAATGTTATTTCTCTTTTTCTCAAAAAAAGTTTGTTTTCATAGGAATGGTTAAAAAACCCATCCATACACATACATGTACATATACTATATGCACATGCATATACATATACATACACACTTAGTATACATGTGTATGTATATGTGTGTATATATATATATATGAATACATCTATGCATGTTTCTAGATCTATCTAGAAACACAAACATAAATAATACCAAGTATATCACATATATATGCATATCTATATAGATATATAGATATATTTATATCTATCTATTTATCTATCTATATATATAGTGTAGTGGGTATAGTGGGAAGAAGTGTCCTGGAAGCTGGGTTCTTATCCAGAATTTGCCATTAAATAATTTCTTGGACTTCCATAATGATGAATTATATCATCCATACAATATATATTTGTATACTCTGGGAATAGAGAGCATTGGGTAAATTGAGCCTTAGGCAGATCCTTCCATTTCCAAAATTCTGTGATACAAAAATACAGTAGGAAACCACATTTTGCCTGATTTGTTTGTAAAAGGTATGATGGTGCTATGGATTGTGGTCAATAGCTAATTTGTATTCCTAAATTTCTGCTCAGCATAAGATTTATAACCAGGTCTGGAGTTCAGAAGAAACTTTGTAGGGAGAGAATTGTAGTTCATTTCTTTTAAGATGAGAGTTGAAGTATTGGGAGCTGATGAAATCTCTAAGGGAGAGAGTCACAGAGAGAGAAACCCATTTATCTATCTCCCAAGAGATTTGAGGACAGAGATTATTTATTTTTATCTCTGTATTCCCTCATTTCTTCCAGTGTCCTCAACAGAGAAGGTATTTAATAAATAATTTTAAATTGAATTATGTATTTATAAAGTTAAAAATTAAGACAACTAACATCCACACAAATTCTAATCCATTCTGATGGCTCCATTGTAAAGTCACAGGGCATAATAAACATGATGATTAATTCTAAGCTCATAATACAATTATAATTAACAGGAGAGTGACAAATGCCTGGAGTATTTTGAAAACATTAGGTCAAGGCAACAATTAAAGTGGCAACATAAGCTCTTCTTTTCCTGTTCATAGTTCAAACCCAATTAGTTGTGGATTTCAAGTTTGGCAGTGGTCAAACTCAAATGCAGAGCGCAGGAAGAGGTAATAATAATGTTATTAGTCCGAATTTATATACCATCTTACCAGACTATAAGGAAAAGGAATCAATTACTATATTTGCCAATGTGTCTGCATCTCCTATTATTGAGCTGTATAAACCAACACCCTACTATCCATTGTGGCATAATCATTATTTAAAAACATTGTTAGCTGAATGAATGGTAAGTGAATTGTTAGCATAGCCAGCCAATGATATCAGTAGAAAGAAGTGAGCATAGTCTCAATATTCATTTACTTTTTGATCTAATTTTTTTTTGGAAAGTTTTTCTAGTATTATGTTTTTATACCAAGCTAAATGAGCAGTTAGGAAGAACAGTGGATAGAGCACTGGGCTTGGAGTTTGAAAGACAAAATCAAATATAACCTCAGATATTGACTAGCTGTGAGAAACTAGGCAAGTCATTTAACCTTTGCCTCAGTTTCTTCTTTTGTGAAATGGAGTTAACTTACCTCCCAGAGTTGTGAAAATAACACGAGAAAATATTTATAAAGCACTTTGCACAATTCACCTGTTAATTTATCATATAGCTTAATTTTTTGATTGACCATACATGTTTATTTATTTATTTTTGCTGAGGCAATTGGGGTTAAGTGACTTGCCTAGGGTCACACAGCTACGGGGTATTAAGTTCATGAGGCTGGATTTGAACTCAGGTCCTCCTAACTTTAGAGACCTACTAGTATCCTATCCACTGTACCATCTAACTGCCCACATGTTTACTTTTTTATTATTAAAGCTTTTTTTTCAAAACATATATATAGATAATTTTCAACATTCACTCTTGCAAAACCTTGTGTTCCAAAAATTTTCTTTCCCTTCCTGCAACTTCCTCCCCCAGACAGCAAGTAATCTAATATATGTTAAACATGTGCATTTCTTTTATATGTATTTCTACAATTATCCTCCTGGACAAGAAAAATCAGATGAAAGGGAAAAAAATGAAAAAGAACATAATGCAAATAACCTACAACAAAAAAGTGAAAATACTATGTTGTGACCCATACTCAGTCCTCAGAGTCCTCTGTAGATCCCTCTCTCCATCACAAGACCATTGGAATTGGCCTGAATCACCTCATTGTGAAAAGAGCCACATCCATCAAAATTGATCTTCATATAATCTTGCTGTTGCTGTATATAATGATCTCCTGTTCCTGCTCATTTCACTCAGCATCAATTCATGTAAGTCTCTCCAGGCCTCTCTGAAATCATCCTGCTGGTTGTTCCTTTTAGAACAATAATATTCCATAACATTCATATACCATAACTTATTCAGCCCTTCTCCAACTGATGGGCATCCACTTAGTTTCCAGGTTCTTGCCACTACAAAAAGGACTGCCACAAACATTTGTATACATATCATATATTTTATTTATCTATACCATACTGATGAAAGGATTGAAAGTCTAATTATTACAATAAACTGTTCATCCTAATATAATGTCAAGCCCCCTTACATGCTTTTTTTTATGGATCTATAATTTCATCCTTGTGAATCTTTCTTTCCACTGATGATGAGTCTTCTGAGTCTTGTTAGATAGTTATTTGGAGTGGCCACGGGAAAAAAAAAAAACATTAACTAGCCAATCTTTTGGTAATTAGATTTTCTAAATTTAGTTGGACTGGTGCTCAGGTCAAAAGACATACACACACCTCTTGGAAGTTCCACATCAGATATCTTTCCAGCTTCTCTGCCTGCATAGCAACCCCTTCTATAACAGATCCCAAAAGAGATCATTTAGTCTTTGATGAAGAACCTGTGATAGCTCATTCCATGTTTATTTCCCACTTTAAACAGTATGTGTACACACACACATACACACACACATGAAATTTCCTACTTTAAACAGTAAAATGGTATATATAGGTAACACAGGTTATATATACTTAATAATAAACTTTTTATCATTCCCTCTTAAAAAAATAGTTCCTCAAAAGTATTTTCAGGAGCCAAGATAGTTGACTAAGTAATAAATCTCTGTAATTCTCTTGGATTCACCCCTAAATAGCCATAAAAGTGCCCTAGCCCCCCCCCCAAAAAAAAAAATCCTAGAAGAGCAAAAACAGTAAAAAGATGGGATGAAATAATCTTTTAGTCAAAGAAACTTGAAACATGAACAAGAAAGGTCTGTCTCATTCAGGGAAAAGAGGAATCAATACAGGACAAGAAGTTTCCCAGCAAGCCAGCCCTAGGCCCCATTTCAGCAAATCAGCAGGAAATCCTGAGTCCCAGGGCAGTGGAAGAGGCAAATGCCAACTCCAGGACTCCCTATGTACTTTAGCACAACCAGGGGAAAGGCAAACTCGGGCCTACCACTAGGAGAATCATCAATTCTTCAGCATAGTCTCAAGCATTTAGTAACCATTCAGCAGCCAGATCCTCTGTTCTTCATTATAGCCACAGGAAAATGCAGAAACTCCCCACTGGTCTCAGCACATTCCAGACATTAGCACTAGCATCCTGGCTCAGCAACATGAACTGCCAAACCCCTATCTCCTTCTGAAGTGCCAGCCATCCCCTCTCCACCCCCCAACCCAGCACAGCACCAGACACAATGTGAGGTGGGCCTAAGGACAATATCAGTGCAGCACTTGTTAAATAGCCAAAACCTACAGATTCTGGAAGAAGAATCCTGGCAATGCCCCCTCTACTCTGGGAGCAGAGTTAAAATTAAAAAGGCACAAGAAGTCTGACAGTGCCCCTTCCACCCTGGGAACAGACTTAAAACTTAAAGGAAAGGAAAAAAGGCCAAAAACCAATAAAAACAAAAAAGAATGGGATTATTGAAAACTATTATAGTGACAAGAAAGATAAAAATACAAACTCAGAAGAAGCCAACAATGTAAAAACACCTATGGAAAAAACTCCAAAGCAAAACTGAAAGTGGTCTCAATCTAGAAAGAATTTATGGAAAATGATTAAAAATCATATAAGGGAGAAGAATAATTGGGAAATGAAATAAATGTGATACAAGAGAATTATGGGGGGAAGGACCAACAGTTTGGAAAAAGAAAACAACTAATTAAAAAATAGAGTTGACCAAATGGAAGAAGAGATACAAAAATCCACTGAAGAAAACAACTCCTTATGATCAAAGAAGAATTAAAGAACATTATGAAAAGCAAAATAGACAACTTGGATTACATTAAATTAAAAAGTTTTTTGTACAAACAAAAACAACAAAAACAACAGAAAAGGGAAGTACAAAACTGGGAAAAATATTTTACAGCCCGTATTTCTGATAAAGGTCTAATTTCTAAAATGTACAGAACTGTGTCAGATTTATAAGAATACAAGTGATTTCTCAATTGATAAATTTTAAATGGATATGAACAATTTTCAGATAACAAAATTAAAGTCATCTATGATTATATGAAAAAACTGCTACAAATCACTATTGATTAAAGAAATGCAAATTAAAACAATTCTGAGGTACCACCTCATACCTTCAGATTGGCTAAGATAACAGGAAAAGATAACAGTGAATGTTGGATGGGATATGGGAAAACTGGGGCACTAATGCATTGTTGATAGAGTTGTGAAATGATCCAACCATTCTGAAGAGCAATTTGGAACAATGCCAATAGGGTTAGAAAACTGTGCATACCCTTTGACCCAGAAGTGCCATGGCTGGATCTGTATCCCAAGGAAATCATAAAGGAGGGAAAAGGATCCACATGTGCAAAAATGTTTGTAGCAGCCCTTTTTATGGTAGCAAAGAACTGGAAAATGAGTAGGTGCCCATCAAATAGGGAATGAATGAACAATTTGTGTGAAGGTAATGGAATATTATTGTGCTATAACAAATATTGAACAAGTTTATTTACATTAACTGATGCTGAGTGAAACAAGCAGAGCCAGGAATACATTGTATACAATAACAGCAAGAATGTGTGATGATCAACTATTAAAAACTTGGTTCTTCTCAGTGGTTCAGTGATCCAATTCGTATTCCAATATGAATAGACTTTGGATAGAAAATTCCATTTACATCCAGAAAAAGAATTATGGAGATTGGATGTAAATTGACACAATATGTTTACTTTTTTCCCTATTTTTTCTCTCCCAGTGTTTTTCCTTTTTGTTCTGATTTTTCTCTCAAAATGATTCATAAAGCAATGTGTATTAAAATTAATTAATTAAAAAGAAAGAAAACAGCTCCTTAAAAAGTACAACTGGCCAATTGGAAAGGAAAGTACAAAAGGTTACTTAAAAGTTAGAATTTGACAAGTAGAAACTAATGAGTATACGAGACACCAAGAATCAATCAAAAAATTTAAAAGAATGAAAAAATAGAAAACATAAAATATATCATTATAAAAACAACTAATCATGAAAATAGATCCAGGAAAAACAATGTAGAATCATTATCAAAAGAGGACTTGGACCGCATCTTCGAAAAAATTATCAAGAAAAACTGCCCTGATATCCTGGAACTAAAGGGCAAAACAGGCATTGAAAGAATCCACTTATCATTTCAGGAAAGACATACTAAAATAAAATATCCAAAAACAATTATAGCCAAATTATATAACTATTAGATCAAGCAAAATATACTGCAAGTGGTCAGAAAGAAACTATTTAAATATCAGGGAGTCACAGTCAAGATTACACAGAATTTAGCAACTACACTATTAAAGAATTAGAAGTCAAGGAACATGATATTCCAGAAAGCAAAAGACCTAGGATTACAACTAAAATTACCTCCCTAGAGAAATTAAATACAGTACTTTAAGGGAAAAAAAGGTCATTTAATTTGAAATGGAAGGATTTCAAACTTTAATAAGGAAAAGACCAGAACTGAACAAAAAATTTGAACTTCTAATATCAAGACCCAAGAGAAGTTGAAAAGGGGAAAAGGGGGAAAGAAAACATAAGGTATTCAATGGAGCTGAACTGTTTATCTGCCTACATAGAAAAATAATCATTTTAATTCTTAAGAATTGTGCCACTAATGGTATAGCTAAAAGAAATATGCAAAGATGAAGGGTATGGGTATAAAGTGAATTTGAGGGAATAACAGAGGAGTACAAAAGGTACAGAAAGAAGGGAGAAGTAAAATGTGGTAATAACACATGAAAGACATAAATAACCTATTGCAGTAGAGGGAAAAATGGGAGGGTGGGCAATGTCCATTGCTTGAAGTTTTCTTTCATCAGTATTGGCTCATCGAGGGAAAAATATACAAAATATAGTTAAAATTAGTGATCTATTTTACTCAATAATAAAGTAGGAAAGGAGGAGATTAAGTAAAAGGAAAAGGGACTAAAAGAAGAGAGAGCTGCCCAGGGAAAGGAATACACAGAAGCAAAACACTGAGGGAAAGGGTAAAAAGAGAGAGAGGACAAACAGCAGGAAAAATATAATTAAGAGAAATATACAGCTAGTAATCATAACTGTGAATGGAAATAGAATGAACTCTCCCATAAAACAGAAGCAGATCAAGAAACATACTGGAAACAGAGACACACACAGAGTAAAAGTAAGGGACTTAGCATGCTTCAGCTGAAGCTTAAAAAAAAAAGCAAGGAATGCAATCTTGATGTCAGACAAAGCAAAAACAAAAACAGACCTAATTAGAAGAGATAAGGAAATAGTGTACTAAAAAATACCATATCTATAAACTTATATGTACCAAGTGGTATAGTATCCAAATTCTTAAAGAAGAAGGTAAGTGAGTTATAGGTTTGTGACCAAACCAAAGATAGAGAGCATTATGAAATATAAAATAGATAATTTTGATTATATTAAATTATAAAGCTTTTGCACAAGAAAAGAAAGTACAATCAAGATCAGAAGAAAAATAGAAAGCGGGGAACTAATCTTTACAGCAAATGTCTCTGATAAATACCATACTTCTCAAATATGTAGAGAACTGACTCAAATTTATAAGAATACAGGGTATTCCCCATTTTATAAATGGCCAAATGGTATTAATAGACAGTTTTCAGATGAAGAAATCAAAGCTATTTGTAGATATAAGAAGAAGTGTCATATATCACTTTTGATTAGAGAAATACAAATTTAAAAAAAAAAAAAAACTTTGATATATCACTTCATAGATTCAAATTGACTAATATGACTTGAAAGGGAAATTATAAATGTTGAAGAGCATGTGGGAAAATTGGGACACTAATGCACCCTTGTGGAGTTGTGAATTGATCTAGCCCTTCTGGACAATTTGGAACTATACCCAAAGGACTAAAATTATACAAACTTTTTGATCCAGCAATACCAGTATTAGGTCTATATATCAAAAAGAACATAAAAGGGAAAAGGATCTACATATACAAAGATATTTATGGCAGCCCTTTTTGTGATGGCAAAATATTTGAAATTGAAAGCATCACCATCAATTGGGCAATGGCTGAACAAGCTATAAGATATGAATATAATGGAATTCTATTGTGCAATAAAAATGATGAACAGGGAGATTGCAAAAAAAAAAAATCCTGGAAAGTGAAATAAGCAGAATCAAGAAAACACTGTGTACAGTATCAACAACATTGTGCAGTGATCAACTATGAATGATTCAGTTCTCAGCAACACAATGCTCCCAGACAAATGTAAAGGACTAAGAAAAATGCTAACTACATCTCTAAACTGATAAAGATGGTCTCTAATTCAGATCAAAGTATACATTTTTTCCACTTTATTCTTTTTCTTGTTTTATTTTTGTCTTTTGATCTGTTTCTTTTTTCACAACTATGACTTTTATGGAAATAAGTTTAATATGGTTTTATATATATATGCATATATATGTGTATATATATGTATATGTATATGTGTGTATATATATATATATATATATATATATATATATACATATATAGTTTATATCAAATTGCCTACAATTTTAAGAGGGGAGGAAAGGGAGGAAGGGAGAAAAAAATGGAGCTCAAAATCTTGCAAAAATGAAAGTTAAAAATTATTCTGATATGTGATTGGGGGAAAATACTATTAGAACATGAATTCCTCAAGGTGAGATACTGTGTTTATAGCTTTCTTTGTATTGCCAGCACCTAGCACAATGTATGCCACAAAATAAGTGTTTAAATAATTGTTGATAACAATGTCATCTCTAGAATCTTAATATAATATTCCAAATATATCAGTCAACCTGAATTTATTAAGTATTTACTACATACCAGGCACTCTAGTAAATGTCAGAAATACAAATATAATGAAAATAAAACAGCCCCTGTTTTCAATGATCTTACATTCTAATTGGGAAAAAATAATAATCAAAATACTTTATCTGGGGATGGAGGAGGATATAGGAAGTTTTTTATCTTAGGACAACAGGGATTGGATGAAGGAGCTAAAATTGAATGGTGAGAAATGAATGAAAAGATGGTTAAACTGGGAATGTTGGTGATCATAATGATGATGATGGTATTTACATATAAAGGTAGTTTTCAATATTCCTTTTTTAATGTGAGAAATGAACGAAAAGATGACTAACGTGGAGATGATGATGATGATGATGATGATGATGATGACTTATCATCATCATCATTTTCTTCTTCTTCATCATATATATATATATACACATATTTATCTACACTTTTATTTTTTCACTTAAAGTATTTTATTTTATTTTATTTTTTTACCAATTACATGTAAAGATAGTTTTCAACATTCCTTTTTTAGGATTTTGAGTTCCAAATTTCTCTTCCATCTTTACTTCCCCAAGTGAAAATTCATTTTTATAAGATTTAGAATTCCATTTTTTCTCTCTCCGTTTCTTCCCTCTCCTCTCCTCAAGACAACAAGCAATCTGACATAGATTATAAATGTGCAATCATTTTAAACATTTCACTTTTTTTATTTCTCATGGTTTTTCACTTTTGTTCTGATTTTTTTTTCACAATGTGTCTAATGGGGGACCTTCTTTAAATGAAGATTCTGGAAGAAGCCATCCAACCAGAAGGAGGAAACACAGGAACTGAGGATAATTACAAGGTGTGAATTCTGGGCTTAAAATGATGTTCTAGGATGAAGAGTTTTCTGGGTCCTCATGGAGGAGTTCAGATTGTAACCTGAAACAGGCAGATTATACCACATCTATCATCTAATTATCCCTAGTGATGATGTCTCTCTTCTTGTAATGCAATATCAAATTAGTTTTCTGAATGGCAGATCATGACTCATCTTATCTCCTTCAAGAGTCTAGGCCAAGAAATCAAAGGAGTAATTTCTTATTAAGTACTTCTCAACCCTCCTCAAAGGACTTTGTACAGTTTCACATCTGCTTAAAGATAAAACACAAATCTATTTTTAAATTTCCAATAAATTTCATTAAAATGAACAGCAATAGCATCTCCCAATTTTTCTCAATATCAAGCTATTAATAGAGTCAGCATGAATTTTATCAACCTTAACCATTAGGTTATGAAGAAATGTATATAAAGGGATGAAAAGTAATCCATCTCTGTGAATTAGAATAAATACCATCATTATGAAGTCAGGGATATGTGCTATATAAAACTGAATAATATAACAAAAATTAATATTTAAAACATATTAATAATATATGACTGTTATGCCTACCATTCTTAGAAGCACTACCTATCATCCTTAAAACCTAGAGCAAGATAAGAAAGAGATGGGCAGGTCTCTGGATCCATTTGTTCTTTTTGAGAGACTGAGGCTAACTGAAAAGGGCAATGCCCTTGGAATCAGGAAAGACCTTCCTTAAAAGCTAACATCTGCAACACACCAGTAATGTGACTTTAGGCAAATCATTTAATCTTTCTGAGACTTAATTTCCTTATCTGTAATATGGAAATAATTAGCATTTACTTTAAAGTAAATGTTACATTTGATAACATTTGCTGAGAAAAATGAATAGAAAATATTGTTTATTAAGTAGTGATTCTGTTCAAATTTCTGGACCAGATTAAAGAGAAAGATGGAATAAAAAAAAGTAGTCTGCTGTTATGGAGTTAATAGTTTATAGAGATGATCAAATACACACACACACACACACACACACACACACACACACACACACACACACACATTTAGACAGGGCTTGAATAGCACCACATTAGGGATGGTAAAGGAGAAGTGCCTGCATTAGTTGAAATTCATGTTCCCAGTCATCTAGTTTCACTGCCATTACATTAATATTTGCTTGCACTGTCTGCCTCACAGGATTGTCTGTGACATGCTCTAAAGGAAGCTCTTTGTAACTCTGAATATTCTAGTTAATGAGAGCTGATATGATTAATTCCTAACTATCCACCTCAGAACTCTCACTTATACTCTGGAAATGAGGCTGAAACTCAGTCCCAAGTCATTTATATATTAAATCCATAAGACATTTTCATTAGTTAATAGATATTCTCAAAAGTTTTCTTGTGAAATCACTTTTTCCTACATTCTCTCAGTTGCCAAGACCTCTTCATAAGAGAGTTCTCTCTCCATAATATCTTGCACACTTATTTTCCTTTCTGTACTCACATGGCCAACATTAGTTCAGTACATTTGCATCTTTAGTGGGAATTATTGTAAGAAGCTTCTTTTATTGTTGTTGAGTCATTTCAGTTGTGTTTCTCTGTAACCTATTTGGAATTTTCTTGGCAAAGATAATGGAACGATTTGCTGTTTTCTTCTCCAGATCATAATATAGATGAGGAAACTAAAGTAAACACGGTTAAATGACTTGCTCAGTCATACAGTGTCTGGAACTGGATTTGAATTCAGGTCCTCCTGACCCTGGCCAGGGCTGTCATTCTATCTACTATGCCAACTAATTGCCCCTATAGGAAGCTACTGCAATTATCTAAATAATTGCAGTAGTTTCCTATTTACTCTCCCTGCTTCCTGTCTTCAACATAATCTCCACATTACTACTTCAAATTTCTTTGCAAAGCACTGATCTTACTATGTCATTAACTTAAGCCAAAATCTTCAAAGGTTCCAGAATAACTATGGTTAAAAATAAAATCTTTACTCAGGTATTCCATGCTCTCTACAATCTGGTACCTGCATATCCCTCAACCTCATTTCACATATTCTACTAATTTATTCTACATCAGCCAAATTAGATAACCAGCTATCATGTGAACTCATAATTTTATTTCCATTTGCACTAGGGAGGGGAGGGAACAAGCATGTATTAATTATGTCCATGAACAACTATTGATTTAATTTACTTATATAACAGTCCTAGGAAGTATGTGTTATTGTTATACCCAATTTACAGTTGAAGAAACTAAGGTAGTCAGAGATTAAGTGACAATTTAATCATACAACTACAAAGTATGAAGGCATATTCCTAACTTTAGGCCCAGCACTCTATCCACTGAACTATCTAGCAATCATGTTCATGCTTAGAATCTTTTCATTTCCACCTTTAAGAATTCTTAATTTGTGAGGACACCTCAATTGTATTCTCCATCTGAAGTCTCCTTTGATTCCTCTCCCCTCCATTCCCAGGTATTGGCATTCTGTCCCTATTTCAAGTTATATTGTATTATATTTAGCAGCATACTGGTTTCTTTAGCATTAAGGACTAGTTTCATCCATGTCTTTGACATCCAGCTCCTAGCACAATGCCTTGAGAATGATAGATACTTAATTTCTGTCAGTTAAATTGAATCACAATTGACCATTATGCTCCCTTTAAGTCTAAGCTTCTCTAAGACTAGAAATAAAGAAATGCAGATTTTAAAAAAGGAAGGAAGCAAAAACTGAGTGGGGTTAAGCTACCTAAAAAAATTCTTATTCGATATTATTTTGATATCTTTCACAGTTCTCTTTTCTGCACATGACATGGATAATCAGAATCCATGATAGTTAAATACTTTTAGTTTTAAGCCTGTTGTGACCAAAGGTTTGGTATTTCTTTTTAAAAGGCATTTCACTAAATTGTCAACCAAAGGTGACTCAGCAAGGTGATGTGGTGGCCAAAAAAGTTGCAACTTGGGTTGTATTAATAATAGAGACTAGAACAGATAAGATGATAATCCCACTGTTCTCTTGCCTGTTCATATCATCCCAGAAGCACTGTATTCCACTCTAGAGATCACAGTTTAAAAGGCTGCTAAGAAAACTGGACAGTATGCTCTATAAGTTAGCTTCAGAAACTGGAGACATATTCCTGGAGAAAACAAAACAGTAGAGAAATATATAATGATTTTCTTCAAATATGAATAAGATTAATAGGATCATAGATTTAGATCTCAAAGATCAGTTAGTCCCCAGATTCTTAAATGGTGGCTCATGACCCTATAGGGGATCTCATAAATGAATAGGGATATTGTAAATTATAATTTATTTTCATATATAAATGTTTGATTTGTATGTACATTCCATATACCTATATACTCAGGGTCGTACAATCCTCAGGTTAAATGAGGTTGTAAATGGAAAAAGTTTAATAAGCTTGAATCTAGTCTACCTCCTCATTTGATAGATGATAAGAGAAATCTCATACAGAATGTCACAGAAATTAGATTTAAACACAAGTCTTCAGACTCCAAATTCAGAAAGAAATTATACTTGTTCTTCATGGTTCCAGCCAGAATGAGGATAAATGAGGAAAGAGTCAGAGAGAATATTTTAGGTCAGGGTAAGGCAAGATTTCTGGACAATTAGTGTTATCCAAAATTGGAATGTGCTACCTGAGTAAGCAGTTAATTTTCCATCACTGAAGGTCTTGAAATAAAAGTTGGATGATTCTCTGGGCAAGAGACTATGGTAAAGGGTATTGATATCTTAGGTCATTATTGAACTAGTTTTACCTCCGAGGCCTGATTTAATTTTGCATTTCTAAGGATTCTTTCAAGACAACAATTTCAACTGTTAGCCAAGAAGAGCAAGTGTTAAATTGCTACCTCTCTTCACCCACACCCATTTTCTTCATCTTTCTTCTTGAATTTCCACATAAATATTTATACAGCCAACTGTCAAACCCATGCCTGTCACATTTGAAAAGGAGAAAAAAATTAAATGAATAACAGGTTATGAGACAAGAACAAACAATGGTATGAAAAAAACCCTGCCAAACTATCCTCAGTCTCTGAGACTCCATGTGCCAAGGCTGAGGAGTGAGAGAGGTTATATTTTTTTCTGCTAGGACACAGTGTCATCTGATTAAATTGTAACTGAGTCCAAAGGTAGATATTATTCTCTCCATTTCTCTGTTGTCTCAAACCTTGCCCTACTCTATAAGGACAAGTTCAAATTCCACTTCTTCTAGGAAATCTTTTCTGACTAGATTATTGAAACTATAGACATTTATAAAGGGAAGGGACCATAGAAATGATCTAGTCTAATCCTTTCTTTTTTGCACATGAGGAAACTGAAGCACAAGGAAGAAAAATGACCTTTTTGAAGTTACACAATCACTCACAGATTCTATTCCATATTAACTTTTTCCTTCTCTGGAGGTTTATAACATTTTAATTATATATTACTTACTAGTTTTCTATCTCTCTATCATTTCTTCTCAGGATTGTAAAGTCTTTGAGAGCAGAGATCCTGTCTTTCTCAATGTCAAAACTGTCTGATCCAGTTAGGATGAATTTTTTTAAATATTATGTTATTTAATTAAAATGTAATAATAATGATGATGATAGTAGTAGGTAGGATTTAAATAATACTATATATCAGGTACTGTGCTAAATACTTTATAAATATCTCATTTCATCCTTACAAAACTGGAAGATAATTGTTCTTATCACCATTTTATAACTGGGAAAACTGAGGTCAATTGGAATTTAGGGACTTGGCTGAGGTCACACTACTAGAAAGTATTTGAAGCCAAATTACTGCCAAAATCTTTCTGACTAGAGTTAGTAAGTAGCCACTGTATCATTTAGTTCCTTGGGAAAAGGAAGGAGAAATAATAAGTAACACTAAGAAACTAACCACAGAACCTATAAAATAAAAACACTTTGCATACCTTATCTCACTTGATAATAACATATTTATCTCATTTGTTGTGTCACATAATAATACATGATGATACATTTGATTCTCTCCACAACATTTCATGGTAGCTAGTAGTAGTAATATTAATATCACTAAGTATAACAATAGCTAACATTGACATAGTACTTTAATATTGGAAAACAGAAAAAAAAAACCTTTTTAGAATGATTATTTTCCCATTTTACAGAGAGAAAATTGAGGCTTAGAAAGGTTTAGTGATTGATTCAGAAGGGAAAGTTGGGAAACCAGACAAATGTTTAACAAGGCTGGACTTTATGTGTAGAATTGGGACTTAAATCCCTGATTTTTTCTAATTTTCTCTAAATTACTTCTCTACAGATGGATGTTCAGCTAATCTTTGGAGGCAAATGTTGACAGAAATGTGTCATTGATAACATATGCTTGAGAATGTTGGTATCTGGAATTATACCTGTAGCAATTTAACAACTGGCTCTTTGGGGAAGGAAGAAAATGTGCCCACAACAACTTTTAACAATGTGAACTTAATTTACATTATTAACATTTTCTTCTTCACTTTCTTAACTATGAACAATCAACCATACACCAACAGTGAAATATCAGAATAATAAATCAAACTCTCATTTGTAACATTTGTCTATTTGTCAATTTCTGAAGTGTAAATGCTCACAATGAAAATTTAACAACAACTCTGAGGCTGAAAAGCTGGCTCCAGCAAACCCTTGTCTATGATGTACATGAATATTTCATTCTCCACATCAGTCTTTACTACTGCTGGGAGAGGTTAATGCAAAGCCAAAAAGAATGGGACTAGTTGCTGTGAGACTAGGATTCAATTCTTGGCTCAAATATTTACTTGCAGTAGAATTATGGGCCTTTCTCCAACTCTGTTTTCTCATATGTCATAAGGGGATAATATCTGTATTTCCTAGTGGCCAGATTTGTTATAAGAGGAGCCCTGTGTAAATCTAAAGACCTTCGAAAAATATAAATATTGCTAATGCTGTTTATTTAAAATATATTTTATTCATTTCATTAAATATTTCTCAATGATAATTTACAAAATTAACATTCATTTTTAAACTGTTGAGTTCCAAATTCTTTCCTTCCCTCCTTCTCCTTTCCATCTTGAGAAAGCAAGCAACAGAACAATTACACATGTGAAGTTATGTAAAACATATTACAATATTGGTCATGTTGTAAAAGAAAACATATAAAACACAAGAAAAAATGAAAATCTGCTTCAATCGGTAATCAGATTTCAGTTGTTTTTTTTCTGGAAACAGCATTTTTCATAGCAGATGCTTTGGAACTGTATTGGAGCATTGTCTTAATCAAGGCAGTCTTTCACAACAATTGCTTTTCTGCATACAATATTCTTCTGATTCTCACTCCATCCTGAATCACTTCATATAAGACTTCTTAGGTTTTTCTGAAACCATCCTGCTTGTCATTTTTAATAACATAATATTATTCTATCACAATAGTTATTGTTAACAACATTCTGAATTCTACTTGGGATTGCATCTGGGATAGCTGTGTCTTATCCCTTTCCCCTGATTTACACTCTTAAAGCATTCCTTGAAAAAGTGGTTTAAATGGCTAGTTGTGTATGTAGTTCTATTGTGGAATAGTGAAGGAAATACTGAATTTGCACTCAGTCAATTACCAGTTCAAATTCCATTTCTGGCACTAACTAGCTATTCAGTTATGGGCAAGATAATATCTGTATCCATTCGAGACTCAATCTATTCATGTATCAAATGGGAGTGATTACACTTATGTTGCCTTACTTGGGGCACTGTTGTGAGGGAAAAGACTTGAGAAATCTTAACATTTTCTTGAAGTATGAGTTATGAAAATGGAATAAGCACAGAACTCAACAGTTACACAGACTTCAGTCACAGAAGCCTCTCCTTATATATATAAAACTAGCTGAAAATGCCTGTCTCTAACAGATCAAATGACTATTGAATTTTTTTAGGTTTCATGATGTCTGTGCTAGGACCTAGAAAAGGCATAATAAGGAATTCCATTTCATGACTAGGAGACAAAATAAGCAAACTACAGCAAATCAGGGCATGACTTCATTTCTTCAGTCTGAAGATCTTAGCACTTCATGAAATTCTGTCTCATTAGAAGGAATTTGAATGAGTAAGTAAGCACACAGAGACTCAGTCTGCAAAGTACTGTTTAGATTAGAATAAAAATATGTGGGCAGTTGAAAGTAATTTCTTCCCCTTTTGGATAACAAAGCATTTTAGTCTCTTACATCTTTATTGTATTCTCATTTCTGTTGCAATTATCATGCATTTCTATGATTCTATATTAGACTAAACACTGCAGAAGGGCAGGGATTTTGCTTTATTTTTCTTTGTATCTCTCCATGGCTCAGGCTGCTCCATATATAAATATATAAAGGCTGCTCCTTTACTAACTGCTTGTTGAATGGAATGGGTTCAAATAGATGTCCACTGAAGTCTTTTCTCAATGTGAAGTTCTGTGATTTTGTGAAAGAATAAAAAGCTAGATATTTTAAGAGATAAAAGATATAAGAGTAGATTGGCTTCACTAGGGTAGTAGAAAGTGCTGAATGATGTTATATGGACACAAATGGCCAGCCTCACCTTTTGTTAACTATGAAGAACGTGGCTTTTTTATAACTTTTACCTTTAACATTTGAAGAGACAGTTGTGATGTATTGATCAGGGCATGATATTTCAAGTGAGGAAGACTGGAGGGCTCTACCACAAGCTACCTGTCAGTCAAAGGTTAAGTCTTATATTTTTCTTGTTGGTCAGTTGTTTTCAGTCCAACTCTTTGTGAGCTCAATAGGAGTTTTCTTGCAAAGGATAATGATGTGTTAATTACTACTCCAGCTCATTTTTACTAATGAAGAAACTGAGGTAAAAAGGATTAACCAAGATTACAAAGTGTCCAAGGCCAGATGTGAACTCAAGATTGTTTCTGACTAAAAGTCCAAAACTTTAGCTACTAAGCCATATAGCTTCTGACTTATGTTATTCATGTCCCCTTTTATTTTATCCTCCTGAACTTTATAACCCTAGAAATAAAATGTATGATGATAAGGGAAGGGGGAAGGGAACAAGAATTTGTTAAGTGACTACTTAGTGTCAAGCATTGGGCAAAGTGCTTTACAAATATTACCTCTTTTGATCCTCAAATAAATCCAGTGAAGTAGAATGTTATTATTATCTCCCAATACACACACTTTACAAATGAGGAAACTGAGTCATGCAATGATTAAGTGACTTCCCCAGAATCACAAATCTAATGTCTGAGAACCAGGCTAAATTAGGTTTTTTTTCCCTGAAAATGTGTGGAGGGGAAGCTGAAAGTATGGACATTGCCATCATCCAGGGGGTGCAATTTGAAGTTAAACAAAAAGTCCTGGAGTTGGGAACAGAAGGTGTTTCTGATCACACTTCTTCCTCATTAAACATCCCCAAAAGGTATAAAATGGAGGATATGTGTAAGGTTGAAAATCTTTGGATTGATCAGAATGAGTTTTAAGAATTGCAATCCTTGTTTTAGATGACTGTACAGAATTAGGATAACAAGATTATAGTAATATAAAATAAGATAATATTTATGAAATACTTAGCATAGTGTTTGGCATGTAGTAGGTACCTAATGTGTGCTTGTTCTTTTCCTTTCCTGTAGACCTAAAAGAGATTAAGTCATCTAGTCTAACTGAAGAAACTACCACAGAACGAGTAGAAGTGACTTGCTTGAGGTAATATAGATTGTAACCACTAGAGGTAAATTTTGAATACAGATCTTGTGACTCTGGAGTTTAAATTTTCTTCAAATGCTCCTGTTCTCCAAAATTATCATTATCCCCAACTACCTCTTCTCTCCCCCCAAAAAAGAAGTAAGAAAATGGAAGGAAGGCAGGTAGGGAGGAAAGGAGAGAAGGAAGAAAATGGGGGAGGAAGAGAGGGAGGAAAGGTGGGATAAAGAAAGGAAGGGAGGGAGAGAAGGATAGAGGGAAGGAAGAAGGGAGGAAGAAAATTTCAGAATCTTATCTGATAAAGTTCAAACTATAGCATAGAGGCATGCAACAGATGGGAACATGGAATCCACTGGGGGAGGTTTGGCAGGAAACTTTAGCTGGCATTAGCAAAATATCTAAGTAAAGCATATTTAAAATTAAGCTTGGGCATTTTATACATAAAGAGGCAGTAGGGGATATTAAAATAGAGCAGTAGAAACTTGCTGGGGTTTGGATGAAAAGAAAGGCATATACTTACATCTTTGAAAGGTCAGAATGTTTTTAGTAATGGAGGTATAGTCAACTGAGAACAACTGGCATTTCTTTATTTTATCAGTGATATGAGGCAATGGGGGGGTTAAGTGTCTGAAGTCAGATTTGAATGCAGGTACTTTTAACTAAAGAATTAGACTTTAATCATTGTACCACCTAGTTTCCATAAACAAACATTTCTTATAAGGGCTTCTTAAGTGCCATACATTCTGCTAAATGCTGGGGATACAAAGAAAAGTCAAAACTAGACCATGCCTTCAAGGAGCTCACAGTCCAAAGAGAGTCCTACAAGGAAGAGTTAAATAATGTAAACCTAGTTATACCAATTTCACATATGATAAAACTTTGTTTTAGAAAGATTAAGTCATTTGCTCATGATAGGTCATAATGACACTGAGTGGTACAGTCAATAACTATATTCACATCAAGACTCTTTCCATTCCACTGTTTCTCAAGCCTAGTATTACTTTTATTTTAAGTATCACAGACAATGGTAAAGTACAATGGTGTCAGGAGGTAGGGGATCAAATTCTGAGGGGCCCTGAAGTCATGCCAAACAAGAACTGGTTAGTGAACTGGTGATTTTTTCCTAGAAAAGAGAAAGCTGAGAGGGTGACAGTAGCTGCCCTCAAGTTTTTGAGTGCTCATTCAATGAAAAATAGATTTAACCAGTAGGTGGAAAAGTGGCTAAAATCTAGAACTGGAGTCAAAAGGACATGATTTCAAATTCAGCTTTAGACAGTAGCTATGTGACCTTGTCACTACTTTAGTTTCTCATTTTTAAAATGACGGAAATGATAGCAACTACTTTCCAAGGTTTTTGTGAGGATTAAATGAGATAATTTATGTAAGGCATTTTGCTAACTTTAAAGCTCCATTTCAATTCTCAACAGTGATAATAATAACAATAATAAACTTGTTCTGCTTTATATCAGAGGAAAAACTAGGAACCAAAGAGAGAAAAATGTGGAAGACAATTTATTTAGCCAAAGTACTTACTTCATATTTCAAGCAAGGATAAAAACTCCATCACATTATAGGAAGAGTGACCAGCATACAAATGCTGTTTTCTACTTTCTCAAGGAGCATAAGGTGAAACTATCACCTATTCAAAGAGTTAATTAATGTTAGCCTTAAACCCTACTCAGAGTAATTGCTTCCCTCTGGCAGCATCACATAGCAATATATAAGTTGTATGATTTTTACCTCTACTCCATGAAAAGACAATTGAGAAAAAAAATACTCCTCAAGGCAGAAATTTGGAACACCCAATACTCCAGGAGAAAAGGCAACAAAACCCTTTTGTAAAAGACACAGCCACAATCTATCCATCTGTCCTTTATCCCAACACTATGGTATACTGAGCCTCAAAGATGCAACCATTACTCCACATTATCCTCGCCTTTGAGTGTAATGGGCTGAGGCTTGAGTTGATACACGGAGGTCCCAAGCATGTGAGGCTAAATAGTAATTGGACCATACTCTATTAAACTATATGCTTGGAGAAAGAATGGCCCCCGACCACTCTTTGTGCAAGTCCTGATGTGTTGTATAGGAAATGACGATTTTGGTGAGTGGAGGCAGGGGAGTAAAAAGGGAAGCGGAAAGAGAGACTGCTGGCTGGTTTCTTGACACAGCTGCTCTCATTGCTATCCTGACCGCCCTTCACCTCCAATCTCTTTTTCATCTGTAATCCCACTTCACCTCTGCTAGCTGGCCCATCTTGCTATCGCAATCCTTCTTCACCTCTACTGAGAATAAAGATTGAAGATTTTTCCCTTAACCTGAATTCCTGACTCCGGATGATTTTAAATACACTGTCATCACATTTGAGAATCACAAAAGTTTTAGAGCAGAAATGCATGATCTCAACAGGTGACGAGATTCCCATAAGAAAAATGAAAGACCATTTTTCTCTTGTCAAATCTAGTTCAGGTATGTGTGGATGTAAATGATAGCTAGGTCTCTCAGAAATTCAGAATTTAATTTTATCTTACTCTAGCAATCATCCTAGCTAGGCAGCACAATAGGTCTGGAAACAGGAAAACATGTTCAAATCTACCCTCAAACACTTACTAACTGTATGACATTGGGTAAGTAACTGA